>NC_073703.1:6477723-6790342 GCF_023634085.1 Falco cherrug
TGCTCAGCTGCGATAGAGCCCCTTCTCTCTCTGCAAGAGCTGCTGGGATAATTTAGCCCTATTGAACGCTCCACTGGGATGGGCAGGTCCAGCGCCGAGCCAGGGGGTCGGAGCCAGCAGCATCCCTCACCGCACAGGTGCTCTGAGCCCACCTGGACCACGGAAAGTTTGTCTGGACAAGCAGAGGCGCTGGGAATTGGGATGCAGCACAGCAGGCTGCGACGTACTCTGACGCCAGGGGTAGGAAGGGGTTGTACGTTCATTATTTTGAATAAATTCCAGGTTACTATAGAGGGTTCCTCAGGAAAAGAGCTCTGGGACCCAGCCGCAATGCTTGCAGGGAGTCCCTGGTTGCTCCAGTGCAGGGAAACTTATGTTTTGGAGAGAGCCCAGACAAATCTCCAAGGTATTTATACAGTCCCGCTCTGACAGGATGAGCCATGGCAATAATCACATGAATCTAACAGCTGGGAAAAAATTATGTGCAAAAAGTTTCCATATACAGGGGCAAAAATTGTACTTCAAAAGGACACCACACTCCAAACAACAGATTGATCAGATAACATTACCCGGCCGTTATTACTTGCTGAAAAGCTGAGGGCGACTCAGTGCTATTTTATTACAGCAGAAGTACAAACGCGTGATCTCATGGAAAACCCTGTCAGCTGAGGTCTGATTCCAAAGTGGGAAACCCAAGAGAAAAGAAAAAAGCCATGAGAAGTCCACCCCAAGCAAGGCAGCCATGCCTTTCTCCACAAAAATCACGTTTATCTTTACCAAAAGCTTTCCGCCCGATGCCGCACCAGCTCCACCAACCTGACTTAAGCTTTGCCTTCCAGTCTTCTGGAGGGTGAGGATGGCTTTGTGGGTGGGATAGCCCAAGGCTATAACAGGCTCGATGAGGTCCCGCTCCTCTTGGCTCAGAGCCAAGAGCAGGTCAGCCGCCGAATCCCTCTGGGATCTGTGGGAACTGAGAGGTTGCGCAGGCACGGAGGCCGGGGGGAGGCAGGCGTAGGGGCTGAGGGACTGCAAGAGAAAAACAGCAGATGGTCTTCTTGGTCCAGCTCATAAAATTATGTCAAACAATGCAGACTGAAGCAAAGCTTTCAAATGCCAGCAGTTACCTTGCTCTCTCCAGAAGCAGAAAATTCCCATACATAGAACAAACTCCCCTGGGCATCAGGGGAGACTGGACTTAATCAAATCCAGGCTCAGCTATGGACACAGATCAAACAGCAGTAGGGAGGGTTCATGAAGCAAAGTAAGCAAACCCAGCCTCCTTTCCCCGGGAATCCTGGTCATCTCTCCAGCAACAAATGCCATGCTTGTCCTTGAGCGGCCAAGCAAGAGGCAAGGCGATGCAGCAGCCCAGGCAGGAGGATGCTCCCCTGATGCCTCATTTATGCCAGATATATTTAGGCTTCTGTTACAAAGCCATCTCCAGAAATGACCTTGCACATGCACGCTCTTGCCTGGGGTTGAAGCTTTAGCATTCAGCACGATGCATGTGGAACAGCAGCCGAGAAGGGTAGGCAATGTACAAATACACAAGGGCATCTGACCGTTCCTTAATTACCCTATGTCTAATGCAACTACATATAAATAACCTGGCCTTCCATGTGTCCAATGGTTTCAGTTGCAGGTTTTGAGTAATTCATCTCCTAAATCTCTCAAGTAGGTGGATAAGACGTGATTTCTTAAAAAACATGGCGTAATTCAGATTTAAATTGACAAAGCAATATTTACTCCATCATTTCACATCACTGTCTCTGTCACTAAATGATCTGTATTTCTAGTAGGACTACGAAGTCCAAAGTTTCCTAAAGAAGACATGATGGCTGTAAGCGGGGCATTTCCCTATTAACCCTGTTTATATCTGTTAGAGGGGCAAAAATGGAGAACGGAGAAGGAAGAGGGGAAAAAAACTTATTTCTTTTTTTTTTAGTGTTTCAATTGAAAATCAAGACACCTTGCTTGTTGGGAAAAATAAACGTGCTCCCAGAAAGCTTGCCTTTAAACTCTAGCAAAAAACCCCCCACCTTCCTTCACTTAACTCATCAGCAATTCCTCATGGATTCAGTGTTCCCAAAGCCCCGTTTCGGTTCCATTTTGGACCACAGCAAATGGGACCAATTCAATGCCCTCCACTTCCCTCCTGTCTCAGCAACAAGCAAAGGGCCACCAGAAGGAAAAACGCCTCACCGGCACCGTGGGCTTATGCCGTTTGATTGGGGGGATTGGGGCAGCTGGAGGAGCTGGCACCAAGGTCCCCAGCCGGGACACATCTGGGGCTGGCCCATACTTGACGCTGCGGCTGGTGCGGGGGCGCCGGGGCAGCGGCCGGGACACCGGGACCCCCCTGCTCTCCGTGGTGGTTCTGTTCAAAGGATGCACCAAAGCAGCCAGCTTCCTCCTGGCAGCTTCCAGCTCGTTCTTCATGTTGTTAAATATCACCATGGATCTTCTCTGCTTGCTCGGGTCCGGGCTGGCTGGCTTGTGGCCACCATTCTCCAGCGAGGGCTCCAGCAAGCTGGGCGATGTCTTTGGTCGGGGCTGGTAAAAACCAGGACGCAGAGCCACACCTCTCTCAGTGCTTCGCCTCCTGGGAAGCTTTTCATCCTTGTCGTTGTCTTCCCAGGAGGTTGAGGAATACTCATCATCCTCAGAGTACTCGTCCTCCTCTGAGTGCCAGCTCTCGCTCTCGGGCAAGGCACCTCTGCCCGCGGTGTGCCCGTAGCTGCTGTGGGCAGAGCTCAGGCTGATGCTGCGCCGCACCGCCCCGTCCCGTGCTCGCCCCCCGCAGCTGTCGGCAGGATCCACCAGCAGCAGCCAGCACGGCGGAGCTGTGGGGATGACTTCGGAGGTGACCTGATGCCGGGAGGTTTGCTGCTGAGAAGCCACCTCTACCCAGTAAAGCACTTTTCTTTCCAGTGAGAAGTCATGCTGCAGAAGAGTGAAAAGCAGGTGGTGAGGGCATCTGAACCCAGACCGTGCAGCACAGAGCAAACCACGTGCTTCACGAGGGCACCTTAAGGGCTGCATCCCTCCCATGTTGGCCCCTACTTCCCTGAGCACAGGGCTGGCTGCGGGCACTGAGGCTGTAGGACTGAGCAGTGCCAGCCTCATCCCTATAAGGAATCCCCAGATTTATACTTGAAAGAAAAATCTATCTATGAATTTATTCCTATTCTGAGCTGCATCTACGATTCTTTTGACAGGTGTTTAATGCTCAGAGGTGGTTTTGTGTCACTTTGGCTGCTGTGGAAGGGAAGAGGGTGCAGACAGGAGATGTGGGCATCCTGATTTCAGGCAGCTGCATCGGCACTGCATCCCAGAGCGGAATCTGAAGTTTGTCCTCCTATCCCAGAAAGACCCAACCCTCCTGCTTGGATGGGATTTAAAGAAAAAAAAAAACCAACACCAAACCAACCCCTTCCTCCCACCCACCACAAATCATCCTCACCTCCTCCCACTCCTGCTGCAAACCAGCCAATTAAAAGGAGATCAGTTAGGAGAGGTTTCCCATCCCTTTTTCACAAGAAAAGGAAACCACCACTGACATCCCTTTGGGCACCGCCGAGAAGTGAATCCCTGCGTGGATGCAAGCGGAGGCGACTCACCATGGTGCTCATGAGGATGTCGGTGCAGTCGGGGAGCTCGATAGCCGGGGCAGTGATTAAAGTGTTTTCTGCCGCTGAGTCTCCACTGAGGCTTATGGCTGCCCGGAAGGGAACTTCATCCAGGTAGCTCATTGCTGCTGCCTGATTTCTTGCTGCTAGAGGAAGGGATGAAACAAAACTGTAAAAGGCAGGACTAGCACTATGTAAACTGGGTGGAAGAAGAGAAAGGTGAGCTGTTTCAAGTGATGCCGGTAAAAGGAAAGCAACCCTTAGAGATGCGGCCAGCCGAGTAAAAACCACTGTGTGTAATGTCCAGACTTGCAAAATCTTAATTACTGGTACCGGGAAGATTTGTCTGAACTAACTTTTGCTATTCTGAGCATGAGCCAGAAGAACCTGACCAAGCTTACAGCTTTATTGGGAGAGATCCCGAGTGCTTTTCTCCTCCATTTCCACCTCCATGCGTGCCCCGCTGTTTGCCATTCCTCCTCGCTGCCCATCGCATACTCCCTTTCCTAAGCTGGGGACAGACCGAGCACTTTTTCCTGTTACAGAGGCAGAAACCATGGCCAAGGGGGACACCTCCCAGGCCTCCTCTCCCTCTGTGACCCGAGAGCACTCGTGCTTGCGGAGCTCATCACACAGCCACGTGCTGCTAAGCTGTCACACGGAGCAGCCCGGGGAAGCTGGGGTGAGGGCATCCCCTCCAGCGCCGCAGCAGCTTACCGAGCACCAGACAAGGAGGCTGGTGCGTCAGGAAAGCTTCAGTGTCAGAGGGATGTCAAACGAGCCATTTTAAGGCCAGGCTGGCTTTTAAGAGTTATTCGTTTTAAGCACGGTGATGCTTTTAGATTAGGAATAGCAGAAGAGGGAAAAACTTCTGATGAACTGGGAATGGTGGCATGGAAAATATTACTGCAACTTACTATGCTTTTTTATTAGTATTATATTAATAGTAATATTAAATTGTAGTATTATTAAATGTAACATTATATAAACATTACAATTACTACGCTTACTGCATAGCCATCAGCTCTGTATAAATGTCTCAACTTGCTGCACGAACCTCGAGTCCCCAGCTTCCTAGCGTTGACAGCATGTGAAATAATTTCCTTTATGTACTGTCAGCTGGGAAGAGCTGATGGTCAGTCTTCTACTGAGTTCTGGTACCTGCAGCCTGTGCCTGTTCCTCCCAAAATCCTCAACAGTCACCCTCGAGACAAACAGTAAATAAAATACTCTGTGTGACATGCTTAAAAGTTTTTACCAATTTATTTTTTTCTCTAAAAAGAAATTATTTCTACGTCAATGAAGATAAATGCTCCACAAAAAGAAAACAAGCAGATGAATGTACACAAGGCAGAAAAAGCTGCCTGTTTAATGCAAAAATGAGGATCTATAATGGGAAACAGCATTCAAGGTAGTTTATGTTAGCTTCCAGACCACAAAGAAAGAGCAACACACACAATAGCTTGGCACAGCTCAGTTGGTCTTATCAGAACTACAAAAGAGTTGTCACTCGCCTGTTTACAACAGGAGCCTTTAATAGCCAGGGCTGTGGCGCAGGCAGAGCCCCTAACCAGCTTTGCAGCTCCCACACATGCATTGCTGCTAGCACGCAACTCAAACAACGTGTCCAGAGCCTGCACGGCACCAGGCCATCTGCTCCCCAGCCTAAGAGGGCTTAGCATATGTTACAATCCACGTCAGCACTGACAAAGACAACGCGTGAAAACATCTGTAAGCGAAGCTACCCTCCCCCACTTTCTCCAACTGCTCCACGTGGCCCTGCAACACCTGCCTGCAAGAGGGACAGACCCTCTTTGCAGCTTATGCTGTAAAGCAGCTCTTCCCAAAAGCCACGCGGTACAAAGGTGCAAAGGGAAAGAGTATCTCACCATCCGTCACCTAGAACAGCTTTACTGGGGTTTAAATGCTACTTCAAGGGATAGAGATGGGTAGTGAATGTGTCCAAAGCCACGATGAAGAAAATACGGAGAGATTACCGTAGTATATCTCACTGTATTTCACTGCATTAAATACCGTGCTCTAAGAAAGGCTCCCACAAGTGTTAATTCCTAAAACCACTATTTCGAAAAAAAGCAGCACATTGGGGTGAGAAGCGATGATAACGAAAACGCTACTAAAGAATAAAAGAGGGTCAGTTGTAAACACCAGCTTACTCCAGAAAGCAACTCCACCAGGAGTTCTAACCTCATGTGCTTCGTGCCAGGCCTGCTGCTTTCACATCAAAGATATAGGCTGGCAAAAGAACAAATTAATATCAGGAAGCAAATGTGCCTTAAAAGCATGAAAAACCTGAACTGCACTGGGACCAGGGAAGGAACAGGATGCAAGCAAGTCTCAGAAACTCACAGCCAACGCCTCTCTTCTTCTGGGCTAAAATAATTCTTTAAAACTTAAAAATAATAGGAAATACTAAACCAAATTTGAATCTTAAATCTGAATACACCTTTTTTTTTTTTTTTTAAGAATACCCTATCTCCATGTATTTTACGAGTTAAGATTTTAAACATTCCTCTTCCACCTGTGGCTTCAACATCTTCCTCACTAAAAACATAAAAAATTTTAATGCAGATGTCAGGACAAGAGCAAATATGTAGAACAAACCACAGAAAGCTTGAGGGGTTGAAAATCCCCTGGCATTTTCAAGTCCTATTTTTATTAAAAATATGAAGTTATCCTTACCGTCAGACGAAATCATGGAGCTCTTCTTGCAGGGCTGGGAGAACAGGGTTGCTTCTACGCTGCCTGCTCATCTACTGCTCCATTCTTCAAATTCTTGCAGCGTCAGACAAGCATCTGGCTTTGACAGTTTTAAGATTATCATAGCCTAAGCGGCTAGCCTGTCCTGTCAGATGTGCTGATGGGATAAGGAGCCTAACTCTTTAAGCAGAGCATCCTTCGGTCACTAAGCTTCCTGAACCAAAAGCATTTTTCTGCAATTGTTTCTATCCTAACTGAACTTCTGCTTTTTCTTCAGGTGTAACTCCCCAGGATCTGACCTAGCCGTAGGTCTTGGAGTAACGAGATGTAGAGGTGACAGTAGGGGTGGGAAGACATACGGACATGAAAATCAGAACCCTTTCCTCCAGAGGACTTCACAGCAATCTGTAGGGTGCTACAGGTAAGCAATACACAAGTGAGCAAGAACTGCAAACTTCTGCACCCAGATTAATTCTAACTCTATCAAAAATTACTAGTTCATGCACTCTTGCTAACAGAAACAAATGCAAAGCTTCAGCCAAGAAACTATTAACGTTACACAAGGCCCAAGTGTTTAATTTAGGCAATTATACACATTGCCTCCTCCACGAATTACACAACGTTGTGATGTGAAGAGGTAAGGAATCGGCGAGATTAAATCCATTCCTGGACGTTAGGGCTAAGCAAGAATAACGACCGCAGCTCTGGAAACACACCATGACAATCTGCATAGACCACCCCAAGCCCCAAACCCATATGGCCCATCACTGTTTCAAGCAAACTGTCCAGAACATGGAAGGTTTTGAAATCAGATGCCTCTGTCAGCTTGTACGAGGGAGAAGTTCCTTGACGTAAACCTTTTCCCAGCAATTCTCTCCACACTAGAGTTGTATTTGGTGCCAAGTACTGAAACAAATCTCTCCCTTGAAGTAAAAATGCTTCAAACAACAAAAAAACCCATCAATTTTTCTCAATTTATTCTGTATAAAAACAACTTACAAAATAGAGCTGGGTTTTTAAATCAAGTATTATGTACATGACCTGTCCCTGTACAAAAATAGCTATATAGGCAAAAACAATTACAGTAGGTTAGACTTCAGATTTTATTGTTTTTTTTTCCACCAGGCTTATTCATCAAACTCATACATATTCACACGGCTGTCTGACCTATTTCACCACAACTGGAATTTTTTCCATGTTGTGGTACCAGTTTCAGTCCACAAAAGTAAAACATCAACAGCTGCTTTAATCAACCTTGAAAAATCCTGTGTTGTTTGTACTCCAGAATTTGTTTAAACTTGTAATAGGTTTGTATCTATACAGAAAAATGCAGGAACTATTTTGACAGTGATGCCTGACATGCTTCATTTAAAAACATGTTTACTAATGATCTCTTTTTTTCTTTTTATACCTCTTTATTTCTGGAGATTTCATCATCTGGATTTAGGCTTATAAAGATAAAAGCCACTAAAAATAGGATGTTCATATTGGCACAAATACCCTTGGTCAGTAATGTTCCTTTATTAAGATTGAGATCAGTTAACAAAAACTCGCAGCGGGATTGTAATTCCATACCACAATAGGCCTAGCAGCTTTGGGCTTGCTCAGGTACTTCCCTGCAGAGTCAGATGGCAAAAGCAATTCTTACGCTTTTCTTCAAGACATTCCAGTACCTGGCTACCGAAACAGAGGATGAGGCTCTTTGGACCCTCTAATATCTACACAAGCAATTATAATGAAATATTCCTCCAATGTTAAAATAATTTATTACTAAATCATCTGACCGCAGTGGCCCACGTGTCATTTGTGGGGAGACTCGGAAGAACCCATCCTGGAGGGATGCAGCTTCCTTCAGGGTGATCAGCTGGCACCAAGTACCGATCCCATCCATGCCTTTAACAGAGAGAGCGTTGTTTGAGAGGACAGCCGGTATGAGTTTGAAGATTTATTACATACCCACACAGGTATTTTTCTATACCCATCAATACACAAAACACTGTAAATTGTACTCTGAAACTTGTTTTTCAAAACACAAATGTGAAAATTCTAAGTACTATTCTATTAAATGGCATGGTTATGCATGGAAGTGCACTCTGCCTCACACGGGCACCTGTTTGGATACAACTCTACCAAGCGAGAAGCTTGATCCCTAACCAAAACAGAACAGGACAATTCACTGCGTAACCATATTTGGAAGTTTACGAACCAAAAGGGGCCACACATTTACAATCTCAATAAACAATACTCATCATCTTTGGTAATAAAATAAAGACTCTGCGTTTACCTGATGTGGATTAGAGCTGCTACAGAATGCTCAGCTTGTAAGTAATACTCTCTGAAGGGTTGCAATAGATGGGCTAGAGGAAATTCATCTGTTAAATCAAACACAGAAATCGTTCAATAAATCAGAAAGACCTTTGATTCTACTAAGTCTTAGGAGCCCCAAATTTGCCAACTCATTTGCCACTCCCCAGCTATAACTGGAAATCACTTCCCTATGTAATACAGTAAGGACTGTTGCCATGTTTCGCTTGTCTCCTCATCCTTACCGGAGCTGTCAGAGGCAAGTCAAGACTAGCAAAACTTTTCCCACCTCCATCCTCTAAACAAGGGGAACATATGAACACTGAATCGTTACAGGCTACCTGAGTCACACCTACCAAAATCACCAGACTAAAGCATCTGTTGGGTGCTGGAAGTCTTCAATCTATTCTGTCTATTCTCACTTCAGCTTAATCTACAACCTCTTCTTGCAGAACACTATGAAATCAGCTTGAGATATACTGTAGTCTACGCTGAAGAGCTGAACAGTTCTTCTTACATCACATGTGCTACAGCACACTACTTTTATCCCATCTTTTCCTCAGACCATAAATTACTGTGCTGGATGGTTTCTTTCTCAACTATTTTATGCCCACATTTTAAACCCAGTGTCTATGAAATGGTGATGTGGTATGGAAAAATACTGTTAAATACGGCATGCAGAATTTACCTGGATCCCCAAACAGCTTGGAATCAATTTCAAGTTTCTGCTGCAGTAGTTTTTCCCTTTCCTTCTTCTGTTTCTTCTCCATTTCTCTCTTCCTTTCCTCCTCCTGTTCTCCCTCCAACATAACCCTTAATGCTCTCTCCTCAGCTTCATACAGCTCTGTGCGATTTTTGAGCAATGTTTTGAGACTCTCCACCTGATTTTCAAATGCTTCGTCTGCTGAGGGGGGTGGACAAACACCTAAACAGAAAGAAAATTAATTTTAAATTTTCAAATTCAGAAGGGGCCCTGTTATCAGACTTGACAGCAGAGCTGGCAAAATCTCAGAGGAACGTGAGCTTAACCTTGCCAAAGACTACCTTACTGGAATAATTCTTCTATCAAGAAAGCGCCTGGAAATATAGGAACAAAACCACTGTCTTTAGCATTGCATAGCTATTCTTGCATAACAGTGTAACTAAAATCACTACTAAAGAAACAGCTGTTTCAAGCTGCACCCTGCTAGTCTGCACACCGAACAAATATCATCTTATTTCCTGTGCACGCAATTAAAAGTTTGATAAAAATCTCATAATTAACCTTTCCTGCCAGCAGCCTCTTTTCTCAGTTTCCGAAGCTTTTCTAATGCACGCAGAATGTCCACCATCCTCTTTGTGTCTGCTTGTTTCTTCCGCACTTCAGATAAGACACTGTCTGCAGCAGCCTTAAGTTCTCGTTCCTATGAAAGAAAGAAAAAGACCAGACATGATGTGTGAAATATCCCATGCAGACAAGAATGAAACTGTACTTTAAAAAGATTAGCGAAGCACTGGGGATCAGAATAACTTCCTAGTAACACAGCCATAGCAAGTTAAGTCAACCATCCAACCACACCTTTTTATGAAGAAGCTAGAATAGGATGGCCTTCAGGAAACAAAATTTCCAACTCATAGATTTGGGCCAAATGGCTAAAGCCTGATAACCACAAAAAGTTAGGAAAAACATTAACAATAAACATAAACCGTCCTACAGCTCAGCAATTAAAGACCATTAACATGCCACAGGTTGAACACAAACACTTCCCCAACAGCTGCTCTGTACCACCCTGGCAGCAGACCAAGCACCACCAGCACAGCAGCTCTTCAGCCAACACAAAGGTGTTGCAGCACTTCCCAGAAAGCCTAACTTGGGGTGGGGGTTGTGGGTTTTCTTTTGCTTTGCAGCCATTTTACTTTCTGGTGAGGCTGAAAAGCTTGTGAACCACGAGCTTTACAAGGATGAAGCCAGCTGGCAGCTTGGGAGCCGAGAGGAAGCCCTCCTCACGCAACCAGGAGTTCAGAAACATTAAAACCAAAATTGTTGAGGCCTCAGACACCAGCGTGGCACAACTGTGATGCCCACCAAGGCTTTTAAGGAAGAAGCAGGGCTGCCTGCTTTCGCAGCTGCATGTCTCCAAGCCAGCTGAAGCCGTGCAGCACCCAGGTGGCACCTACTGAACCAAAACCCAAAACACCCGGGTGGCACCTACTGAACCAGGGAGCAGCTATTGAACCAGGGGACCAAAGCACCCGGGTGGCACCTACGGAGCCAGGCAGCACCTACTGAACCTGGGGCCAAAGCACCCAGGTGGCACCCAGTGAACCAGGGGACCAAAGCACCCGGGTGGCACCTACTGAACCTGCCGGGTGGCACCTACCGCACCAGGTGGCAACTAGTGAACCAGGGGACCAAAGCACCCGGGTGGCACCTACCGCACCAAGGGGCCAAAGCCAGGCGCCGGCCGGGCTGAGCCCGCCGCGGGCCCGGTACCGCAGGCCTCCCCGGCCCCGCCGCGCTGCCCCGCCGGGCGGGCCTCCCCGGAGGAGGCAGGATCAGGCCGTACCCGGTTCTTCTCCTCCACCTCCTGGATGCACTTGGCCCGCCACTGGTCGATCTTGGCCTCCCGCTCGGCGGCCCGGGCCGCCTCCGCCTCCTTGGCCGCCTGGGCTTCCTGCTTCCTGCGCTGCAGGCGCTGCCGCCTCTTCCTCGCCCTCTCGGCCTTCCTCCGCAGCGCCTCGCGGTAGCCGGGCTCCCGCAGGGGCCGCACGACGTCCCGCAGCTCCCGCCGCACCGCCTCCGCCTCCTCCCGCGCCTGGGCCCAGCCCGCTTCGTCCCCCTCGGCCTCCCGCCGCCGCAGGGCCCGGCAGAGCGCGGCCAGCCGCGCCACCCGCCCCAGCGCCTCCACCGCCAGCTGCCGGGCGCTGCTGGGGCTGGCGGCGGGCGGCGGCGGCGGCGGGGGGAAGGCCCGGCGCCGGCCCAGGAACTGCGACAGCCACAGCTCGTCCTGCTGCCGCTGCGCCGCCGCCGCCTCCTCCTCAGCCGCCGGCCGCGGCGGGAACGGTGGCGCCGCGGGGAAGTAGGGGCCGCCGCCCGGCGGGAAGCGCGGCCCCGCGTCGCCCTCGGGCCCGGCCGGCGGCGGCGGCAGCAGGAGGAAGGGCGGCGGCGCCGCTGCCGGCCCCGCGAAGGGCCCCGGGCGGGCGGCGGGGCCGGGGAAGGGCGCGGCGGGCGGCGGGAAGGGCCCGGCCGGCGGCGGGAATGCCCGGAACGGCGGCGGCAAGCGCCCGGCGAAGTGCGGCGGCTGCGCCATGCTGCCGCCTCGGGGGCCGCCGCGCCGCAGCGCCCCCGCGCGGCCGGGAGGAGCCGCCACCCGCCCCGCCCCGCCGGGGGCGGCCCGCACAGGGGGGCGGGGGCAGCGCCTCGCAGGGGCCCGCAGCGCCGGGTCCTTTCGTACAGACCCACCCTTCAAAACAAACAAAAAAAACCCTCCTAAAGCGCCAAACTTTAAACTTTCTGGGGATGACGACAACTCTCCGCTGCTTGAATATTCGCTTTGTTTTATTCAAACGCCAGAGGTGAAGTACAAACTGTAGTTACACAGCATTTTGTTTCCTTAAAAACATTCTGGATTACATAATTCCAAACAACTTTCAAAACCAAGTTGTTGAACAGTTTTCACCTAAAATGGTTTGTTGTTTTCTTTTTTTTTTTTAATCCATTTAAAAAAGGATGTGAATTAAAGGACTCAATTAAAAGCAGTTATATTTTTTTTTCCCACTCTACAAAGAGGAAAAGTGAGGATGCAGTTACAGATAGTTCACCACAGATTCCCACTGTGAGGGGACCAAGCTTCTCCCAAGAATATCCTCAACTCCAAACCGCAGCTTTGTCTGAACCATTAGTGGGTCATTTAACCCGGAAAAACCCTGAAATCCTAAGGGAAGTATCTGTTGCACCTGGCTGCAGCTGCATGTCACACTGCTAGGTAAGATCACAAGTATTACATAAAATTTACATGACAGAAAATTAACAGCAAAACCAAGGTCAACACATCTGCAAGTATCCTTTCCTGTCCTAACACACCCACTAGACCAAAAAGAATGACCGAAGTTTTATTTAAATAGCATGAATTAATAGTTTAGAAAAAAGGCTTGGTAAAACTGAAGTCCACGTATCACCAAAGGACAAAACGTTGTAAGCAACATAATTCCTAAAACGAAAATCAAAGACATACAGGTCCTTTAGTGTTTTTACAAAGACTTTCCTAAAGGATTGAATTAATTTCGGTGTAGAACAAAAGAGGGAGGATTGCTTTGCTGTGCGACTAAAAAAAAAAGAAAAAAAAATCAAGACACCCACAAGACGCAATACTAGCATTTGAGCGTATAACTTAAAAAGCACTGTCATGTGAACAATCACTACCGATTACATCAAAAATATTATACATGTACTTCTTTCATCTCTTAGCATTATAAGATAGGTTGGGCAAATACCTGGCACCAAAAAATTGATGCATGATAGTTCCAATATGTTAAACAAAATGTACTATATTAGAACATTAATATTTAAAAATTTCTGTCTCCTTCTCATCCAAATTCAGATGGCTTACCACTTCCTAGAAACCTTGTTCACCCCTCTGGAAAAATTAGCAAATTACTGACTTCACCGTCTTTCACAGTATTCAAGGTGACTAAAACTTAGTCCTAATGGAAGGGTGAAGGAAAGGATATTATTTGATATTGCATTCAAATTACTGTAACAAACTCGTGTCGCATTTCAGCAAAATCTCCCAGTAGTGCCATAAAGTGTGTCCCAGTTTTTCCAAAATCCTGTTGCAAGGGCTTCCTCCCCCACCAATGTAACAAAGTCACTCCAACACCCATCGGGTTTCAAACACCAGCAGGTACCTAACACTGACCTGAACGCACCCCCCCGTCAGCCGTATGAGGAGCTAATGGTTTATTCACCCTCTACTAATTATTAATCTTGATTTCCCATTTGTAGAGTAACATTATTGTAAAATCTAACTATTGGCAGCACCTGCACTGCTGTTTTAGGTTCTAGAAAGAGCAATCCAGGTGCTGCTGTATTTGCTATACATTTTAATTGAACAAGTGTAATATACATTTCATATTTGAACATTATGCTATCCAAGTCCACACAATGCCCATCAAATAAGTCTATGTGATGTTGCAATAAAATACATGATCTGATTTATCTAATAAAGTTCCTCATCATGTATCGTATCCACAATAGATCCAATGCCTTTAGTATCAGACTGAAGCCAGAGACAATCGTAAGGAAATAACCAAGTGCGCTTTATGCGGGCAAGCATTCTGACAGTATTTAATGGTTTGCAGCATCTGCTTGTCGAGGCCAGCCTTCTTCCTCAACGCCAGAGTCGTATTCTTCTTCAGACGAATCTTTAGTGGGAGCCCTATAATTAAAACGAACTGATCAGATACTTCAGAAATTGAGGAAGGAGACAGTTTCCATAGCTTCTGGTAAACATGCCACCTGCAAAGTGCCCCCAACCACAAGTGTCCTGACAAGCATCCATCTGCTAAATGAGTTTCTGATCTGAAAATGGCACTATGCCAATTTACCTTACAACCAGTATGGAGTCTCATTACTGAAAATCAAAAGGCTATTGAATTCAGTTAAGTCATAAATTTACTGATTAAATCAAACACTTCCAGCAAACATGAATGCTGGTGCTCTACAAAATCACTTAAGGCAGCCATGCGTGTAAGCTAATACTTTCCAGTGCAACCACCCCCTCTGAGACGCAAGGTGTGCTGAGCCAAGCTTCGGCACAGACACAGATGAATGCAAAGCATGTACCTCAGCGGAGGAAGTCACTCAAAAGTAAGTTGTCAGGCGTAGAAACCAAGCCAGAGTTACTAAGTTTCAGACCTGTGTTTTCAGACCTGACCCATTCCCTCTCAACTCCATCTTTTGTTCACTCTAATTAATTATTATTTTTTTTAAATCCAGATTTATCCAGTGCTTTCAGCATTTCACCACTTCATTACCATAATACAACCTTTACAACATTAATTAACATGAGTTCAGCAAATCAATAGATGTGCCTTTGTGGCTCTCCTCTGCTGCAAGAGCAACAGAGAGGAAAACTGCAGCAGCCCGGAGCTTGCATAAAAAAAAGCCACCTCACAGTGGTAGGAGGAGGAAAGAAAGAGTTCCATTTCAGAAATTTCAGTACAGTCACAATTAAACTTCAGGTTTTTACTGTTAACTTATGATGCTTATAATTTATTTCTATTTCTACAGGTATACACACACACAGAAAAGGCTTAAAAGTACCATCGTATCGTTTTATTTTACAATTTCTATTAAAAACTGAAGCAATACAAACCCAAAGTCTCTAGGACAGAACAGGCACTAATTCAGCTGTGTACAGTATACAGAGAATCAGATCCTTTCTAGGTTGTGTGCATGGTTTTGTGTTTACATGCTCCTTCCTACAGCAAACATCAGAATACCTGTCTAGCCACATTACTAGTCTGTTCTGATACTTCCGTTATGGTTTTACCTAATGTATCCTGGCTCTTTTTTGCCTTCTACAACATCTTTGTCAACTTCCACGCACACAATGTCAGAATTGGGCACTTCAAACATGGGCTCCAGCAACAGCTTTTCCTGAAAGAAAGCAAGATGGAAAAAGTATTTCTGTATGCCTTCTTCTACGTAACAACATGGTCAGCAAGCGATTTTCAGAGCTAGAGAGTTTTCTTGGAAGAACTCTGAATACACTAAGTTTTAAAAAGAGACTTAGTGTACCCATAAAAGACCCAGAATTAAGTGAGGTTTTGACTGAAAATTGTCTCTATTAGGTCCATACACACAAACATACATAGCTTCATTTACTCAGTGAGACTTAATTTACTCACCATTATAGATCGAAGACCTCTTGCACCAGTTTTTCTGTCCAGGGCCAGTCTGGCTATAGCCTTCAATGCATCTTCAGTTACATTTAATTCACACTACATAAAGAAAAATGGTAAGCTTAGTTCATCATTTCATTTGTAACTCAACATTGTCTTGAGTGCGACAGTGCGTGCGTTACTGAAAATAACTAACAGTAATATTTACCTGTTACAGACCAGAACATTTAACATTTAAGCTGCATATACAAACCTTCAGCTAGACTTTGTTTGTGACTAACATTACCAGTAGGGACTACGGCCCTTTACCTACAAGTACTATAAATACCTCTGCAGTACATGAAGTGGCTCTTGATGCCTATTAGGCAAGGTCACACACGTTCATTTGAACACTAACATGAAGAATGGTCCAACTATTTCCAGATTACTTGCCCCACAAGGACAAGCACCCAATCTAAACCAGTCAGGTTTTAACGAATTAGCTTACTACTTTTTCAGAGCGGGGAGGTGCACATGTAGGGACAAGAAGTGATTCCAATTGATATTTTAGATTGCTTTATAAACAAAAAATATTGAAGAGCTGTCGAATAAAAATTCAAACCTTATCCATGCTGAATAGTGCCTGGTATTGAGGAACCACAGCATTTCGTGGCTCAGTGAGAATCCGTACAAGGGTTTTCTCATCTAGGCTGTGCAGAGGAACCACAACAGGCAAGCGTCCCACAAACTCAGGAATCATGCCAAACTCAATGAGATCTCTGGCTTCCACATGACGCAGCAAGCGATCTTTTTCTTCAATATCTTCATGTGGATCAGACTCTCCACTTATATTAGCAAGATCAGCTGCTGCTGCAGCCCTTCTGCCTTTTCCCATGTTAGATGGTGTCCCAAATCCTAGGTACTGCAAAACAAACATGTTGTACTTACAGAACTTTACTAAAGTTTTCTTTATGCAACTAAATCACATTCCACGTGCATTAAAAAAACGGAAGCAACCGATTATGTCATTACATACTCACTCAAGCTCAAGAAGTTACCAATACTAAAATTAGACCCCTTGCACACAATCAGTTTCTTATAACATTTAATTCCCTCAGTAAAGTATCAACACCTCAGCCTAAGAGCAAGTTTTTCTTAAAAAAGGTTAGTAGTAACATGTCCCACCACGTTTACAAATACCAGTGATGCTGAAAAGGCCTGTTCAGAAGTGAAGCAAATGCATGCAAGTGTGCTTACATGAAAAGCTACATGAATTACCATGAACGGTTATTTGGATTTCAGTCACTCTCATTAAAGACAGCGTGCACATTTTGTCAGAAAGCTGCAGCCAGAATTCTGTCCCCAGACATTAACACAAAAAATAGTGAACTGCATGACTAGGTATTTTAAGATGATGATAGCTCAAACTATCTGAGCATCAACAGCAAGAGCCTCTTTCTACTAACATCCAAAGGTTTTCTCAGTTTCGTACTTGGTACACTCCAACTGAAAGAAATCCTATTACAACTGCTAGAACTGTTTCACACACTCCCTTTTTAAGAAACATTGGACATGACAATTTAAAGCGTTTACCACTCTAGTACAGACAGCAAGTTCTCTACCAACAGTTTTCAACCTTTTTCACCCCCTATTTTTTTCCTGTTTGCATATGCTAAGAATGTCTCTGTGGAAGACCACAGCAAGCTACTTAAGCCTACTAACAACAGGCTTGTTCTTTGCTACCTTTCTTAGGCTTGACCTCAAGCTCCCAGGTAACAGATGGAAACCCACTGCTCTACAAACAGTGGGAGTATAAATATAGCAAGACCTTGAGAAGTCAGTACTGCGAACAGTAATTAAGATAATTTTTCAGTTCAAACGCAGCCTGATGCACTCACTTTTTCATTTTTCCTCCTGCTGATAATTCTGTCAAGACCATTAAAAGCACCAGAAGCTACAAAGAGGATGTTTGTTGTGTCAACCTGCACCGTTTCTCCACGTAGTTTACGAGAATTCTTTTCTGGAACATTTACTATTGTGCCTTCTAGTAATTTTAACAAGCCCTAAGGAAGAAAGAAGAAAGAAGAAATATAAAATTCTAATGTGTAGCATCATATAAGGCAGCACACCATACTGTGGTTACTTTCACAGATGTACTTACATTTTTTGCTCCCTTATGCCTTTACAGTAACAGTAAGCGTTTAAAGGAATCTGTTCTCCATGTAAGACAATTCCACTCAGGGACAGACAAGTCTTCCTTTAAAGTGACTCCCATGAACATCATGAGCTGCGTTTACTAACAAGTTACTTCAAGTTTTGTCAAAACAGAAAAAGTTATCTATTTTTGCCTATGTTATGCAAGTTGCTATGTGAATGCTATGAAGATGTTTTTCAATTAAAACATTTCTGTGAAGCAGTCTTGAGTTACTTTTGAGATTTTTAGAGTTTTTTTGAATGAAAAAAGTAAAAAGGAAAGATGAGGGTTTCAAAGGTTAATAATTAAGGAACTGAAGAACTATGACTCTGTAAACTCCCATGATATTTGACACATAGTAGGATGATACATAGACTTGACCAGCTGTTCACTTATGAAGTAAAATTACTCCACAAAAAATACCTACTTGTTGAACACCTTCTCCTCCGACATCCCGTAACTGATGAATACCAGGCACACTGCCAATCTTATCTACTTCATCCAGAAAAACAATTCCTGCAGTTACAGCAAATGGATTTAAGGAAGACTCCACTTTTCAAAGAGAAGCAAGAACTTACACACAGGGAAGAACATAATTTAATACAGCAGCAGTCTTTTCTACCTCCATACTATGAATTGCAAAAATGTATGCAATCCTGTCCAACTATGGACAAGCGTAAAAAAACTACAAGATATGCTTCAAGCTTTTTTCAGGTTTATTATTTCTGATTTAGTGAGTTAAAGTTTCAAGTACATGCAACAGGAATATATATTACAGAAGTACTGGTGGTCACAAAGTTTAGAGCACTTAGGCGAGATGAACACAGTCTATGAATGAACTTCAGAAAACATACTGTAAAAGTTTACCTTGCTGAGCTTTTTCTACATTATAGTTGGCATCTTGCAGGAGTTTTGCAATGACAGATTCGATGTCTTCACCAACATAGCCAGCTTGAGTCAAGGTAGTACAATCACAGATAGCAAAAGGTACATCTAGGCATTTAGCTAGAGTCTGAGCCAGCAAGGTTTTACCTGATAAAATAAAAACCATATGTTACAACTACCATACATTTCTCTAGAGCACACAAACCAAAATATTTACCATAGGATCATTATTACTGTTAGTAGACTTTTTGAATGATGCCAGCATGTTCATATATTCATATCAGAACATTTTTCAAGGGAGCTAGTGTTCATCAACAGTGTTTTTTACATTGGCAAGCTCTATTTCTGAATTAGACTAACAGTACACATTTGAGGCAGCTTGAAATGCATACAGTATCACAAATAAGATGTCACACAATATAAAAAACAGAATACATGTACTTGCATAGATTAAACATTAAATAAATCAGTAGACCTTTGCAGACACTCAGGGTGCAGTGCAAAGTCCAGTGCTCCTGCTTTGAAGTTGGGGAGAAACAGAATTAAAAAATTCTTCAGTGAATGTTCTCCCAAATAGTCTACAAAATGCTGTCTTCAGCACAAACACTTCCACTTCTTATGAACATACAAATATAATTTCTCTTTTATCTCCCCTGCAACTGATCTGTCCCAGGCGCTAACCAACACTTTCTAACTGCATCTTCTCAGCTTGCCATCTAACATCTAACTAACATGTAACAGAAACTTTAAATGTATTTTATTTTAGCTTAGTGGAAGTTGCATCTTTTAATCAGCCAGTAAATATAAGTATAAAAAACCCCACCCAAACAAAACAAAAAAACCCCACACATGACTAGATCCGCTTTCTTTTCAAGGTCATTTAGCTCAGCTTATTACCATGGCATGAAAGCACAAAACCCCCAGCTTTTTATACACCAGACTGGAATATTCACAAAAGAGGAAAATGACTTGTTAATAATCAATTCTAAGAAAAATCTGACACCTATAAAAACACACAGCTATATACCTGATCCAGTTGGTCCAAGCAGCAAAATATTACTTTTTTCAAGTTTTATGTCATCATTGGGCGAATCTAGTACCTCTCCTCCCCGTTTTTCCTGAGGTATCTGCTGGTTCATTTGTTGCTGCATCGATGCTCCTAAAGCATTACCGTGTGGACTGATTCCAGCAATCTGCAGTAGTTCTGAAGAGAATAACAGTACTGTTTGAGCACTCACAAGGTCTGTCATTACCTTACATGCACAATAAAAGCTTGGTTCTTCTGTTTTGTTCTGCAAATCTATAATTCTATCTGTAGAGAAGTTTACAGATAGGACTGCAACAGCAATATGGCACAATTAGTACCAAAACATGAGTTCCAACTATTTTTGCACAAGCATATATTTATATATACAAAAATAGTTTCCAATGGTACAGTGGATTATCTAAAAATATTCCTCTATATTAAAAACTAGAGACATTTTTAGTTTTTACAAATTATAAAAAATTACAGTTAAAATGAGTTATTTTTTAACTGTTGCTCTCTATGATGAAAAAGTACAAGAATTGGCATACTGTAACAACTACAAAAGCAATGCACAGCTCTAGTCTCAAGAGTTAAAGACTTGCCTCAGGTTGTTACAGGTTTTGTCTCTACACATGGATACAGACATTCAGTTGGATTTTCTTTTTTCAGAGCACTTTTTTAATTTCAGAGCAATTTTTTAATTGGCTTGCAGGGTAGAATTTTGAAGATCAAGAAAATTGGTTTCAAGAACAATAACCGTGATTCCAAATGACCTACACTAGACTAAGGAATAAGTTCACAGACTAAAGAAGTTCAATAGCCAGTGAGAGCACCAGTGGACTGAAAATAAACATAACTGACATCACCCAGACAAAAAGCAGCAACATTCTGAATTTCAAGGTGACAGCGCATATTAAGAGTGCAAATACCCTGCAGAAAACAGTTGCATAACTTCCTTTATTATTTACCTCACATCATATTCTGTATGTCATTACTAATATCATCTCACCTCAGATCTAAGTAAAGAAAAAATAAAATCTACATTTCATTTGGTTTACTGAGAATAATTCTAAGGACAGATGATTATTTAACTTCATAAAAGATTGTATTTTACAATTTACCTGCTTTCCACCTAGAACTAGATAAAAAGAGTCAAATCATAGCCACCTCTGTTAAAAAGCATACTCAATGCCTTCAATTAAACTTACTTGCAGAAGAAAAGCAAAGAGAAGTTTACCCAGCATTTCAAAACTAGCAGTCACTAAAGACTATTCTATGTTAACATCAAAAGAGTAAATATTGCAGAGGAGGACATGAGGAGAGAGTTCACTTACTTGTAAATCTGTACTCATCCTCCCGTCTTCTGATTTCTAATTCTAAGAGAGAGGATGAAAACAGTAATAAAATATAGGTTTATAAAAAGTTTATAAATTCTCCACCTCTTGCCCTCTTCTGAATATCTCATCACTGTGTACGAATGTATTTCTAACAAGACACTCCCATATGAATTAGTTTTTATTGCTGCCAAAATTAATCCAAACCCCAACTTCCACGCTTTTAAAATGACAGCAAGCTTTCTACAACTGAAAACTGTCACAATTATTACCTCTGATTAGATTTTAATTTTAAAACCACTTCTAGAAGGGGGAAAAATGCAAAAATATAATTTTGGTTTGAAAAGGCTGCCTTAAACTCTCACGTTTATATCCAAGTGTTATAATGTAGGATTTCACATATTTCAAAGTACTATCTGTCATAAGCATTTACTGCCAGTCTCTCTGGATGTGCACCATTTTATCTTTCTGTGGAGGGTTGGGAGCTTTCCAGTGCCAAGTACACAACTGCTCTCTACCATTGCCAGGCCAGTGCTACTAGTGTTTTCCCCTCAGTTAAAATACTTCTTTACGTAAATTCACAAAAGGAAGATTTCTTTTCTGTTTGCCTAGCATACTATTTTTTGCAAGACCAAACAAAACACCTTAAAAAAAAAAAATCAAGGTACACTTTGAATCAGAAACAGTAACTGAATCCTACTTCTAAAAATAAATTAGATCAACATAGCTACACACTTAGTAGCAAAAGTACTGCCAAGAGTAACTCCATCTACACCTGCTAGATATGGAACAATACTATGAATACTATGGTCACCAACAGATGCTGCCAACAGCAGCAAGTAAGGTTAGAAAGCTAATTATTCATCGAATTACCTATGCAAAATATTGTCTTAGTTGTTGCTTGCAGATTAAGCAGCAGATTTACCATTAAGCAGTAAATGAGACTAGAAAGAAAAATTTAGGAGACTCACTTTATAAAGTTAAATATCTAATAATGTGTCAGTAAAACCACTAAACTTTTAATACCCATGGCACTATAAACCTTCTGGATTACTATTTAAACAGATCACAGAAGTTCACGTACAGTGAAAATTAAATTTGATAGAAATTCTTTTACATATACAGAACATCTACCATCAAGGTAAAACCTTTGACAGGTTTGTTAAGTTAGGGCCATGAAATGATGGGTTCTGTTTGACCAGAAAAAGTACAAAACTTCATACAAACCTCTTGGTGTTAGAGAAGTCTGCTTTTCAACTTCTGCTTGCTGTCTCAGGTTAGCTGGGATGTTATTGTAGATCCTCTTGTAATGATTGTACACAGCAACTGAAAGCACCTTCTTGGCAAAACACTGACCAACAACGTATTTGTCGAGGTAGTTATAAATCTGAAAGGTAACTCCATCTTAGTAACACTTCTAAATCATCTTGCAGCAGAAAAGAAAAAATAGTGTACTGTGCCAAAGATGGACTTTGGTCTAAACCAACCATTAGAGAACTAAGAAACAGAAGCCCTGCATCTAAAATACAAAATACATTGCTGTTGATGAGTTTACTTAAAACCACGGTGCTTACACAATCATGCTGTGTCTGTCAGTTCTCCCCTAAGAATATTTAAATCCATTGTCATTTTCACCCAAATTTGTAAGAGGAACAGAAATTTCAAGTATACTTAAATTTCTTAAAAGAGGCCTAACCAGGAGCCACGTGCAGCTTCAGAAACCATTACAGTGCACTAGAAACTGAGAAACACAACAAGCTCCTGCATTATTCGAGAGAGGGAAACCAAATGATTTAAGATGGGTCATTGCCACAAGCTGACCAGCCACAGTTCTCACCCACAAACAGGCCAAATAAAAGGTTCTGCAGCTACAGAAGGAAGCTGCTAACGTAAGGGTGCAGAATACGAGGCCATTGCAGGAAATGGAAGATACTATGGACGGTGAGGGTTGAGGTTAGCAGGGCCACAAGGAGAAAATGAAGGTACTGGACTTCAGTCACAAGACAAAGGCAGAGGAAAACAAGCCCAGCTGCTTTTACCGAATCTACTTGTTCCTTTTATCAGAGTCCTGCTGGGTCATATAGCTCTCAAAGGTTTAATCTTGAGCTAATCTTCTTTATTGCTTGTTGCTGTGTCAAAGTGAACTGTTACACACCTGATGCAGATTAAGAAGTAAAGCATTTCACCAGGCTGTAACAGAAGGAAACACTGGGATGAAATTAAGAACCATACCTTTTTCGGTGGAGGTGGTGGCTTCTGCTGGAATGCCAATTTCACTGCTTCTGCTGCTGACTCAGGCTCTTTAATGATGCTCTTTTTTGTGTCTGCCTCTGACAGTACAACAAAAAAATGGTGACACTTTTCGCACTTCACAAAACGGGTGGAAGCTACAGAAAAGTAAAACAAAACAGTAAGAGGAACTGCTTAGCATTCATTCAACTGCCCCATTTGTCATACAAAGGGCAAGCACCTGTAAGACAGCACAGTCACCTCTTTGTTTACACACTTCCCCTTCCTTTACCTTAGAAGATTTAAAACAAATTATTGGACTATGAAATTTGACACAGAGGGAATACAACTTGCCCAAAAAGTCACAATGCAGGGCAGCAACCAAACAAGGGATTAAAAAGTAAAAATCTATTTCATACTTCTTCAATAGCACTACACTCAGAAGAGGAAACTTTGCATCTCAGAGCGATGTAAAATTAACGAGGGCTTTAACTACACAGTAACAGTTCCTAACTCAAACTAGCAGGCAAAAACGTAATTGTGGTTAGGGACCAACTACTCTAAAGTACAGGAAGCAATCTACACCGTCAATCTCAAAGACGGCATGCAGCAGACTCAGGAAAGGACAGCTGTGGCAGCTCCCAGTCTCTGCATCCCACTGGCTGTGGAACACTATGGAGCATGGTTCAGTCACCTAAGCCCAGGACACAGAGCACAGTGGGGTCACACAAAGGGCTCATCCCAACAAGAGGCAGCTGTGGTATGCAACAGATGATCGGGACTTTGATGTTTTGCAAGATCTTTTGCTTATTTATTTTTACTGCCAGGAGCAGAACAAATTTCTTTCAAATTCCAAAAGCCAAACACTTCTACCACTGACTTTGTGAACTGTATCTCAAGAAATCATGTTCTCTGCAAAGATTGGCTTCAAAAGCCTGCGAACTAGAACTTGCACTACCTTTTTTCCTCCCTTTGGAAAAGCAAAGTTGAAATAAACAAAAATAGACAGTAAAGAATAAATTTGTAATTATTGTAATCAAAAATAGATCTTTTCTGACCATACTACTATGCTATTAAATGCAAATCATGTGCAACAGGACTGATTTAAAGTAAATAAATTAGTAAATGTATTCAATTAAAAGTAAACGTAGCAAAACCACCACATGAAAAGCTTCAACATCAAAACTTCTGAAATCATAAGAAGTTTTTAGAAAACAGCTTGAACCAGCTCATTTTAATAACAGCCTCTAGCAATAAACAAGCTGCTTATTTATAACTTGTTATTGCCTCCCATAGATCTAACATCAGCAAAAGAGGAGCAGGTGTGGTTTTTTGTTTGTTTTTTTTTGTTGGGTTTTGTTGTTTGGGGTTTTTTTTAATACTAAGCATACCTTATGACTGGATAAGTAAGACCAGCAAATTATTTTAAGAATGTAGCACATAACACTGTGACCATCACAGCTTTATTAACTCTACTCCAAAGAAAATTCATATAAATACTAGGAAGTTCTCCTGGGTTATCTGCCTGATGGGACAAGATGAAGAACCACTTGCAAGCACCCACTGCTCCTACATAACTATCATTTAGCAACAATTTTGTAGGGAAAATTGTCGGGAAACCCCCCAAACTTTCTCCCAGTGCTCACTCAAAACACCTCTGATACTCTTGATGACTGCAGTGCCATGAGGTGGTTGTCCTTCCTTATACAATGCTAACAGTCAGCTTAATTAGGATGAAAGCGCCACAAGAATACTTGCCCCCTTTTTAGGTCCACCGGAACGGTTAAAAAAAATAGAAAATAAAATAGCAGGCTGTAAGAATACTATTGTGCATCTTCAAAACATCATTCACCAAAAACAAAATATTGTTTAGAGTACACTTTTTATCAATTACTCCAGGCAGCACAGAGGAAGGTTATTAGAGATCTTCCCAATTTTCAGCAAGACCAGTAAGGTCAATGGTTACAGAGAAACTCTGATGTACAGGGTGCCTGGGGGAGCAGACTTAGTTATCAAAACACAGCTGTAAAACTGGCCAGTTTCTGTATCTACACAGCAATCTGGGAAAAAGTATCAATGTAAGTTTAACAGAACAAAGAGAACTGAGAAGGTTGCTCTGAAATGCAAGGAAACCAATTTCGAGTACTTCTATCTCCCTAAAACTCAAAATTGCAAGCAACTTTGCTATTCTCAAATACTGGCATGTTTTCACAAGTTCTTTTAGCAAACACATGAAAGCACAGCAAAGAGCTTCCTGTCAAACCACTTCACTGTCATTAAGATGTCTGCAAATATTTACAGTATACTAAAATTCAAGTCAAGTGTTGGTTTTTGATTCAGGCAACGTTACCACGGAGGCTGCATTTCAAAGAGATTTCTAAATACCATACAAGCTGACCTTATCAAAGAGAAAGGCCGCATTTCCAAAATACATACAGGAAGCAAAAACAATCAGAGGATTAATCTCAAAAACACTTGTAGGGTTGAGATGCTATAAGGTAAAAACACATCAGGAAAGCAAGCAGGGAAGCTTCTTGCCTATTAAGTAGGTACAATAGCAGGGAAGTCTTGCTTTGGAGGATGGGAGCTAACCTGACGGCATCAGGTGGAGACAGTAAAAGCAGCGCCTAGGTAAGGCTTCTTATGCCAATCAGCTTTACAGCTATTGGATTTCACCCTATATCTGAGGCTCACATCTTATTTCACTGATCACAAAACTCTTCTTACAGAGTCTCACAACCAAAACCAATACAGGAACTGCTGAGAAAGTGTGTCAAAGCAAAATTCCTTTTGGTTTGCATCATCTTCTGCCTTAATTGTTAATTACTGGAAAAAGCATTGCCAAGCAAATCCTTGTGCAAGATTTGCAGATACAAAGTGAAGCCCCATTAAAAACAAACTCCACCAGACAACCAGCCTGTCACACTACAACTCGATAGCAATTAATTTATTAATAAATGTGGCTTTTAGTTAGGATTTTGTTTCCCTACTTCTTACAAAATGACTGAAAAACCTAATATTTAAAGACTGAAACAAATGCTAATTGCGTATTTTCCTTTTGCTTTAAGTATTGACTTAAGGCTCTGCAGTTTGGTAATTCAAACCAGAATTGAGCAAATTCATCATTTTTCCTGACTAAGCAACATGAAACGCTTATCTGACAAATCAAGTTACAGTATGTTTAACACAACCTGCAACCCACTCATTTCGGGCAGAACAGGACAGATTTCTTTTTTCCTATTAGTTTTTGGTTTGTTTGTTGTTACACTGCTGCTTCTACTCCGGGGCAACGCCTTAGTGGTATTTCCAGATAAAAGCACAAACTCCAGTAACAAGAGGAGCAAACGGGGAAGGGAGAGTTTCAAAATGTCTGTGTCTACTCATGAACCATCTGATAAGAACGAAAATGAGGTTAAAAATCCTTCCACTATTTTCAACCACATCTAGTCCAAGGAGAGACTGATACACTGAACACCACATAGGGTTGTACTTCTAGTTACATCAACTAGCGCCAGCTTTTGCAGAAAAGTTTGAAACTATAGGCAAAAAGCAAACAACAAAAAAAAGCTTATTATTTCTGGAAAAAAATAGCAGCTGAGGACTTATCCTTTTATCTAACATAAATAAATATGTTAGTATAGAATTGTCTTGTGATTCATGACGTTTGATCATTTTTATTAAATAGTATTTTATATAAGTAGCAGCAAATAATAGCACATCCGCTCATTATTTTCACCAACTGTGATACTAACAACTGTTGAACAAGTTTATGCTGACCTTGTCTTAAGCTTCTTAGTGTACAAGTCTGATTATAACTTGATACTTCCTCCTCAAGACCCACCAGCTAACAATGGGTATTTGCTTTCTGGCAACTATTTTCTAAGCTGGCCTCATTAGCACTCAAACAAGGAGCAATGTCCTCAAGTCTGATTGAACCTAAAGCAGAACCGGTATGAATTTGGACTGCACTTCAAAAAAAGCAGCTGTTGCTGCTGAACACCAGGTACCTGACACATTTTGGATTTTCTAGTTGGACTTTACAACCTCCTACCTGGATAAAACTGCATATTCACAGTTGCAGTCTGAATTCCACGGCCATACTTTGCTCCACCACACATCACAGGAAATTACACAAACATATCCACAGAGACAATACATGATCAAGCCAACGTGGCCCAACCACACATAGCAAATTTTTTGACATTGTATAATTAGGTAGGCTAAAACTTAGCTATCAGGACTACATTAGATCACAAATACAGTCACATCTGTGGCTATTTAAAAAAGAAAGTATCATTACAACTTACACACAAAAGTCTCCACATGTGTGCACAAGTCACCACACTTCGGGCAGCGCAGCTGGTTCCCTCCTTTCCCAGAGCTTCCAGAACTTGACTTTTTACCACCTCCCTCACCGACAGACTTCTAAAAAAGATTTCCAGACAATTAGCCCCAAACAATGGAGCTGTTAACATCAGGCATTTAGCAGTGTGTTTATGGAATCCACTAATGTGAATACCGCAACAGCTGAATGACAAAATAACTATTGTCAGGATTTTTTTAAAGACTTCAAAAACTTAGAAAAACAGGATATAAACACTTTGAAATGTACACACATCTGCATTTCCCAGGTCTGCCAATTTTGGACACCCATCTATGTTAGAACCGCTTGACTGACACTAGAATGATAACAAGCTAAACTACAGCAAGAACGTTTTAATAGTATATTTCCATGTAATTTATACTAACCCCAGAGAAAAAAACAAGTCATACTTATAGAGAGAGTAATTTCATTATCGCAACTGTGTTGATTCTAAGGATTTCTGAAGCCACAACTCTTCTCACGTCCTTGACAGATGTAGCTATGCTGGCAGATGGCTGTAGGGTACATATGGCCTATAAAACAAGCATCTCAGAAATTGCTTGGAATACTTATGTTTTTTTACTTCTACAGCAGAATTCCCTGACAGACACGTACTTATCTTTCCCTGTGTTACCCTGCTTAGTGGTGTTCAAGGTTAAAAAATTTTAAATCTATATCCATTCTATGCCTTCATACTTTGGTTATTAATGAAAGCTACTATATTTGAGTAAACAGCAAAGATCTCTCTTCCCTTTTCTAAGGCAGTCACCCATTTTTTTTAAACCTTGCTTACCACCTCAGTTCTCCTTGAAACCTTCTCAAGAAAAAAGACTATTAAAAAAAGGTTTATCTTTCTTATTTTTAAAAAAAGTTTAATCTGAACCTTCAGAACACACCTGTGTCACCCAGACAGTTCCTCAGATGTCACAATATGCCATTGTAAGGCGACATTACTGCCTGTGAACTCTCAGAATATTATTTGCTGACTAAAGAGCAGTTTTATTCTCAGGTAATCATTTATCTGAAGAAGCTGTTTATTAACTATAACTATAGAGAAAGACTAGGATGAAAATAGACTACAATATAACAATAATAAAGCTAGCCTCCTCACAAACTTGTCTTGTTTAGTATAAACAAATCAATGCTGAAAAAAGAATTTCAAGATGTACTTACTTTAAAAAGCCTACTTTGGAGTAGCAGACTTTTGAAGAATAGTTCTGATTACTACTTTTTCCTGAGATATTGAAACCTGTTGTGGATTTGTAACATTCTACGAAATTTTCAAGTGTCCCTTTACACTAGGCAAAAAGATTCATAAAACTGGGAAAAGTGTTATGGGGCGCTTACGAAGTTTGTCTGCTAACAAATTACATTTTTCTTCACCATCACTTGTAGCAATTTGAAGGATCAGAAACGTCAAGTTAGAAAAAATTTCAGGAATATTCTAAGGAAATAATCTACTAAAAAAATTAAAGAAACATTTTATATAAACTATTGAAAAACCTAATGCATGAGATTACCTTGCTTCCATCACCAGAAGCATCCTTGCTTGCACCATCCTTTGAAGCAAAATACGCTGGTGTTTCTGAGAAGTTTCTAAGAGGAATTCGTCTTAGGGAACGCGTTTCAAAAGTCCCAAGTTTTCCTAAAACAGGGATGCGTGTACGACCACAAGTAATACCTAAAAAAAAACCCAAACACACATGAAAATTAAACATCAAAAATACTCTAGTTCTAATACAAGTGCCACCAAACCCCAGAATTTATTTACCTTAAATGGAGATCAAAGGCTTCCACAACAGAAATCAACATCCAAATTTCAGTTATCCAAAATAAATTCTCTTTACCACCTTAATGTTCATCACATTAAAAGCTGCCTGGATTGTCCAAAAATGACCCAAAAGTAATTTCAGGTCCTCTAACATCAGATAACTGAGAGTCCCATTGTGTCATGAAATAGGGAACATCCCAGTTATGAAATCAATCCTCAGAATTATAAATACGATCAACATCCAGAATTTATTGTGAAATAATTCAACCCCTGAAGTCAGAAAGAGACCTTTGAAATGTCCCCTTATTATGCAAAAATTACCAAAAAAGTGCCTCAGACTCACAGACTGCACGTCTGGATCTGGCTTTCACTCATGAACTCTACTAAAAACTAGTTTCCAGGAATTGAGGTACCACTTCACAGAAAAGGTTGTCCTGAGGAAAACTGAAAGGTAGTGTTATATTTGGCACATGCTGACAGACACACACAAGCAAAAATTCACTGTAATTTTAACTTTGTTGAAATAGCTTATTGCCAACATGAAAAAAAACACCTCATTGAGAAACTAAACAGCCTTTTCCTCCTCTTGCAACAGCGGGCAGGATTACATTTCATGACTAGGTATGATGTGAATCAACAAATACTGTGCTTGAGATTTCAACATCTCAGCACAGACAAGAGCTTGGAATCTATCTCTCATCTCAAGTGGCAAAATTCTCACTTGCTCTCTGGTTTGGCAAGAACTCTGTGCCTTACTTAACAAAAGAGCTATATAGCAACAATGACAACTACAAAATTGCTGACAATACATGGTTTCACTATTAGAGAGAATCCTAGAGAAATGCAAAAAAATCTTCTAAAAAAATAATAAGAACAGTATGAATGGCAAGAGGAGTACAGAGTACAGTTAATCTGCTCTGAAACAGGTAATAATGACAACCAAGAGCTGGAATCTTAGTTGAAAGAGGACACTTAAGAAAATTCACCTTGCTACTATAACGGAAAAATAGAAAAATAAAGAAAAGCATTATGAACAAGCTTAAATTTATCAGCAAAACCCTCACAGGCTTCTGCAAAGCCACAACCAAGATGACAGTGTCAAATAAGATTTGAAGTTGTTTTATTAACTTATACGCTGCTTAAGATTCCTGAACTTGAGGATCGTTTGCAGTTATTTTTAACAACTAAAAATGTAATCTTTTTAAAAATCTGTAATACAGAAACTAAGTGTTTTACCACTAAGCACTGCACATGGACTAAAGATGACTGATTTTGATCCACCGTACTCCTGTGACACAGAAAATACTGAAAACTGTATTGGATAAACTATGAAACTATATACAGCATCAAGTACTGAGCTAGTAAGTGCCACATTACTGACTGTGCCCATCTACTGATCAGAAACACCGCAGCTGTGGGGCTTCACCTCCAGCATTTGACAGGATGCTGGCAGCAGATCCATAGCCAGCAGCATTACACCCACACTGTAATGCCTTTGTTGCTGTTAAATTCACTTTCACAAAAGTCTTAGCTGGCCAGCCTTTGGGGAGCATTGCTACACATGCTGAACTCTAAAGGGTATAGATGGGCTAAACCAGAAAAAAAACCCCAAACATATTACTGCTACAACACCTTGTGTCTAAACACAAAATGCTTTGTCCCTGTGCTTATCATGAGGTCCGAGTGATTATTTTTAATAAAATACAGTTGTACAGTTAGAGAATAAAGTAGTAAGAAAGTTATCACAACTACTTTCTTGCATAAATAAGCCCAGAGGCAGATTTTCAGGAGAAATCAACAGTCCAGCCCAATGTCCGGCAACTTCCAGATACTGATAAATGTTCAAATATGCAACAGCTGGCTAGCACAGCAGTATTCACTCACACACGTAGCTGGCAGTCAGAGCTGGGGGGTTTTTTTGAAACAGCAAATTGGCATCTATCCAAGGCATTCAGATTAGTGTGTTAAGAAATACTGGGAGGCTCCTTCACACCTTATTAACCTTTAGTTGATACTTGAGGAAAGAAATCATGACTTTTGGGCCGAGCCTCAAATATCCTGGAAGAATCTATTGCCTTATAGAATCTAATCTATAAGGAAGTGACAGGGAGACTGACAGAAGTCTCCTCCTTGTCCCACACAACGCTTGACGGACTAGATTGATCCACGTACTCTGAATACTCTCACATTTGTACCAACCAGCAACAACAAACAAAGTACCTGGCAGAAGACGTAATCTGTTACAACAACAAAAATGCACCAAGGTTATTCTTTTTTAGAAGAACTTCTGTGGAAAGCTGATGCATAAATGATCTTATTACTCTGTATCTGTGTTTTAGTCTTATTTGTTCTTTTATATACCTTTTAGATTTTAGTTCTGACCAAAAAAAAGAAAAATAAAAAAGATAATTCTTAAGTCAACCCAGAATGTTACTTGCTTTAAAGTTTATTGTTTCTCCAGTTTACATGAGGCCAGACAGGCTGGAGTTGAAAGTACTGGTTTAAACCTTTCATCGCAGACGACATCATGAAATGCAGATGTAAATGTAAAGTCAACTGCAATGAGTTAACTCACCTCTTGAAGGCAATAAATCACCTTGGACTCATCAGGCTATTACTGAGGGCACAATCATTCAAAATCTTGTTGCAAACGTGGCAACAGCAGAGATTTTCAGCACAATTTGGGGGTGATCATCTGCCTTTCACCAAAAGCAGCACATGGTATTGTCAACTCTCACCACCCACACCACCATGAAAAGGACAAAAGTAGTAAAAAAGTAGCAGCTTTCCTCCATTTCAACTTCCAGTAAGTTGTCTGTGCAGTCTCATACTTCAACCAAGCTGGAAATAATTACTTTTTGCTAACTGAGGGCAAGTCCTTTATAAGACATAATTCGAGTTCAGGCTGCAGAACAGGCAGGCTTTTAATCAGTCAGTTAATGAAGCTCATTTGCTAGCACTGCAGGGTAACACACACTAGGCAAATGCTGCCGAAAATCACGTCCGTTGAAATTAACTCTCTATGTACGTCTCCCAGGAGATATTTCAATGCCGGGTAGTTTCCCAGAACTTCGCACCACCTAACGCTGCCCTTAACTCTGACACAACACCGGCCGCCCCCTCACACCACCCAGGGTGACACTAGCAAAAGGTAAGTAGCCCACAAAAAGGCGGCAAGGCCGAGACACGCACCCACTGCCTAGTCGCAGCCCTTATCGCAGCGCCGCAGACCGGGCTGGCCCAGGCCGGCTGCCGCTGGGCGCCGGAGGGCTCCTCTCCCTCCCCCTGCCCCGGGGGGGGGCTGCTCCCGCTGACCCCGCTCCGGCGCGCCACGGCGGAGCGCTGCCAGCCCGCGGCGGCCACAGGGAACGGCGCTCCCCCTCAGAGAAGCGGAAGGGGCCGCGGCGCTCGGGCCCCCACGGAGGGCCCAGCCCCGCCGGCGGGCAGCGCCCGGTCGGGCGTCGGTGGGCGGACGGGACGGCGTTACCTCTCCGCGCAGAGGGCAGCGTGGAGCCCAGGAGGCGGGCGGCGGCGGCACAGCTGTGGCAGGCGGACATGGTGCGGCCGCGGGCCCAGCCCGCTTCCCCCGCCGCCGACTAGGCCTCGCTGGCGGCGGTATTGCGCGCCCCACCCGCGCCGTAAACAGCCCCCCCCCCTCCCCGCGCCGCCTCAGTGACGGCAGCACGCTGCCACCTGCCGTCACCGCGCACAGCCCCGCCCGGCGGGCATCATGGGAGGCGTAGTCCTGGGGCGGGGCCGGCGCGCTGCATCACGGGAAATGGGGGGGTGGGGCCGCGCGGGGCGGCGGGCCCCGCGGGACCTGCAGCATTTGCCCCCCACACAGCTCATCTCGGGCGATTCCTGCCGCCTCCTTCTGCTTCCTTCACACGACACCAGATAAATATGTCCCTTGGATCCTAGAAATAATTTTGACAAAAAGGCTTTCGTGAAAAAAAAAAAAACAACAAAAACCAGCTGAAAAAACTTTAGGCAAAAGGAAGCAACTTTGGGAGTGAGATGCAAATGATAGTGCCTGTCACGGGGTCAGCTCCAGGCAGGGAGCAACACTGTGTACGTAAATCTATACAAAGGTATTCTTTACACATACCTCTGACAATTAGCTATAGGTCCCTTTCTTTCAACTCACCTTCAGCTCCTACTAGTCACACACCAATTAAATGAAGCTAATTGATCCCAACTGGTTTTTAGAGGAACTCAGTGAGAGGAATATATCACCTGTCGCTTTCCTTAATTAATCTGAGCTGCCCTACAGCAAATACCATTAGACCATGCCAGCAGCAGTTAACACACACCATGCTGCTCAGCTGCAAGCAGCGAGAACATCCAACATCAGTTTTAGTTTTTGCAAAACTATGGATGGAGTTTAACCCTTGTAAAATACAGGTTTAACACCACCACCTACAGCCAGACAGATGCCAGTCTGATTTTTAACCGGCATTAAATCCACCTCCGTGTTTCCTTTCAGGAGCTTTTTGAGGGAGTTAGGCAGGAAGAGCAGGTTGGGCTCAGGGACACACCGACACACGTCAACAGAAGCTGTTTGCCCTGCGATCGCACCTTATGAAAGCACAGAAGGAACAGCAGCAGTGTCTCCAGCGAGTACCGGTTGCATGCTGCTGCGCATCCACAGAATGTCTGGACCACTCATGGCAACAGGCAGTGCTCTCAGCTTCCTTGTAAACCTGGTGTACTGAAAATACACCAGTAAAATACTACTTATGAAATAACTATTTGAACAAACAATTTTCTCAGCTCAGAGCTTTACCTGCAAATGTTTCTTCGTGTATGAAAGGCAGGTAGTGCCATTACACCTTCTAACTCACCTCACCTAACTCAGCTTTTAGCACAGCCTTGAAATGGGCTTTTTAAAAATAAACTTTGCTTGAACAGATGCAGCCAATGAAAAGACCCTGATATTGTATTAGACAAGCAAGTGCTGCACAACAGCCAAGTCAAGGGAGCTGGATAAAGCCTAGAATATTAAAAGTAAGACCCCGATCTGAACACAGCTGTTTCACTCACCGGTGCTTTCACTGAAATCACTCAGGATTTCTCAACATACATCAAAAAAATTATGCTCTCTCCTACTGGATGGCAGTGGCAGGTAACAGTGACACCTGCACCAAGTAGGGCGGCAGCAGAGAGCGAAACTAAGCACCACCGGGGAGCTGCTGTGCCTTTTTTTCTAGGTTAAAACCCAATTCTGTGAGGAACCAGCCGAGCAGCAGATCAACAACAACCATCACCTCAGACGCTGCCGCCCCAGACTTGTTAATGGCGGCCGCGGGCCCGCGCCGACCAATCAGCGCCCCGCTGCGGGGGCACGTGATCTCCGCCTCGGTAGCAATGGCGGCCGCGCGCCTTGCGCCCCGCCCGCGCTCCTCCCCTCCGTCACGTGGCCGGCGCGGGCACAGCACCCGGAAGCAGCGGGCGGCGGCGGGCGCCCCCGCTTGGGTGCAGCGGGGCAGGAGGAGGCGAGCGGCGGCCCTGCGTCCCCGGGCCCTGCCGAGCCGGTGAGGGCTGAGCAGCGAGCGGGGAAGGCGGGGGGGTGGAGGGGTGTCACCGCTGTGGAGACAGGCCTGCCCCCTCTTCTCAGAGCCCCCGACCGGGGAGGGGGCTTGGGGGACCTGAGGGACCGGATGGGCCCAGAGGAGACCGGGGGGGTCTCACAGGCTCCGGGACAGCATTGCCCCAGGGCGAGGCTGTGCCTGAGTTGTCGGGGAGGGTGTGAGGAGCCGTCGGGCCGGGGGAGGGGGTTTTCACGGCCCCTAAGGGGCCCTGGCCTGGAGGAGGTCTTGGGGCTCGGCCCCGCAGGGAGCCCAAAGCCCAGCCCTGGGCGTTCGTCTTCCCGGGGGAGGCTTCGGGGAAGAGGCTGCCTCAGCCTGTGCTGTGGGGCAGAAAACCAGGGCCGGGGGTGCAGGGTGGGCTTTGGCCTCCTCCTCCCTGCGAGGTTGGGGGTGGCACTGTGGCTGAGGAGGAGGGATGGAGCAGGGGCTAGGGTCGGCGGGCGGCTGCGTCAGGGACGGTGGGAACAGCACTGGGGGAGAGGAGAGGGTGCTGCTGCCAGCATCCCAGTTATCCATAACTTCCCCATTGCCTGTGTTTGGTGGTCACGAAGCACATGTAGCCTTACGTCTCCGCTGCATCTCCTGGGGTTTGCCCGCAGCCCCCGTCAGCTGCATCTCCTGGGGTTTGCCCGCAGCCCCCGTCAGCTCTCGGTGTGGGTGTTGCTGATTCAGGTCCCTTGGCCCGTGGGAGTGGGCGCTGTGTGGGCAGCGCAGGGGGGGTGGCTGCGCAGGGCCCCGGCTCAGGCAGACACAGCAGCGGGGAGAGGAGTCACCGCTTGTCTGATCCACTCCGGGGATTCCTCTCTAGCAGCAGGATCAAAGTCTTTCTAAATCCATAGCGAGTGGAATATGTCATTAGTGTAGTGGGGATAACTCATAGGGAGAATATTATCAAGTGCTCTGAACACATCCATAGGTGATTTGTCCTAGGGGAATTGTTTTTAAGGGGTTAGGGTTCTTTGTGTTCTTTGGCTTTATGAAAAATTAAACTCGGGTCTTCAGAGGCTGGATCAGGAACAGTGTCATTTCTTTGTTTGTGATTTGAGTTACCTTTGATGGCTGGTTTCCTATTTTGAGTTAATAGTTCAGCTTTTCTGTGTCCAGAAGAGCACACAGTTGTTGATGACATTAATATTTGTGTGTGCAAATTCAATGCCGCATTTCTGTACCAGGGGAAACAAATTTTAGTAGTAGGACGCTGACTTCAGCAAAAACTTCTATAATCAAAGAAAGGCTGTTTACTCTTGCTTTAAAAGAGAGGCAGTTCTTAGGAGTGGTGGTCACAGATGGACCTTTGCAGGAAAGGAGCTGGAGGAAATCAGCCTAGGGTCTTGGTGGCCAACGGTTTGCTTCCACAAGTGGTAGCAGGTGAACTGAGAACCTCAAAATCTAGGTTTCAGATGGACTCTTAACGCACTCTGGTGCGAGCTGAGGTATGCTGACAGGACAAAGTTCATCTGCATGATACCCTTTCCTTACTTATTCTAACAATAGACGGCTTTGTGCTCCCAAGTGATGTGCCAGCCCACAAAAATTGAGTGCACCCTCAGCAAGTTTGCCAGCAATGCCAAGCTTGAAAGGTGGGCCTCTGCAAACCTCATACCTGGGTCAGGGCAATCCCAAGCACAAGTGCAGGTTGGGCAGAAAATGGATTGAGAGCAGCCCTGAGGAGAAAAACTGGGGGGTGTTGGTTGATGAGAAGCTAAACATGACCTGGCAATATGTGCTTGCAGCCCAGAAAGCCAACCATATCCTAGGCTGCATCAAAAGCAGTGTGGCCAGCCAGTCAAAGGGGGTGCTTCTCCCCTTGTTCTCTGCTCTCCTGAGACCCCACCTGCAGCCCTGTGTCCAGCTCTTGGAGCCCCCAACATAAGGACATGGACCTGTTGGAGCGAGTCCAGAGGAGGCCACGGAGATGATCAGAGGGCTGGAGCCCCTCTCCTGTGCAGACAGGCGGAGAGAGTTGGGAGTGTCCAGCCTGGAGAAGAGAAGGCTCTGGGGAGATCTTCCAGCACCTTCCAGCACTTAACGGGGCCAACAGGAAAGCTGGAGAGGGACGTTTTACGAGGGCTTGTAGTGATAGGACAAGGGAGAATCACTTTAAACTGGAAGAGAGTAGACTTAGGTTAGGTATTAGGAAGAAATTCTTCATTGTGAGGCACAGGCTGCCCAGAGCAGCTGTGGCTGCCCCATCCCTGGCAGTGTCCAAGGCCAGGTTGGATGAGGCTGGGAGCAACCTGGGCTGGTGGAAGGTGTCCCAGCCCATGGCAGGGGGTGGAACTGGGTGGTCTTTAAGGTCCCTTCCAACCCAAACCATTCTGTGATTCTATGAAAAGTAGCTGAATGAATTAGACTGAGGTGGCAGAAAAAAGAAAGGTAATAACGGTAGGAAGAAATTGCTGACCCTTTATGGCAGCCAGAATTATTAGCAAAAAATCTTCTCCTGTGTCTCTGTGTTTGTGCAGTGCCTGGCATAGCGAGGCCCTGACCATGACTTGAGTTTCTTGGCCCTACTATAATATCGTACTCCAAAAGAACATATCATTTTAAGGCATTTGCTGTAATTTATTTATGCCATTAATTTGTCACACCCTCGTTTACTGAATAGCACTTTGAAAACTATTGATGTGTGGTTATGGAAAGGAATTAATAGTCTGCACTGCTGTTTCTTTTCTCTAATGCCCAGCTGTCCCTCTTTAGTCTGGTAACGAATCTTTGTACCTGCTCTGCTTTGCAGGTTCTTGGGAGTAGGTATTTTTTACCTGCTGCCAGGCTATGACAAAGAGCAGAATAGTTGATGCAAGCACTGAAACAAAGCAACACAAAATTGAAATAATGGCCACGCAGCTGAATTTCCTACCTCAGACCCTTGTTGGACATGAGAGGTGTATCATGGGCTTTGTGGAAGATGTGTGTTGTCTTGCAGTTTAGAAAGTACTTTCCCTTTTGAAGTTCATTTCTGTACTTGTAAAATGGCAAATGAAGACTGAAAGATAAGGAAATTGTAACTGTTCGTCCAGCTGGAACCCAATAAGCTAGTTAAGCCTGCACACCAGCAGCTTTCTTGCAAGGAGAAATTAATTGGGCTGACTCACAGAACATACCAAGGTCTTATTTTATGAAGAATTAAGAGACAAAACCTATTGATCTGTACTTGGCAACTGTTAAGTAACAAGAGCAAAAGTTGCTTTGTTTTATTATGCTCAGTGCTGTGTGTGAATGCATGCAGATAATCTCTTGAGGCACTTGGCTTTCAGGGTAAAGCTATTGAGTTTGCAAGCTTCAAAACTGTTTGATACCATCTGTTGTATAAATGGAAGCTTTAAAAAAGTTAATTCTAGAAGTTACCTAAGTGTTTATTACTAATTAATGGAGTATTATAAGACACGCAGGACATTCTGACTTCAGAGTGAATTAGTGGTATTCCTGTGTGGACCCAACTCAAAATCAATTTGTTCTGTATTAATCGGTGTGCTTCAAAGATACCTTTGTTGGTGACTCCTGACAAGTCAGCTTCTGTGTGGATAGAATTAGAACTTCAGGACTCTTCTGTAAATTAAGCTTCAGATCAGCTGATGTTCCCCATGCACAGGGAAGATGTGATCTTGTTTTTTTCTTTCCATCTTCTAGAGATGGAAGAACATGGTCTGAATACTTAGGCAGTTGGTTCATGAAATAATGTGAGTCTATTGTGTGAACTGCTGAGTGAATGGGATAAATATTTATTAGATATAAATTTGGAGTGCTTTATAAATTAAGAACAAATCAAAAACATGCTTTGAGTATTAAAGCCACTTACAGCCTGCAACACAATTGTCTTTTCTTACAACTGTTACACGGGAATACTGTTACAAAAGTGTCATCATTTCATAATGAGGCTGGTACAGTAAGGCAGTCAGGTGACTGCCTCTCAGGAGAATAATTAAATGGTTTGTGATGAAAACTGAGGATAAGTAAACTTGGTGTGAGTCAGAGGTAGTACGATAACTGATAAGAGCAAACTTGCCCTGGAAATGCTTTATGTAAACACCATAGCTTTTGAATGCTGCCCACAGTAAAGCTACTGTATTGCTTTCTAACTTTGTCTCTCTTTTTCAGGCTGACCTAGACTGAGTTTTTTCTAAACATCATGGGAGAGATTAAAGTCTCTCCTGACTATAACTGGTTCAGAAGCACAGTTCCTCTTAAAAAGGTACGTACAGCTGTGATGGTCTTGTGGGTAGAATGTCTCCCCTTGCTTTGTAGTGGGGAAGGCTGAGCTGTTTGGTTAATGCAGAACAGTTGTGGCTTGTGCGAGTGACCTGGCTTATCTCCTGAACTGTTATCCCACATATCATATGAATGCATGAAAGCACACTCTTAATTTTCACATGCTGAGGTCACTTCTGCGTGTGGTGGGGAGCTGAGGCTCACAGTTGTGAGCCATGGCAGCGGTACCTGGCATCCTGATGCCAGCCACGCCTGAGGAGGAGACTTGGAGGAGGTGGCATGTGCTGGGGACCTCGTGCATGGCCTCTCATGGAGCTGCCTGTGCGCGCTGCACCACACCAAGGTGGGCAGCTGACCCAGCTGCCAGGCAGCCGTGCTGCCGGAGCCACCTCTGCCGTTCCTACCATCGTCCTCAGGTTGAAGCGGAGTATCTGAAGGCAGCTGCTCGGCAGTCAGGCTGCACACAGGCTTCCTGCAAGTGGACAGATGTCTTAACGATGGTGGGGAAAAATAAATGCTTTCTTCCACTGAGTGTCCTTTGGAAGTCCTCTGCTTAATCACATTGTCCAACCACTTTCTCCTCAGACTTGGATTTCTCCACTTCCTTTTGCTGAACCACAGGAGAGTGTTTGAGGTATGCAGTGCCCCGATGTCTGCTCCCTATATGTTGAGCGACAGAGGGCATGAAATTACTTCAACCTGTTGTAACACTTCACTTGACATTTAACATGAGGGTTTTTTTAGAAAAGTGCTTTGAATTACTGTGTTCCCAAAAAACTAAGTCTGGTGAATTCTAAAATCAGTAATTTTACTTAAGAAAACTGTGCAATGAAATTCTAGACCAGTTAAGAGCCCTCCCTTAGTACATCACTCCTGACCTGCACCAGCTCTCATGTATAGCTCTTGCAGATAAAGCCTGCTGGGGCTATGGTTGCGGACTAACCTGCAGCAGCAGCCCAGGCTCCCGCCAGCCTGAAGGACGGTCTTGCCTTTACACCCCAGCCCGCTGCTCCTGCAAGTGTGGTGGCTGCTCATGTGACCGCGCAAGCTGAGCAGGGTCAGTGACCTGCCTAGCTTGAAGGTGTTTTATAGTTTGGTTTGGGGTTAAACTGACTTCCAGTTGGTTCAGCTCCCTAACCTGGATGGCTGTGTGGGCTGCAGGAACACGGGGATGGTGCTGGCAGCAAAGGCAAGAGCAGCATTACCTCCTTCAATAGCAAGTTGCTTGCAGTTGGGCCACTTGAAAGGGACTGTGTCTCCAAACCTAAGGAACGATGTTTATATGTGCCCAGCACTATTTCCACTGAGTGGTGTGTAACTTTCTCGAAGAAACTACCTTTATGGAAGAACTGTAGGATTTTCCATTCAGGGTTTCTCGTTCATTTTTGCCAGTTTGCATCTTCTGTAAGTAAGAAAGATCCATTGCTGTTGGCTATGTCTAGGCTCTGGCTGTCCAGCTGCTCTTTGTTTCTGGCCAGTACCAGATCTGCTGGATCTGTTTGTGCCATGCTTTTGCCTTCAGGCAGTGCCTCACTGGGTCAGCAAAGCCGGGGGACAGTATTTCAGCGGAATGACGCATAGGTGCTTTTAGGCACTGCTTTGTGGGATGCGGTACAGTAGATGAAAGGGGCTGGAGGCTGTAACCACAGGACACGTTGCTGCTGCCTGGGGACTGTGTGACGCTGCAGCTCGCTGCCAAGGGGCAGTGCCTTCAGCTGCTGCTGACTACTCAGTATTTCATAAATGGGGACGTGTAAACTGAAGCTGCTGTTGACCTGGTGACCTTCAGACTAGGGAATACCTTACCCTTTTGAGTGGTTCAGTCTACTCAAAAGTAAAATGATGCCACAGTGATGAATGTGGGGTATGAAGAAGGTAGAAAGAAACAAAGTAGCCCTGGTTTCTGGAGAGAGAAGAAAAAAAAAAAAAAAAAAGTCCAATTTGAAGATGTAATCTCTGAAGCTGTAGTTAGGAAAACAATTGCTTGCATTATTGCCCAGAAGTATAGGCAAAGCATGTGCAATGCTGAGGAAGGAATGACCAACCATCATTACTGCTGGTAAGCACACATCACTGCTGTCAGATCTACTTAAGGAAGTCTTTTGTTTGAAAATGGGCTGAGATGTTCCTCCTGACAGGAGCAGGAAACTCACAGCTCCATTACCCTTCCGGCTCTTCTCAGATACAGGAAGTACAGCACAGAAAATAACATTTTTAATGTGAGTCTTTAGCCTTGCCTGTGAGCCTGCATTGCATACACTGCTTGCTGTCTTAGATAACCCCTTCCTAAAAGTCTTCAGCAAGGGACACTCTGGCTCTGCTAGGACAGGGGAAAGTTCTGCCCGTTTTTTAGTGCAGTGCAGATTTTACCCTTTATGTAAACTGTAGGTGATAATGATCGATTGACCAGAACAAGAAAAAGGCTGGTGACCTACCAAACCAGCAGTTAGCCACACTGCTATCTGCCTACGTGGTGCTTAGCCTTGTTCGGGAGCTGGAGTTAAACTATCCAGTATGTGGCTGGGAGTCAAATAGAACAATTGTTTAAACCCATTGATTCATTGTCTGGGCTTGAGGAACATTATCTCTGAGCCTCAGCTCTCTTGACGTGAACTAACTTTGGTTTTGTGACTTCAAGGAGCATGGTTCACCTTTGGAAATACTCCTAAAGAGAAACTTTGTAGTAGCCACTAACCACCACCCTGAACGGATCCTGGATCCGACATTACTGGTGGAATAACAGCTGAGAGCGGCGAGGCCTGGAGCTCTGGAGTTGTGTGACAAGGGTTTTGGGGGGAGATGGGAGGCTTTTGTACAAGGTTTATTTTTAAATGGTTTCAGTGGTCTGGAAGCTCTGGTATGCAGTTTTATTTTTTTTTTATAGATACTTTACAAAACAGCAGTATCATGTGATCGCTCACATGCCCCCAGAGCCTGAAATACTGGCTTTATTACAAGCAGATTTGTTAGTCAAGCAAATCTGATTTGTGGTACGCTATTCTTCTCCGATTCCCTGAGAAGCTTAACTGCTGTGATGAAGCAAATTGTGCTTGTATATTGCTGTTCAAAAAGCTACACAATTTTGATACAGAGGAGATGAATTCCTGCTGTGTGACGCAGGCTTTCCCCAGAGGTTTGTGCTTGTTGATCTGGTACAAGCTGCATGCTTTTGCTGGGTTGTGGAGCACTGAAAGAGCACCTTAAATATATAAAACAGTTTGCTGGTAGAAAAGGCTCTGTAAAAGCAAGTCAGGCTCCAGCACTGCAGAAAGGATGACCGTTGCCTAATTCCTATACTTTTACATATACTCACTGTGGTAGGACTTCTAACTTCTGCCCAAGATGGGCAGTGTATGAGGAACTGCTCACTAAGGATGGCAGCTTGCATGTGGATAATGTGCTTCAGCCAGCCACATGTCCTAGGCACTACAAATGCTCCCGAGATGCTGCCAGCTGATGGAAGCGTTTTGGTTTTTTTTCCAGGTCAGCTTTGCAGTGCTGCTTGGGGAGTTGTGTGCATCTCTGTTTCTGGCAGCTGGCTTTAACTGTTTCAGATCAATAATTTGTGGTGTTAGCTGCTTAATTCACTAGGCTTGCACGTATCCAGGCCTGTAACATCTTTTGTCCAGTGAATGTAAATATCCATGGTTGTTTAAAAAACTGCTCCCAGGGGCAGCCCTGTGTCTTCCAGCCTACAGCTGCTGCTGTCCATACCTTGAACTGACCTCCTGGGTCTCTCCTGGGCCATGGCACCGTGTTTGTTATCCAGCTTATGTCAGGACACACAAAGCATTTGGTCTGACAGTGCGTGGCTGCGGTTCTGCTCCAGCTGTATCCACACAAACACTGTAACTCCAGTTAGTAGACAGCCTGAGAGAGGAAAGCTATTGTGAAGAAGAGTAAAAGATGGTCTTGTTCAAAGGGGTCTTGAGTATTATGGTGTTTGCTAGATGATAAAGTGTTGTGTAGAAGCAATCCTGGAAGGTGGCTGAAGAATCTAATTTGTCTTGTGTGTTTCTTCTCCCCCGATGCCTGTCATTTCAGATAATAGTAGATGATGATGATAGTAAAGTCTGGTCACTGTATGATGCAGGACCTAGGAGTATTCGGTGCCCGCTCATATTTCTCCCTCCTGTAAGTGGAACTGCAGATGTGTTTTTCCAGCAAATTTTGGCGCTGACTGGATGGGGCTACAGAGTTATTGCTGTGAGTATTCTCTGTCTTGTGTCAAAGTTAGTATTACTTGTGCTTGTTGCTGTCATCAGAGGTTGGATAATGAAGACGAACAACTTAGTTTTGACTAAGGGAATCCATCAAAAACTTGGTGCTAGTTGTACTGTGGAATATGTAGCATTGCAGGTCCAGGCTGAAATCTGCGGTATGTTTATGGCAGCATTTACCCAAAGCCTTTGTGTGTGGACATTATTAATTACTCAGTCTGCTTTTTTCCCTTGTGTGCCCTGAGTGCCAGTCATTCTTGCCTCCAGCTGTATCTTTATTAGCCATGAGGCAAATGTGAGTTAGTTCAGGGTTTCCATGTTTTCCTTAGGGTTGGTGGATAACCTGGTTCTTAGCCTGCATCGCTGCAAGTGCTAAGTCACTCTGCAAAATCCTAACAGCGTGCTCTTGTGTGGCTTCTCAGCTCCTGAGCTGAACTGAGATTATTGAGCTGTACAGTATTTCTGCTAAACAGTACGGCTTTAGGAATGCTGCTGTATCTCTTGCGGCAGTTAACGATCTCTGTACCTGCCAACTCTACGTGCTACAAAATTGCTGAAAAATCCTCCCAGCCTCTCCTGCCACTGATTAGAGTGAAGCAATGCTGTACTTTCCCCTACAAGTTTGCTTTCCAGTACTTTGAGTTGTGTATTTTTGTGCAAGCGAGGGGGAGGTGTTTGCACCCTGGTGAGTTAGGGACCTTGCTGAAGAGCTTGAGCCTCATGACACAGGAGAGGCAGGTTGCTACCTTGAAACCTTTCATGTGAGAATTGGTATGGCTTTCAAGCAGACAGCTGATGGGTACTGCTCCGAGGCTGGCTTTTTCTAACTTTGTATTATTTTAGTTGCAGTATCCAGTGTACTGGGATCACCTTGAGTTCTGTGATGGATTCAGAAAACTGTTAGACCACCTTCAGCTGGATAAAGTGAGTGCTCAGAGATGGGGAAATGGATGTATAGTTGCAATAAAAACCTGTTGTTTGAAGAGTCGTTTAAAAGAAAGGGTATAAAATATGACACAAACATAGCCTATAAATAAAGGAGGCTGTGTTGCAATTTTACATTTGAAACTAGTTTATTTTTGAAGGTGAATACCCTTGAAAATTGTCATACTTGGCCTAAATTCAACTGCTATTCTAGGCCTATTAAATTGCATTGGTTAACTTCAGTTTTTCATGAGATCTCATGGAAGTTATCCTTCCTAATTCGTGTAGTACAGAATACCACAATAAAGTATCTTGGATTGGAAAGCTGTTGAAGACAAAGTGAAATGTTTGATTTTTTTTATTTTCTTAAGCTTGATGAGCACACAGAAACATGAACTGTGATCTGGAAACACTTCCCTTTTTCAGTATTTATCACATTTATATCATGCAAAAAATCAGAAGCTGAACAGAAGAGTGATTCTTTGAAAAAAATGGCTTATGACAACAGTGGAATTTGGATGACTGATTTTTGTAATGAAACATCGTGCTTAGAGTTCACATCTCATAAGTGTAACATGATTCTTTTTCCTTTAATTAGGTTCACCTTTTTGGAGCTTCTCTGGGAGGCTTTCTAGCTCAAAAATTTGCTGAATACACACACAAATCTCCCAGAGTTCAATCTCTGATCCTGTGTAATTCCTTTAGTGACACTTCTATCTTCAATCAGACATGGACAGCAAACAGGTGAGGGAGACTGAGACAAGCCTGCAGATTCATGGCATTAGTTTTTTTGCAGTGAAATGTCACGCTGACCTGGTTTGATGTGCATCTAACCTGTTTCCAGCCTGGGGGAGGGAGGTGCGGGGTGGAATGCTTGTGACTTTTAAAGCCATGCCGCAAGGAGAATGGAAGTTTTTTAGAGTGATGAAAGTGTTATTCACCTTGTTTAAAATACATTTTTGCAATGTAAGATTAACTGCTTCCCAGAACATTTTGAGTACCTAGCTGCCAGGTTTTCCATCTCAGTGCTCTCAAAGCTTCTTCAGGTTTTCATTTGAAGTTAAAGCACAAAGTCTGTGCAAGGAAAGGGAGTGCTTACAACAGAACATGTTAATGTTGGAGTCCTGGATGCTTGAAGATTGTTACATCTTGTTTCTGTTTCAGCTTTTGGCTGATGCCTGCTTTTATGCTGAAAAAAATTGTCCTTGGGAATTTTGCATCTGGTCCTCTAGATCCTGAAATGGCTGATGGGATTGATTTCATGGTGGACAGGGTAGGTAGCTGTGTACGCTAACGGCTGTGGTGTCAGTCTCTGTGAAAGATTTACTTAGCAGGAGGTTGTAGGTGTTTCTGCTGCTTTCTTCATTTACTTTCCCGGAAGGGAGGAGTGAGGAATAAATTTTTAGCAGGTATTGACTGTCACAGCTCCAGCAGTTTCACTGGTGCTGTGACTGTCTACCTTACAGTTCTGTTTATGTAAATCCGGAGTTAAACTGAGGTGGAAGAGAAGAAAGTGCTGGGATGCATCTGTAGGTTCTGGGGGCAGGAGGAACTAATGGAACATGTTTTAAGCATTTGTCTCATGCAGAGTAATGCTAAATTGGAACTGTAATCTTCATCTGAAGTGCAGTCATGTTTTCCTTTAACTTCTCTTTGGCTGTATTGTTAATATTGCATTAACTTCCTGCAGTGAAATATGTTGCTAATCAGTGTTTCTCTCTACTGAAAGCTGGAGAGTCTAGGCCAGAGCGAGCTTGCTTCAAGGCTTACTCTCAACTGCCAGAACTCCTATGTAGAACCTCATAAAATTCGAGACATCCCTGTAACCATTATGGATGTAAGTTAATCTCCATGTAATCCTTTTTTTTTTTTTTTTTTAACAGTTTCTCCCCTTGACCTGGATATCCACCTGGATATCCAGATGGGGCCTAGATATTCTGTTAGCAACTTGCTAACTATTTGTGGCATGTAACTTCATATTTAGATAAGCCACCTACTGACTGAGCAACACCGTGACTCTTCTGTGTTAAATTATGAATTAGATATTCTGTGCAATAACAGAGTCATATGTTTATGTATCACAGCGTTAGCATTCTAGCTGTCAGTGCCTAACACAGAATCATGGAACGGTTTGGGTTGGAAGAGACCTTAAAGATCCTTTCATTCCAACCCCCCTGCCCTGGGCAGGGACACCATCCACTACACCAGGTTGCTTGTTTTCTGTTTCTTCAACACTGCTCCAGAGAAGCTGAGAATTGCTTCTAGGAGCAGCACGTATCCAGTCTGATTTAATAAGCAAAATCTGAGATTCAGAGCTAACTCCTGTGACTTGTTATGCAGGTATTTGACCAAAGCGCACTTTCTACTGAAGCAAAAGAAGAAATGTATAAGCTCTATCCTAATGCCAGAAGAGCTCATCTCAAAACCGGAGGCAACTTCCCCTATCTCTGCAGGAGTGCTGAGGTCAACCTATATATTCAAGTGAGTCTCTGCACTCAAACCCAATCGACCAATGCATTCAGCCAGAACAGCTGTAGGAAGCACCTTTTCTGTGCTTACTTTTATTTTTTAGCTTGCCTGAGCTCTGTTTGCTCCAGCTTGCAGATAGCTGACACAGGGAGGGCAAGGCTGGGAGCAGCCACGTTCACGGAGGGCTGGCTTTGGGAGTTTGGCTGTTGCCTGTTTCCTCTGTCCTCTCTCTGAACATCTTGTACTCCAGAGCCATGATTTCATCCTCTCAAAAATTATTCTGAAAGAATGCTTCTCTTTTACCAAAACCTTGTGCTTCTGCACCTGTTTCAGTGTTATTTTCCATGTGCAACAGATCCATTTACTGCAGTTCCACGGTACCCGGTATGCAGCCATCGATCCCTCCATGGTCAGCGCAGAAGAGCTGGAAGTCCAAAAGATCCGTCTTCACACCAGCAATGAGCAAGAAGAGCAGTAGGTTTTGGGTGCCGGTGAAAATGAGGAGTTGGTTTGGTGGTCTTCCTGTGTACAATCAACTGTTCCTACTCTGCCTTTTTCCTTGTGTTAACCGATTATCACTGTGTGATTCCAACAGGATCAATAGTCAGTGAACTACCCACGGACAGTAACCTCTGGAAGTGTGACAGGATAGGTCTGTTTAATTTTTAGTCTTTGAATTCAAGGAGGCTTCGTTTGAAGATTACAGTTTTAAAAACAAAGACATTTTTGCTACCAAAGTCGTCACTGTCATGTTCTTAAGCAGAACAATATTTCTTTTTATATTTTTCACTCAGCTGTATATATTGCCACATGCAGATTGTGTACTTATAAGCTGACATATATTTTTGTTGAATATTTGGTTTAAAAGGTGTTTAAGTGACAACATTGCCGCCACTCACTTGCTTCGTATGTTGTGTTGTTAGTTAATTTCTATTTGAAATAAAGCATTTGAATTTTTAACTTTCTTGCTGTTTAAAAATGGTTTTCAATAAAACTTCAATTTCAGCAGGTGTCTCCTGTTTTGACTACGAGAGAAGAGCAGTGTAGCTTACTGCAGTCCTGGTTTGCCTCTACAAGCACCTCAAGAAATTAAGAAAACCACCACCTTCTGCTTGAATTCCCCCCAAGCTTTAATCACTAGGTTGCACTGGTTTAGCTCTAAGTAAGAATTATGTAGTATTTTTTTAATAAAGAATAAGGCACAACTTGCAAATTTAAGGGTAAAATCTGATTTTATTGAAATACAGACATTATTTTCCCCTTGAAACACTGTAAGAAATAAATATGAAGTATTACACAATGAATTGGTATTTAAGAAAGCTGTATGTCTTTGTCAGAGGCTGTGTAGATAACCAATGACAACTCTTACACTTTTCAAGCTGTAACCTAAGGGATTAAAGAAGTTACTTTTATGCAGTACTTCTATGCTAATCTACACTTCTCTATATATAAATGGTATGTGTTAATGTTCTTCTCTGAAACTTCTTTGTGAAGAGTTGAAACATTAAAGATCACAAACCCTTAAGGTTCCAAAAGGACCAAGTAGTAGCCTTGACTTTTCTTAAATTCCTACCCTAACAAGGACGTTATGAACACATCTAAGATAGAATTGATAGATGCCCCCCCAAAAAGGTAAGTAAATAACATTCCTGAAAACAAAGGCTTTCCCCTTGACAACTTAAAAAAATAACAATTAAAAATTTATATACAAAAATGTGATGTAAACAAGTTACAGTAAAATAGTGTAGTATTTCCTGATACAGTATGCCAAGTGAGGCTCGCTCACTGAAGTCTTATTACAGTACCTGCACTGTATGCAACAGCTGATTAAAAATCTCCCTTCTGTGTAAAGAGGCATTTTAGACTGTCAGCCTTTGCTGACACCCTTGCCATTTCAGACCAAGAAGGCGGCAGCAGCCATGCCAGCTCTTTATGCCGATCAGGAGCAGAGTGGGTGTTTCTCCTGTAGCTCCAAGACAAGCCAGGGCTGCAGCAGCTGAAGGAGCCTCTGGTGTCCTGCTGTTACATGGCTGTGCACTTCCGTGGAGATGCAGAATCTGCATTTGCTTTTTTCCGAATGCTTTCTGTAAACAAGAGAATGTTCTGCTGCACATAAAGTATAAAGCTGTGGCAGGATGTGTTAATTGATCAAAATAAAAGGGAAAAAAAAATGATGTATAATAGTGGCAAGGGGGCGGGGTGGCTTCTAGCCTGTGTGAACTGAATTCAGTTTTCCTCTGTGTATGTTGTATAACCACAGAATTCAGGTAGTGCTCAGTGTGTATTATTTGGAGGAAGACAAAAGGTATTACCTGCTAAATCTCTTCTTCCAATCCCTACAAGGCCTTCGTACAATCCCTTGATTGGGTTTTCTCCTGCTGCGATCACACCGTGGAGCCAAATAAGCAACATTCTGTGGCCATGTTCCCTGTAGCTTTTAGTGCCTGGCAAGATGAAACCACAAATGTAATCCTGCACACAGCACGCAGCCCTGACCAGAGCAGATTTCTGAATCAGTGGGTTTGGACAGCCCTCCCTCCCCTTTGGATTTTACTAGGAGGTTCTGAAATACAGTTCAGCTTAATTCCTGGTTGTGGTGTGATTGCTAGATTCATGTGAAGCTTAATGGAGTGGCTATGAATGAGCTTGGGCCTGTCAGACAACCTTTCATGGCAATACAGAATTTCTGCCTTCAGAGCACAGCTTAGCCCCTTGCTCGCATCGTGCAAACTACAGGAGTCCTTACAGTAACCGAAACAGCGGTCATCTGTTCCTGAAACTCAGAACCTGATTCTGCTAACATATCTCTTAAATTCTGAATGGGACTTCCCTGACTTCTTGGTTCAGATCCTTAAAAGAAAAAATAAAGCCAGCAAATTTCTCCTGTCCTACAGAACAAGAACTGTGGCAAGAACTCGAAGGTCTGGCAAGTGCCTCAGAAGTGAGCAATGAACCACTAATCCCCATGCTTTTGTGCTTTACTCCTAGACTCCAGTGTGTAAATAACTCCACTAAAACCAGGATTTTTAACCTAATCTTTTGGTTGTTTCAAAAAAGTCAGCTGCTTTTCTTCATGCCTTAGTATTACTACAGACTTGCCTCCTAGAAACACAGTTGAACTGAAGGAAGGGAAATAACCTGGGCAGTGGTTTATACCTGTCCATTGTTGCTCAATAGCCCTAATGTGGGCATCCGTGAATTTCCAGTAATGTGCCAGTTTCTTCCATTCACCAGGTCTGAGGTACTTAGTAGCTAATCTCCACATTACTGAGCGAATGTGCTGTGTTTCCAGCCTGTGATCTTGCTTAAAGGTCAAGTGCTTTGCCACCCAGGAGTCAGAGTCGCTGTTCAGATTGTCCTGCAAAGCCAGAACAGGGTGGGGGGTTCAGCTGGGATGCTGCAGATGTACCTGTCATACTGCAGCCTCCCAGGTCCTCAGCTCTGCAGGTGGCTGTGAGTTCCTTCTGCCACAGCACAAATTTTTTATTCTCTTGTTTCACTCTCTTCTAATCATGCATGTTAACGCATCCTGTTAATAGCAGCTTTGCTGTGGAAGCCCATGCAGATCTCCATTTGCATTTCTACAGTGCCTTTTATCTGAGGCTTGTATGCAGAATCATTTAATTAAATCTCCTTGGTCCCCTGCAACACAGTCGCAGCTGCTCAGCCCCCTTTAAGTGCCAGACTGCAAAGAGACTAAATGACTTTCCCCAGGGCTGTGTGGGAAGCCCATTGCAAGGGCCTGATATACATAGCATTAATCCTGAAGCTGCACCTGAGCCACAGGCGTATGCCTGCCTTTCCTTCTTTTTCCTTCTTTGCTGACTTCCTACAGCACTGCCTTTCCTTCTTTTTCCTTCTTTGCTGACTTCCTACAGCACTGCCTTTCCTGGTATGGGAGGATGCCCAAAGTCTTACCAAGAGGCAAGGGATGTGGTGTTTGGCTGTACTTTCAGCACACCCTCTGCTCAGATTGGTTTGGGCACAGGCTTGGTGTAGGCAGGGTTTCAGGTGGGGGACCGGGGCTGAGCAGCTGCACACGGGACGTGGGACCAGAGAGACTGCTGGGCCACGCTGGGAAACACAGGAGGAACTGCCCCAGCTGCGGGGCTTTTTGAGAGGGAAGTCAAGTTGTATGCCTCCACCAACAACTGATCTCTCGGCTTGCAAGAGGTGTCTCCCTTCCACTGTTGAAAAACTCCTCATGTCCCATTCGGTGACCTCAGGCCAAGCATTTTCCTGCTCAGTGCTTCAGTTTCTCCTTCTGGGAAAAGGAACAAATGCTACCCCACTCCCTTCTACAGGGCTTTGGGAACAGCTGCCAAAGCATCTTTGAAAACCCCAGTTGCCTTCAGCACAGCCTGGGGTTTTTAACAACAAGGCTGTTTTGAATGACGAAAGCCTTAAGTAGATGTTGTTGGCAGATGAGGACTTTGTTTTGTAAGGTGATGAAAGTAGAGGTCAGGCCACCACAGGGTGTCCTGTATTTCTTTTCCTTTTGACAGCTGGTAATGTGGAGCCTCAATGAAGAGGGTAAAGCTACACCTGCCCTGCAAAGCACAGGGGATGGTGGTGTAAGCTGCTCACCTTTTCCCATTTGTAAAACCTATCGGCTTTGATAATCATGTCCACCAAGTTGATGTGATTGCCTCGGGCAGCGACATCCAGAGATGTTTTCCCTTGCTGAAATTAGAAGGGGAAAAATGAGCTTGCATGCTTAGGGGGCACAATCTCCATGCCCACCCAGCAGTCTGTAGTAGCAGGCAGGATGGCCTATTGAGCAACGCACCCAGCCGGGATGAAGGACCCCTGTTCTCTACCTGTAAAGACATGGATGTGAGCTAGCTTTGAGCTACTGCATGCAGGGCATGGGAAGTAATTTTCTAGGCTGTGCAGCATCTCCCCTGTCGCCACAGGGGACCTGCCTGTTTGGCAGGAGCAGTTGGGAAAGCATCCTGCAACCCACAGTGGATGGCAGGGTGCTTTCAGGCTGCACAGCGGGTTTGCTGACACCAAACTGAAGTGATTTATACAACCTCATTAAATTTATAGGCTCCCCATATGTATGATTAGAAACGGTCTCCTAGAAGCACAGGCTGACGGGACTATGAAAATGTAATTACACTCCTTACATGAACATGATTTTGGACTGGTTGGGGTCGGGGGGGATTTGTATTTATATCTACAAGCATATAGCAGAAAGCAACGAGATTTGAAAGTTGCGTGAAGGAAAGCGAGCCAGCCCAGCCACGAGGCATGACAGTGAGAACGGTTCTAGCCTCAGATGTGAGCAGAAACCTAATTTCCCACAGCAAAGTGTGAATGTGTTCCCTGCACTGTCTCACTGCGGTTCCACAGACTGCTGGAAGGTGGCAAACGTTCACTGCAGCTGAAGGCCGTCCCAGCCAGGTGGCTTCAAGTCTCTATGTGCTTTAACCCGCTGTGAATAGCTGGCATTATCTTAATCTCTGCCCAAGCCCCCCTCAGCATTTTCTGGGCACATGCCATCCTTGCAGGCTGCACAAAGCTTGCCTGATTCCTCTAGAATTCTTTTTGTTGGTTTAATTAAAGGGTAGAAGGCCTGGACACTGGTGTCAGATCAATACTATTCAGGTACTTTTAACCTATTAAAACATCTGTGCTGTAATTCTTGAGGTATATTTTTTATCATTATTAGGGATGTTTGATATTAACGTGCACGATAGCACGAGTAGAAGGAACTAGAACAACTCTGAGAAAAAAAAGTTTGCTCACTCTGTGAACTGTTTTCTACCTTCCTAAGAACCAATCACTTCTTTCTGGGAAAATACATCAAAATAACCTACTAAGCAGTGTTTCAAGGCTTTATCCCTGGAAATATCCAGATTTTAATATTACTAGCATCCCTTGAAAATGATGAAAAACAGTGACAAAGACCATCTGTATTTTCCCTCTGTACCTCCACAGAACCTATTCAACCCATGGAGACATTCACCTTGTCTGTTAGCTTCAGATTAACTCCTGCGACAAGAATCATCTCGGCAATGTCCTGCCTGCCATGCTCCGCAGCGATGTGGAGTGAGGTCTGCTGCCTCTACAGAAGGAGGGTGAAAGGACTAAATTTCAGAGAAGAAAAAGTGTGAGGCTGGAAGGACAGGACAGAACAATACCAGGAGGAAGCACTGTAAGAACGCTGTCATCTCTGCCCTCCTTTCCCTCTATCACTTTTCAAACTGAGGGCCAAACACCCTCCTACCTCAAACTGGAGTTGGGTTCCTGAGACTGAGCAGAACTGATCTGTCCCTGTCCCAACACCAGCACTAGGAAGCCTCCTTGACAACATTTCAGTCCAAAGAAGGAACTTCTTCAGTTCCATAAAGCTCCCTAGGGTCATTTATAAGACTATACTATTTCCTGTTATTTAAACAATATCTGCAGGCAGACAGTTTGGCAAAGGGAGGAAAGGACCTGTGCCAATTCTTTGTTCCCGGGACACAGGGCTGGGTTAATGTGTATGCACTGTAAACTGTATGTACCTTGGGACTGTTTAACGGAAACAACTAAAATCAAACAAAAAATGTGGCAATTTTATGGTGTCATCAGGAAAGAACATCACTACAAGAATGAACATTAAATAAAGCATCACAAACAAGCTACAACAAAGTCCCTCATTCACAAAACTACGATTTGGTGAGACAACCAGCTACCTCCAGGCTTGCCTCCTATTCTCATCCCCCCAAACACTTAGCAGAATATCTTCTGGCCTGAAAATTCTGCCACCTGCTTCCAGCAGGGAGGAAAGAATCTGACTATGCAACGTCACTGTGCACAGGTCCCAGGGGAATGACACAGCCCATGTGTTGAAAGCCATCAAGCTATTACCTCACTGCAGCGATCCAGAATCATTTCACAGGTTTCATGTTTCCTAAGTTGCGCTTCCAGGTTTTCTCCATTTTAAAGCACTCCTCTTTAATCCTGTCCCCAAGGTGATCAAATCCCCCATGAAACTGGTTCACATTTCAAAGACAAAGAATAGGAACCGCAGTCTTACATTATCTGGAATGTCAAGGTCACACTCTGCATCAATGAAGAGCTTCACCATTGCTGGGAAGTTGTGCAGTACTGCAATGTGTGTCGCTGATGCGTTTTGCTGTGGAAAGTAGACCCTGTGCTTAGGAAGAGCTTATCTCAGGGCACTGAAAGGACCATGCTGTGCCCAGCATGCCTTACTCTAAGGCAGCTGCCAGCCTGGACTGGGGGCAGACTGGGGATGCTGCCCCATAAGCACAAGCCCCGTAGCAGCACTGGTCCTTTCGGAGTTGCTTTATGCTCTTGAGCAGCTTTATAAACTGGCTTTGCCTTTCGTAAGTGATGAGAGCATTGAGCAGGACTTACATGATTAACAGCATCTGTGTGGATTCCTGCATCCATGAGGATCCTTGCTATCTCCTCATAGCCATGCAGGGCTGCGTAGTGGAGGCAGTTCATCTTCTTCTGAGAAGCATGTCAGAAGAGACGGGTATTAGTCAGGGCTTCTTCTCAGAGGCTGCGGTGTTACAAACTATCAACAGAGATCTCCCCGCCTCCCCCATACCCCCATACTGACAAATTCATACAGAATGTCCCCACAGCCAAACCAGTTCCAGGGAGCTTCACCCATCTCTTTGTATAAAGTCATGTGTGCTTTCCTGTGGACTCCCTGCACTATTTTTGAAGTGCTGGGCTCCACATGGCCTCACCCGATCACGGGTGCCCTCCCTGGGAGACCACGGGCCTGGGCAAAAGTCCACAAAGTAGTGTTTGGAAATGGAGCCACTTCCATGGAGCTAACCTGGGTTTGGGCATTGACATCAGCACCTGTTTCCAAGAGCAGCTTCACACAGTCACTGTGACCTCCCTCAGCAGCCAGGTGCAGAGCTGTAAGTCCTTCCTGGACAAAACAAAAAAGGAGACAAGCAGCATTTCTGTAGACGAGGCCAAGAAGAGGAGCAGAATGAGCAAGCCTCTACCCCATCTTCTGAATCCACGACATGTTAAAATACCAATTCTGAGGGCCAGGGATCTCCAATCGATTGTTAGGAAAATAAAGGACACTATTACCTGCCACCAACATTAGAGTACTGCTCTGTCCTTATGCCACTGGAAACAGCTGGCCTGTGGGCCACAAGACAGACACCGCGTCTACCATCTTTCCTCCCCTTCAGCCCATCAGCAAACAGAAAAGAATTTCACGTGGACAATGAAGACAAACTGTTTTCCTGGAGTAGCCCAGAGACAGCCATAGGCAGAACTGGAAACCCATGGCCCTCAACCACTGGTTCTCCTTTCTAAGAGCTACAGCTCATTTCTTTACAAGAAAACAGAAACAAGCAGAATCCCGAAGTGATTTAATCTGGTTTTATTATTGCTCTTTGCACAAAAGGGAAGACAAATGCTACCAGTTACCAGAGAAGGTGGTTTCCCCTTTCTTTCAGATCCTAATCACAATCAAATACACTTTTCAAAGACAGTAACTAAATAAGACTAAAAAAAATTGCTGATAAACTTAATTGGGAGTGTGCCCTGAAATAAATAACAGTGCTCCTAAACCAATATTTGCTATCTAAATCATTAACTGTGTACCAGCCACATAATTTTCCAAAGCAGGTCTGGCAAAGAGAGATCTCAAACAGAAGGTCCATATGTTCAGTGACTAAGTCAATACTATAAAGCATAGTGAAGTTTAGTTTAAAACACACTCAATAACCATTTAGGCACTTGAATTTACAAGGGTCAGGGAGAAAAAGGGAGATTAAATGGAGTGATACGGTAGGTCAGCAGATAGAGCAGGAAGAAAAGGCAATATTTTAGAATGCAATATCAGTCCAAGAAGCGTGCTGCCTTTCACTGATACTCTGCAAGTGTGACCTGCAGTTACACACGTACACTTCAGATAAAATCAGCTATCTTCTAGACCTCTCCTGTCGATACTGACTGTTCAGCCTGATGACTGTGGCAGGAGATTATTTCTAGGGAGGGAAAGGGCGAAACTGACACAGTTTTTATTTCATTTAAGTGTACTTACTAAGTTCTTTCCATCAAGGTCCACTCCAATGTCTACAATCTTCTGCAGTACAGAGAGGTGTCCATTTTTAGCAGCTAAATGCAATGCTGTGTTTTCTTCCTGAAGGTAAACAACACTTCATACATGTATGTACCACAAGACTGAGTGTTCATACACCACAACCTTGCACAGAGTATATCCAGGGTGGCTGAAAAGGGGGGTTGTAACCAGTAACAAGAGTCTGAAACAGTTTTCTAATAGCTGCAGCAGGGAGGGAGGAAACCCAGCTACCTTAAACTGGAGCATGGTCCACTAGGCTTGCTGTGTATGCTGTCTGACAAGTCCTGGAGAGAAATCCAACATGGAGTGAGGTGCAAATGGCTTGCAATTGGATAGGGAAGAAAAGCCCTGACATACCACAACCATAGTCACAACTGCTGAGAACTTGCATGCATGAGCCTCTTCTGGTATCCTGTTCCCTGACTTTCACAGCCCCTAATTCTTGGACTTCACCTCCCTTGCATGTGGTTTTATGCCTGTACCTTGTCTTTGGCACTGTGAGAACAACCCAGTCGAATCAGGAACTCTACCACCTCCAGCCGCCCATACTCTGCAGCCAGGTGAAACGCTGTCCTGTCCATCTTCGCAAGAAAAAAAAAAGAATTATAGTCCAAGAAAAGCTCAGAAAACACAAGATTAGATCACCTTCTGCAAGCAGTACAATAATGCCTTGGGCAATAACCCAGTCCACAGGGGGGGGAAAGTGCTGCACTTCAAAAATAGTTACCTTTCATTCTGTTGTTAACTTTTATACTGCTTTACATTTGGGATGACCCTAACAAAACAAGGTCAAGAGAACTACCCACTGGGGCTAACAGCTCCAGGCACTTTGGTCTCACCAAACACTGGAAAAGAGATCTTTTCAGTATTTATTTCATATATATAGGGGATAATAAGTAGTTTACTAAAAGCAACTACGGATAAAAAAATGGAATTACTATCTGAGATCCCAGTTATTGAGTGAGTCAGAACTCCCTTGGGGGAAAGGCAGATCTCTTGTTACTTTATTTAACTCCCAAGCATCAGAGTGGGGACCACTCTTGGAACCATAAAGGCCATGGAGTCAAAAAAAATGTGCGCTAGCTCCTGTGTGTTCTTATGCTGTCTTCAGGAACAGATCAGCCAATGCTGGAACATGCTGGGAGAGGGTTAGCTTTGGTTATTACTTACCCACAATACCCTCTGAAGCATCAGCTGCAAGAGAGGAGGACACTGAAATTCCTGAATTTATTCTATAAAAGGCTACATTGCGAAGCCCTGGCTGCCAAAGCTTTACCAGAGCCAGAACCCCCATCGACCCTAAGCCCCCCTCTTCAGGAGGGCTTCCAGGAGTAGCATCTGATTCTGAGTCTCTTCCCAAGACAAAGGGCAACATTCCTGCTAAGCTTGGCAGAGGAAGGTCAGACCTGACGAAACAAAGCAGTGAAGAGCCTTCCTACCTTGTCTGTCTTATCCACACACATGTCCTCCAGGTCCTCCATGATGAACTCCATCACCTGGATGTGTCCCCTCTGAGCCGCACAGTGGAGCATGTTCCTGCCATTCTGGAGAGGAGATAAAGGACTGCTCATTTAACAAGTCCAAGATCACGGGACAGTCTGTTTTAACAATGTGATCCTGTTAGCAAAGAACCATTCCATGCCTTCCTGTGCCTCTAGGGCTAAACTAGCCTGTGCTGCACACAGCACGTTACGACTGAAGTATTAATGTTCCTTTTCCCAACCAAGGTCTATTTTAAAATACACGAACTGCTGATTCACTAAACCCATGTCCCATTTCTGTAACACCTGCCACAACAACACTGCACAAATATGAGCTAAGCAAGCTGTGTACATCTCTATAGCTACAATTATTACATGTGTAGGAATAAGGCAGAAGTGCAAATCTTAGTTCACAGGTAAGCCTCTCTCTCTCCCCACACCATCACTGGCTAGAGGCACGTGACAGACCCAAACAGGGAGACTGCCTCACCCTATTGACACAGTTAATCTTGGCCCCAGCACTGACGAGGATCTGCAGGACGTGGAGGTGACCGAACCAGGCAGACAAGAGAAGTGCATTCATTCCAAACTGGGTGGAAAAGAAGAGAGATACTTACAGCTAAACTGCAGCCACCACCATCCCCACCCACCCTGGAGGCAAGCTGTTCCTTTAGCTTCATGAAGTTTCCCAAACATTTTTGTTTCTTTCTGGGGTTTTTTTAGCCCCTTTCTCCAATTACTATTATTCCTGCCACAGATGGTTGCAGCAGCTGAGCAGAGACCTGCCTCTTGACTGCCACTTCCTAGTCAATGGTGTGTATTAGCCTGGTTGTTATGGGGGAAAGAGAACTTGCTGGCTGTCCCTGTCTTCTCACAAGCCCCAATAACAGGACCAGAAGCAGCCAAACATCCCCGTGCTATACAGGAAACCTCACAGATTCTACCAGCCTACTTCCTGGTCACTGTGCATGCAAGGAAAAGGCCAAAAGACAGAGCACTGACACCTCTGAAAACAAGGCTTGCTCCAGAAAGGCACTGCACCTGCCTCAGCAGGGAGGCCACAGCTTCTCAAGCACTGCAATGCCTTGTGCCACCCACCCAGGGCTAAGGTGAAGTCTGTAACTGCTGGCCCAGCACCCAGCCCCCAGCGCTCCCCCAACACATTTGCAGGACATGCAAGGGAGAGTCGCCTTTGTACACTGTCTTCGTCATCCACTGGGAAATCGTGATCCAGGAGCAGTCGCACAGCATCCACGTGGCCTGCTCCTGCGGCCCAGTGCAGGGCAGTCCGGTCTATCTGGAAGGGGAGGAAGGAGAGAGGGAAGGCTGATGTATGCAGAGCGCATGTGTATCTCCCAGTCTTCATGAAGGCCAAAATCTCCTTTGCCATCCATGGAGCCAGAATTTCTCACACTGTACAGGGTTTTCTTCGGACACAGCCATCTGTCTCTTTGCTGTCTTCTCAGGTAGACGGGTGCTAGTCACCTTCTACTCAGAAACTGCAGTTCTGGACTATAGCAACAGCACAGGAATTAAAAACATCGCTGACCGTCAATGGACAGATTGAAACAGCAGGGATGGGTGCAATCCCCTATTTCCAGGAACCTACTGGTCAACAAGCGGGAACCTGCACCAGGAACTAAGTTACACCCACAGCCTTGGCATAAAGAGATAGCAAAATCAAAGCCTTTCATTGGAGCTGTATCTGACACACAGGTTGCAAGGGGAGGCATAAATTACCACCCTCTCTCAGCACTTGCAACTTTCCAGTCTGACCAGGATGACAGCGCCGTGGGTTTCAGTGTATTGTGAAACTCATCAGTTGCCACAGGCCCTATTTAGCACTGGGCAGTGTATTTTAAAGCTTTGACCAATTGAGTAGCTAATGAGAAGAGTAGCATTAAGGAGCTGCAGTTCTGAAACATGCCCTCAGCACTTCCTGCAGCTTGGAGGTAGAAAACCCCAGGACTTACATTGTTTTTTGCTTTGATGTCGACCCCTCTCCTGATGAGCTCTTCCATCCTGGCTGTGTCATTACGCTTTGCCGCATCATGGAACTCCTTCTCTGAATGAAGCACTGCAACAGAGACACAAGAGCAGGCATTAACAGTGCTGGCAAGGAGCATGGAGCAGCATGCCCGAACAAATCTCCCCTGCATCTCACCGGCCCCAGTGGCTTCAAGGAAGGATGACTGCAGAAAGATTCTTTCAGCAAGAATTCCAGCCGAACAAACATTGGCATGTTTGCTGGGTTTGTCCTCTCCCATTATCTCCCCTTCCCTGAGTACCCGGTGTGACACCTGTGCTCTTCCAGTCCTACCAGCTTTTCTTCTAACTCAGTGTCCTCTGCATGGCCTTGTTCCAGCTGCAAAACCTTTTGATCCATTAGGTCCATGTTCACTGGGCATCCTCTGAGGTACAGAGCTGGTGTGAGGTCTCAGGCAGAAGACACTGACTCTTTTCTCCACCCCTCCACTTACATCCCACTGCTCTACAAGGAGGCCTTTACACATGGTCCTGCTGTCCCCCTCCAGGTAACATGAATCAGTCAAGCAGCACAAAACTGCTAGCCTGGCCTGTGATTAGTGTTGCATCTCTTAATAGACCGTTGCAGTTCTGCACATAATTTACCACAACCAGCAGTATTTGTCCTGCACAGTTAGGCATAATTTAAGAGCGTTTACTCTCCATGTTGGGCCTTGCCCCAGCAATCTTCTCCTTGATCAAACAAACCTTCCTGCCAAGAAACGAGAGCAAGGCTGTGACTCTGGGCCTGCTGCATCCTGACAGGGAGGCTCTGGAGGCTTTTGGCAAGCCTGGTGTCAGTCTTTGCTGGACTTAGTCTCTGTCCTAATGCTTTTTGGGGAAATCTTTTGAGAAGTGCTTGTGTCAGACCCTCACCCTGTTACATCCCACTGGAGAGCTGGCTCAGAGGTTCTGCTCTCTTTCGCATTTCTGCAGATCTCAGGCTGCAGTTTGAGGGTAGCAGGGGCTCAACGCACCTGCAGTTTGTCTCAACATATTGGCTAGACACTAACCACAGGCCACACAAGAGGCATCAAAACATATTATTGTTCCCATTCCACCACACTGAGGAGATAAACAGGAGACTTGCTGTCTAAATAGCACTACCACATTTGTCTCTGGAGGGCACAGAAGAAAGGCACCACTACTGTGGGCTCTTCAGGCAGCAGAGGTATAACCTCATCCTCCAGTTTCTGTTCCTCTTACCTTCAAACAAAAAATTTTAGCTCAAGAAAAACACGAATAACACAAACCTTAATACCAGACAAGGGAATTTAGGAGTGTCGGACCTACTGCTACAATTAAGGCAGTAGGATTTGGACACTGATTTCTGCAGGAACAGGATTTTCTACACTGTATATTGAGATCCTGTTCTCATCTGGTCAGGTGTGTTAACAGGGCTGCATTTTTACACCACAAGGACCCTTCATTTGAGGGGAAATATCTGGAGAACTTGGGAAAATCTGTAGAGTTTATGTTAATTAATTAATAGTTAATTAACAACACTGATGGCTTATCTCCGTTCAGTGGAGTAAATCCTCCGTTTCAGTTAAGCAAATGTTGCTGCACCTGCTCTCCAGGTGACAGCAATGTGTTCTTACATTTTACGATGGCACAAAGCATCATTGCCAACAGATGTCAAACTGCCCCTTGACTTATTTACTCTTTCCTCTACCTGTGAAGATGCAACAATCAACCTGGCATCGCTAAGGCTGCAGAAGTCTCAATTTATTTCTTTTCAGCAACACATAGGAAACAATTTGACAGCCTGAGTTTCCTATTTATTGTCCACACAGGCGAAGTAATGTAATGTAAATGTATGTGCACCCCCCATCATAGCACGCACCCTTCCAACAGCTGCATTCCCATAGATATTTAGCAGTTTTCTTTCTCCTTCAGGCTCAGGTTCTGGGGTATTTCATACCTGATGGTACTGAATATGCATTCAGTTATCCCAAACAGCGTGGAGCACAATTTAAATGATTTACCCTCAGTTCAATGCACCAGCTCACAGACAGTTTATTACGCAAGAGGTTTAAAAAAAAAAAAGCAGCGAAGGAGATGAAAGGACCGCAAAGGAAGGCGCTGGCATGTCCGCTGGGCGCTACCTGAGGCTGCAGGACACCAAGCCAGCCCAGGGCGGCCGGGGACCGCTCCGTGAGGGGGGCAGAACGGCGCGGGGGTGGGGGGTACCGGGGTTACATGCAGCACCTTAGGCATGCAGGATGCTTTGGGCAAAAGCAGTGGCGATTGCCGCGTAGGTTACGCAGCTGCGTTGTTTCTGAACGGATTTTTACAGGTTGTGTTATTCCTAAAAGCACCGCGGCCCTGCCGCACAGCCCCCCGCCGGCACGGGCCCGGGGAGGCCGGCGCCCCCTGCCGCCACACAGCCCCCCCCGAGCGCGCAGCGCCTCCCGCCCCGCCGGGCAGCCCCCCTCGCCCCCACTCACGGCTGTCGTCCTCCGGCGCCACGCCGGCCTCCATGCTGCCGCCCGCCGCCGCCTCGGGGCGGGCTGACGGGCGCGGCCCCGCCGCTTCACGGGCGGGCTGGCTGCTGCGCCGTAGGGCGCCTCTCGAACTGTCATTTAAAGGAAAATAAAATAAAATAAATGCTCTTTCCGACGAGCACGGTGCTTTCCGGCCGTTTTGGGGTGACTTGAGGGGCGAACATCCAGCTGGCGCCATTTCAGTCAGGGGATCGCACGGCTGTTACCTGGGCCGGTGCCCCCCTTTACCACAGCGTGGCTGGGACAAGTGCTCGTACTCCGGGGCTGTGAGTGGTTTAATTCTGTTCCCAGACCGATTTGGGAGGAGAGGGGTTGCTGCTCCGTGGGAAATTGGGGGTGGGATGGTGGTTTTTTTCCCTGAAAGCAGGGTTTTGGTGTTCCCAGGGGATGAGGTGCTCACATCCGCCACACTGCCGGGGTGCAGCAGCAGGTGCGGGAGGGGGTTAAGAGCGCTCATCACTCAGAGTTTTAGTTAATTCTTCTGTCCCAGAATCTGGCTCTGGTTTTGTCTTTTCGTTTCCATTTTGATAGTATGAGGAGAAAGGAATCAGGCAGTGGTCTGAGCTGAGGTTGGGAGAATCAGATCTGTTTTGGTGAGGTCTGAGGTAGGCAGAAAAAAAGGGTCCAAAACGGCCTAAACAATTACAAAACTGGGTGCTTGGTCCTGTCAAGTGTTGTCCATCTCCAGGCCAGAGAGATGATGCTGCCTTTTGATGAAGGACCAGGTCATGGATCTCCTGGCAGCAAACCTTTCCTGCAGCTACACGGGGGCCACCCCTCCAGCCATTTCAGTTCAGCCCATGCAAGGTTGCTGCCATGGGTCTGGCTGCCGCAACGTTCCCCCCGTATCTTAATTTGTCAGGGTTAGTGTGACACATGAGTGTTCCTTGCTCCTTGCATTTTCTTGCCTTTGCCATGTTTGCTTGCACTCAGTCTTGCCATGGATACGGGGTGATAATTGAGTGACACCTCGGGTTGATTGACTCGGTGCTGTTTGTTGGCCTTCAAACGCATAGGAAGGCGCCGCGAGGAGAAGGGAATAACCTGTTCTGCAAACCCAGGATGGGCCGCGTTGGGAGGCATGAGCTTAACTCATGGCAGGCAGGACGTTGGTTCCTCCTGAGTACAGCTTCCCAGCAGCCAAGACAGCAAAGGGGACCAGACTGCAGAGAGGGAGGTTTCTTTGCTGCTGGTCTCAGGACAGGAGAGGTGACATCAGGTCTGTATTCCCTCCCTGTTCCATGCTGGCCTACAGACTTGGTCCTTGTCACGGGCTGTCTCCCCTCCTGAGCAGGACTCCGCGGAGGAGCCTCCCGCAGCCCCCAGCCGCGCCGTGCCGGGGCTTGGCAGCGAGCGCACACCGATCCCGGCGACCACTTGAGGGTGCCCGTGCTGTTCCCCTGCCACGCTGTGCTGCGGCGAGCAATGAACTCCAGGGTGCAGACGGGCCTGTTCTCTGGGCTCAGGCCAGTTTTGGGGGTCACCCCTGTCCTGGGACCCTTGTGCGGGTCTGTGCTGCTCCGGCGAGACAGCGCGGGGTGTGTGCCTGTGGTGGGAGATGCGGGGAGGCTGGCAGCGTGCCGGGGGGATGCAGGGATGCAGAGACCTGAAGGAGCTGAGGGTCTCCTTTAGAAACAGCCTTCTGTGGGCACAGAGCTGTCTTCAGGGCAGGGAACAGCAGGGCTGAGCTGGTGGTTTCCATCTTATTGAAGCCCACCACCGAGGGCCTCGGGTAGCCAAGCGTGGCGCTGATGCAGCTGACCTGCTCTGGGCCCGCAAGCGGGGCTTGGCGTGCCTGGCTGGGAAATAGGCCTTAGGCCCTTGAGCGAACACAGATTGGGGGGGGTGGGGGGGGGTGGGGTGGGGATCTGTGGCTAGCTGCTGGTCTCAGAGCTTTGGATTTGTGTTTTGTTTTCCTTTTATTCAAATCTAATTAAAAATAGACAGTGTCCTTGGTAGGAAAAGCAAACATAAGGTCTGTCTGGATAAAGAGGGAGACCTTTTGTATAATAGCCCAGCGGGTACAGCATCCTCCCCAAGGAAGGGGGAAAGGTAGGTTTGATCCTCCGTTCTGCCGGAGGGGAGATGCAAGCCCTGGTCTCCTCAAGACCCCAGAGAGTACCATAAACAGCAGGCTGTGAGCATGTCTGATGCGGAGAGTTTTTCTCGCTCTTTGCTGTTATTTTAAATAATTAATGATCTGATGGAGCAGGGAGTGGAGAAGGCAGGTGTCCCATCTCCCTGGAGAGCAGTCTGTGCACCCGATGAGACAGAGTCTTGCTCTCTCTTGATGAATATTTAAGTGTCTTTAGACAAATTGGAATGTTGCCAGCAGGAATGACTGAGAAGGGTTCAGCCCTTCCCACTGGGTATCCTAGTGCCTGGGGGTTGGGGAAACAGCCTTTAATAGGGCAGAGAATAATCCCTGCTTGTACCGGTGTACCATGCATCCCAGCCTTGGGTGGGACCTCTGGCTCTTGCTAGTCTTTTGTTATGCTGGATGGAAAGCTGGCTGGATTTAACCTGCCACTGTTAATGTCATTGTCTGCACTTCCAGAGCTTGAATCAGCCAGGACTGATCACCTACGGCTCTTACGCTGCTTAATGCTGACCTCAGAAGAGAAGTAGCACAGATGCACTGAAAGTTTGCATCTGTTTGTAGGCTTGGGTGTTTCCAGCAGGCAGCAAAAAAGCAATGTAGGCAATTCCTGCTGTCCTTACTAAATAAGTATGTGTTCAGGGTTGGAAGGGATGAGGACTTTCTGCTGATACTAAGTACAGAATGCTGCAAGGATTTATTAATGACACCGAACACTTGCCTAGCGATCTATTTGTTAGCTAACAGACCTAAAAGTGCTTTTGGATTTTTCCACTAATGTTGTAGCATAACGAATGACAGAGGGAGGTGGTAATTTGAGCTTTTTTTGCAATATATTCCAGATATTGACTCCATCTTTAGAAAGGTATTAAAAGTCTTTGACTTTATTTCACTTGAATGATAATTTTATCTAAGCCAGCTACATGCTCTTTCTTGCTTAGGAGTGAAGGCTCTCTGAGACGCAGTATTTTGTGCTCTTACCTTGCATGCACAATTTTTATGTGTTAGTTTAGGATAATCGTTATTTTCGATCTCCATTCAAAAATCATGAGTCAAGCTGCTCAAATCCATGCCATTTTAAAAGGTGTCTCTGCTTTCTGGTTTAGTTGTGTACACTGTGATTTTAAAGTCAGTCAGATTTGCAGCTAGCCATGTAATACAGCCCACAAACCAGTATGTGTTTATGCAGAAACAGTTGCTTACCTAAAGGTTTAGAAAATTGGACTTCAATTCATAATCTTCCCTTGAAGCAAAACTGGAAGGAGACTCCTCCTGCCTGCAGCTGCCTGTAGTCCAGGAAGCCAAGCCTCTGCTTCCCTGGAGCTGCCCACAGTGGGGGAGCCTGGCTCCGGAAACAGCCTCCAGCCCTGGAGGATTGTCTTTTCTGGCATATGCTGCCACAGTCAGGAAATTGAATATTGCATGGGAGAGGGGATGACCACGTCCCTCTTTCAGTGCTGATGGACTGTTTTTACATGACTGGGTGTCAAACAGCACAATGTGCTGAGTAGCAACCATGAGATCTGTGTGGCAGCATGTAAACCAGATCCTTTGGGCACTGTGGTACACGGCTTCCATTGATGCCACGAGGAACTGTATGTTTGTGCTGCTTTATGTCCCTGCTGTGGGTACGAAAGGGACTAACCACACCAGTTCTGTGTCCTGATTTGCAAACTGCACTTTCAGATATGTCCCATTAGAATGGAATACACATTACAACTCTGGCTATATGGCTTCATGTGTGGCTCCATCTTATTTATTTTTTGTCTGGGCTACGCTTTTAGTTGTCCTGTAGACTAGGTTATTTTTGGTGCTTTCTTTGATAACTCTGTTGCTGTGACATGCTGCGGAGCCAAAACTCCTGTGGGAACATCCCAGAAGTGCACACAAACATCAGTCCTGTAGCTTCTAACAGTCAACATATGAAGCTTTCAAAAACCCTGGACACCTAACAGGACTCCACAAACCCACTCTGGAATCCTGAGAAGGGATCCAGCACTTTCCTCAAAGGCTATATTCATCTCCTTGCAAGGCTTCCACAGAGGAACAGCTTGTTAGAGGGACCTGTGGAGCTTGGAAGCTTTGCCAATAATAATTCAGGCCCAATTCTGAAGTCAAATATTTAGTTAAACAGAGACTGTCTGATGACTGCATTAAACACAGACGCATCTGAGTGAGCTTGATACTTCAGGTTTTTGTCAGTGTCCATTTCACGAGCTTGTAATTCCATTTTTCCTGTCTTCCCAGACTCTGCTCATCCTGTGCAGTGTTGTAAGACAACACAGAATGAGGTATTTTGGCAGAGCTGTTGTTCCTAGCTCAGGAAGCAGCCTGTATCACAAAGTCATGTTCTCTGTTTTAGGCTTAGGGATGATCCTGTATTATGGGATTGGGAGAAAATGACACTTTAGAGAAATTGAAGGTTTTCTTTCTTTGTTTGTAAGGAAATGTCTCAAGGAAGCCACGAAATGTCAGAGAGGGTTGGTGAGTGAGTCTTGCCTGGCAAGATGCTGCTGCATGAGGTTGACAAATATGATTCAGTCCATGTTAACAGCAACTGGAAGTTTCAACTGGTGATTTTGGACTTCCCTTTCCTGTCACTCTTACTTCCCAAAGCTGATAGGCCTTTAAATCCCTTGAAAAGATGAATGAGCTTAAGCTTCTATGTAGCTTGGAAAGTGAAGCTTACCTGCAATTAGCACTGTGGCCAAGTTTGTTCCTGATGATGAGGTCACTCCTATTGATGCCTGACCAGAAGCATTGAGCTTACTGACACGAGTTTGCTACATCTTCGAATGGAGTATGTTCTCCTTCCAGCTGTGGAGAACTGGGCTGACATCTATCCTGCCGGACTACATGAGAAGCAAAAAAATAACTGCCCAGTATCATTTGTACCTGAATGATATCTTAAAAAATACTGGGGGGGGATATTTGTTATTTCTCTGATGCTTTGCTGAAGGAGGTTTAGAGGAGCCCATTGTGTTCAAAGTCTCTTAATGCCCGAGTCCCAGCTTTTACCAGTAGCAGGGAGGTTACTGGCACGACAACCTCTGTCTCACAGTGATGATCAGGTTACAGTGGTCATTCTGGCCTTGCTTTGAACTGTATGCCTTACTGGAAGACTGGAGGCCAGTCTTTCAAAATCAGGAACATAAGACTAGTATGCTCTTAAAACACCTTTTATGTGAACAAAAGCAAGTGTAGCAGGGAAGGGTCTAAAGGGTCTTGAATATGAGAAGAGAAATACTGTGATGGAGCTGGGTTCCTGAGCCTTCCTGGTCTGAATGTGATGAGGAGCTGAGCAAGTGTTTGTTTGCGGGAAGTGGGAACTGCTGCATCCTATAAACCAAGTAATAATCGTACACTAAGCCTAATCCCCTTGCTGACATGCCTGCAGGCAATGTTTTTATTCTCACTTTCCTGCGTGTGTAAAAAGAGGGAGGATCCTCTGGTTCCTGGGCCTCTGAGGACTCTCTGACTCCTAAAGGCAATCTCTTCCCTGCTTTTTTCAGGACTAAAGTGTAGCTGAAATGTAGGATCTTACAACCATAAACCTGCAGTGCTGAAACCCATTGCCAGAAGCACAGCCCTGAGCTGCACTTATGCCATGCTGTAGGACTTCATGCAAAATTTGAAGCATAAAAAAAAAAATCTTGGTTCTGAGCATTTAATAAAAGCAAAGTGGAAGCAAAGGGTCACTAAACTGTGATGCCATTGCTCCCTTCTTCTCTGATCCCGTGGTAAACCACGGAGCGCAACAGGAGCAGGAAAGCTTACTGTTAGGAGACAGCAGTGCAGCTTTGGAAGCATTTCATCTCTCTCTCTCAGTAATTTTCTTCCAGAGCCTGAAACATCTGTCTCTGCCTCCAGCCACATGCAAGTGCACCGAAAGAGTTTTGTTCCAAGCCTAATGAGTAATTTCGTGGTCTCGGAATTGGGAGATGGGGGAGGGGGCTGGGACAGCAGCCGGAGTCATGTGCTGTACAAGGAGCTCTGCTGATGTCAAATCGCAGCCTGATGACTTTTATTGCAGCCCACCAGGCTTCCCTTTAAAATCTGCTGCTAAAGTTGCTGGTGATCAGTGCAGGAACAGCTCCTACACAGGCTGCTGCGTTCCAGGGGCTTCCTCATTTCTGGACACAACAAGCAACATGGAAAATAATGACATCAGTGGAGAGGAGGTGGGGGAGCACAGCTGGGCTTCAGCTCTCCTCTGTTTCTGGAGAGAGCATGTGTGAATGCAGCAAGTGTTTTGCTTGTCCTGCTTCTGGCTTCAGTGCAATGTACTTGAAGGAGGGACAAGGGAACAAACAACCCTGGACAGATGTGTAATCACATTGCTTGAGCATCTAGCAGATGATGCTGTGATGGGGTGATGCACACGGTCTGAGAGCAAATATAGAACAAGTTGATTCAAATGGTAGCTGGTCTCAGCAGCATTTAAAAAGCACAAACTCTAGCTTTCTCTTTCAGAAAGATGGGGTTATCTGTAAAGAGAGAGAACCTATACAGAGCACAGGGAACAGAAGGTAGATCTCGTCATACATTTATCATGTTTCCACCACAGGATCATTGGGACAGGCTTGCAGATCCCAGGCTCTGGAGCATAATTCCATGGACTCACCATATTGTGTTTATCTAGGGCAGAAGAATCCACAGAGCTCTTCCTCCACCTGCCAAGGTTCTCCTGGTCTGAAGAGGAAGTTTATATTCTCTTGCTGTGACTCAGCTGTGGAGCCTGACTCACTTTCATGCTGTTACTCATGGAAAGGGAAAACCAAATGGCAACCAGTCTGTGCCTGTAGACACCTGTAATTCTCCAGCTTTCTGCTGTTAACCTGTGAATGAGTTTCTGTTTATAGACAGTAACACACTTATTCTGCTGAAGCTTTTAATACTTCTCTCTACAGAGAAAGACTGATGGGAAAATAAAGTTTTCTACTCCTAAAGCTAAGAGGAAATGTTCTGAATTTCCATACTGCTTGTGGAATTCCCAAAATGGGACTATTTCAAGCAGACGCTTCACAGGGGTAGCAATGGGCTGGAACCAGGTGGAGTGACCATCAGGCAGGGCTGGGGACAGCTGCAGAGTTACTGCAGCTCCTGAGCTGACCTCTGTGGTCTGGAGGGAGTTGCTGGTGGTCTGTCTCTTAAAGGTGCACAGCGCTAGGAAATCCTGCTTCTAGTGACGATGGTTTGTTGGTGACCAGAAATCTGACTTACCAGCAATCTGGACTTCTGTCCCATGCCTTGACTCCCCACTGTGATACAAGGACTGTAGCTGCTTGGGGTTCTGTAGGCTGTCAGTCCTTAGAGGAAGGGATGGTGTTTTACTTTGTGTAAGCCTTTGTTGCACTGCCAGCTCAGGAGTCTCTGCTCACTTGGGAGCTGGCTGTGCCTCACTCATGCGTATTTTGACTGCTCATCCAGTAAACACTGGATCCTGGTTCCTTCTCTTGCAGCATGATGGGTGGGTTACTCTGTGTTTGAGACTGCACAAGCATGAGTCAGATTTGAAAACCTCACCCAAGATCTGCATAGAGAGGCTTTAGCTGTGAGATGGGAACTGGTGCCTGCCACTACAGCTGGGCCAAACCCAGCCTTTCCCATTTCAGCCTCATTCCATGTAAAAACCACAGTGCAGCCCTTCCTGCACGGCACAGGAGAGCACCGTGAAAAGCTCCAAGTGGGTGGGCTGTCCAGAGGACAAGGAGGTATCTTGGACCTGGAGCAGGGGTTGAGTTAAGGCGGTTTCCTCTGGGTTATGAGAAGCTGAGGTCCAAGTCACTGGGCTAAGTCTTCCAGAGGAGGCTTGGCCTGAAGCCTGGCTCTCCCTTCTCAGCAGCCTGCTGCTGGGTGAGAGGCCACCCTACAGTTCTGCTCTCTCATTTTTCTCCTTGATCCCACCTAAAGAGCTTTGATCAGAGTTGTTCCATGGCCTTGCAAATGAAAAGCTGGGGCTTTGGTTATTTTCTGGTGGAAAAATATTTAATTGGAAAAATTCCTGCATGGCCTTGGTATGCTTTGAGCTGGCATCCTGCCTGCCCCTCTCTGAAAATGTTGCTGATTTTTGAGTGCAAGCGCTTCTTGTGCAGCTGGTTTCTTTGGTTGCAATCCCTCACTTAGGTTTCATTTTACCTTGAGCAGATGGTAGGAGCTGGCCTCTCGTTACATGGCACTGAAGTGACCTTCTGGGGCTGCCTGCATGTCCTGCTGCCCTTCATGGGAGAGCATCGCTGAGAAAGGCCGGAGTTCCCGTAGCATTTAAGGAGCAGACACTGCCCTGCTGCTTCTAGCTGTCTGCTGCTAATACTCACCACAACCCCCAGCTCTGGCAGCCGTGTTTGCAAAAAGCTCTGCGGGCAGTGGAAGCAAGCTGGTTTCATCATGACAATGTAGTTATCCTTTTAAGGGAAAATTCCCTCCGGGAGCCAACCCTCAATTACCTCCTGCTCCAGTGCCTTCTTGCTGGAGATGGCTTGTAACACAGCTCAGTTACAGCCACAGTAACTCAGTCAAGAGCCTAGCCACTCTGAAAACAAATAATAATTAAACTCTGTTGGCCTCCGTTGTTTGCTGAATCTAGAAATTGGGGTCAAAACCCAAAGAGCTGGCTCCTGTCATCAGTGCCTTTGTGCCGAACCCATCTGTGGACATTACATCTTCAAACCCAGACGCTATTTCCATGGTATTAGTGGCATTGTATGCAGATACTGTGTTCTTCTCTAAAGAAGTTCATTGCAATATTTGGGAGCAGTGGGTAGTACAAGGCTAGTGATAATTAGCCGATGCAAGTGTCTACCTAAATGCCAGGAAACTGGGGTAGGCAGTGACTGCTTTTCAACTTGCGGTTACTCGCTGTGGTGAATAGGAGGGGTCCTCCGAGGGCCCTGATGTGGAGGCCAAAAAATTCCTTCTGTTCTGCTGACATGTCTCATAGTCCACAGGGGCGATGTCTAATCAGGACGGGGCTGCTGCAGAGGTTGCCCTCTGATTCTATTGCAATGAGCAGAGCAGGAGCATGCAGAGCTGTAGAGAACAGCCTGTGCTCTTTCTATTCTATAGGAATGGTGGCTTTGGCTGCAAGCCCCCAAATTTACATCTCTTGTGTTTAGTGCGGATAATATCATAATTCCAAACGAGCTGCTTACCAGAAGAACATGACACTCTTGAATGCAAGCCTGTCACAGGAATGAGACCAGAGTCCTTCCAGAAGTTCTAGGGACTGCTTCCTTTGACATCTGTAAGTTTACTGTGATTGTCTGAGAAAATGGCATTTTCTCTCTGAGCAATGACAGACTTATTTAAAAAACACAACCCTGTACCTGTGCAGCTACTGTTGTCTTAAGCCAAAACAAATAGACCACCACAGCCCATGGCCTGACTGGATCACCTGAGAATGAAACTGCTCCTTGGAGGAGCAGAGGAGCCAGACTGGATTCATCTGTGACCCATTTTGAAAGAAATGAACAAGAATCCTATTCTGTCTGCCTAGGTCAGACTGAAAGAGCTTTCCCATTTATCAACATTCCCAACGGTTTGAATTCTCTTCCCCTATCTAGAGCAAGGGGAAAAAAATAATTAAAACTTCTGTAAGCAGACAGGAAGCAATCACATGAGTTCCATCAAAATATGTAATTTCATACTTTTAAAAACTTAGGGTAAATTTAAAAATGTAAATTAAATGAAGTGTTGAAATTGTGTTTTCATGCTACAGAGAAAAACTGTCCCTTTTTGAAATGTCAACTTTTCAAAGCTTTCTTCTTACTTTTTTTAAACAGGGGCACTTTTCCACATCTGTAGTCTTCTGTTAACTGTTTTGGGTTGCTTTTTTGCCCTGAAAATGTTTTGCCAGAAAATTTCTCACCAGCGATTCCCATGAGGCCCTGATTCCACCCTTGGAAGTGGGTGGTTTTGAACTCGCCAGCCGAAGTGTGACTAAGCTGAGAGCAATCCTGTCATTTGAATACATAACTATTGCTGGAACTGATGACCTTTCAGAAGTTCATTAGTTCTTGGCAGTCAAAAACACACGGAATTTATTTGCCTTGTTCAGTAAATTCAACCCGTGCTCTTGAAAATTCAGCGTTGCTCCAGAGAAAGAGCTGATCAGAGGCTCTGTTGCTTGGACAGGAATGTTATCCACACGCTGGGGACTGGCACTGGAGAACATAGGTCCAAGCCTGTATCTCGTGTGATATCCCGTATGACATCTGGCCATGTTTTTTGCTTTGAGCTTCATTTCCCCTTCACCACTGTTTCTTGCAAAGATGTACAATACGTGAAGAACGGGGCGGTGCTTTGCTGTCATGGTGATGTGGTATAAACAAATGCGGGGTATTTTGCCAGTATTTCAAAATTGCCTTCTTGTTGCGAATGAAATAGCAGAGGAACTTGCAGCTTTGTTTGCACAGATCCTCACCCAGTTAGTCATGCTGGCTTGCATATCCACTGGACTTTTGGAGATTTTCTAGTGTTTTATCAATTTCAGTGATAAATATCCCAGCATGCAGTAATGCGCTACATAACTTTAATCTAAAACTGATTAGCATTTCTCCTTTAAGAAGGATTTCTTTCTGTGCAAGGTAGGTTTCTCCAGAAGAAACAATAATTTTCCTCCAAAACTACTTGAGTTTTTTTGGGTGGGAGGGAAAAATATTAATATAGTTAAAAACTTCACCGAGCATCTGAAACTATTTAGAGACCAAGAGGGAATTAAATGTTTCAGTAAGGGGTAAGGGAAAGCCAGTAACCAGCTTTCAAATATCCTTATTTCTGGATATGACCCTACTGTGTAGTTCTGAGGGAAAGGAGAGTTTGGATCTGTTTGTGTTGCCTGTATGTCACATCCTTATCCATGAACAGGAGATAGTACTTAGCATTGCCTCCCCATGTCTTGCCCTCTTCCTACCACTGACCTCTTCTCCAGTACACACTCTTACCATCTCTGCTCCAGATGGCTTTGTCTTTTCCCCCAGAACATCTCCAGAATACTTCAAGTTCTCATTTCTTATTTTAAATGAACAATATGGTAGATTTAACACCTATCTGTAGTAGTTGCACAGTATGTCTTATCCACTTACGGGCTAGAAATAATTCTTTAACTGTCATATTGCCCAAAGAAGGCAGGATTTGGAGGTCTGTTCCTATCACTGCTAAGGGTTAAAAAAGTTGTCAAAGGACAAATTCTCAAAATTGTCTTTTTGGTTTGTTTGCTGTTTTTAGGAGCACTTCATCTGGTTACCTAAATGTTCAGGTCATCTAATGTTTGCTGCAAAATGTCACTACTGCAGCAATTAAAAATAAAAGTATCTGCTTCTTTCTTCATGGTGAGAAGCTCCACTGTCCCTCCTGGCTGCACTACAAAGCGGAATTCATTCCTGGTCACAAACCACCTTAAGGTACCGGAAGATGCTATAAAAGAACTGTCAATAGCGTTGTTGGTCAAAAAAATTGAGGTAGTTCTAGCTTGGGTTCCCAGCATTTTGATCCATTCATTCATTTAGCTTGAGCAAATAATTTTAAAATTAATTTCCTGACTTTGAAAACTGATCACATTCCAAAGCATAAACTTATCTCCCATGGGGATGTAGAAACTTATCATGAATCCAATGGGGGCAAAAGGTAAGGAGGTTTTTCTTGGCAGCGGCACAACTAAAACTTATGGACAGCTTCTACCAACATAGTGCTGAGTTTTCCAGGAATCACTTGTTCTGGCAGAGAAGGGACATGAGATGGGAAGGTGAGGAGAGACAAGAACTGAAATCTGAAGCTGGAGAAGAGAAGAGAATAAAGCTGGGGAGGGCAGGCCAAGCTGAGGAGGTGTGAGCAGGGTCACAGGGGACATCTAGAGCACCACTTTTATCATCTCACAGTGCCTCAGTGAGAGGGAAAACAGGGTTAGACCTGAATAGCCTGTGGTGTTTATTAGCCCCTGAGTCTGGTTGTTGAGGCTTCTGTCAGTGTCCTGCAGAAACCATATGGCTGAGAAGGACCTCAGGCAACGGTTTCATCCACCTTTCCATGCAGAAGAGGGTGAGATGTACCCACCTTCCCTGCATACTGCTCTTAAGAAATCCCAGTGGTGGAGATCCCATTCTAGAATACATCCACCCTGGGCCTGGAAGTTTCCTAAATAGAGGTCTTTAATCCTTTTTTGCTGCAAGTTAAGCCAACTTTGGTTTTTTCCCTTTATCCAGTCAATGTGATAAGCTGTTGACAGCCATCCCTCCTGTAATAACTTCGTCCAAACGGCATTTTGCAATATTCCACCATTTTCTTTTTTTTCTATAGATGTGAATACACGTGCTTTACGTCACCTTCAGTAATGATGCACTAAGGTAGGATTCCTTCACCATGTCCTCATATATTGTGTTTTACAACCTCTGAACTGCTAGGCTGGTCTAGCTCAGGCAGAAGGGACTAACACTGAAAGCAGGAGATGCGAGGACTAAGCCTCCAGCTGCTCTCTGAAGTGAAGCTGGTGGGACTGGGTCTCTGATACCCAGGAGCGGATGGGAAATACGTGGCTTAAAGTACCTTGCATTGATCGCAGGCAGCAGGACTGCTGCTGAGAATGAAATTGTTAATGGTTTGTAACATCACATTGGTGGCTGTCACAGGAATACTGTGGGTTGCTTAGCCATGAGGTAAGGTGCTAGAAGAACATGGTGACTAAGTTTCCTGGAATAAATTAAGCACTGGCTTTCTGAACTATGTGAACTTGCATATCATAAAAAAACGGGGATCTCCATTCTCTAAACATGGTGGATATCTTCTGTGCCTGCAAATTGTCTCTTTAAACTGGAAAGGGCAAGTCTTGGAGAGCTTCACTGTTGATGACTCATATTTTAGATAAAAACCCACATTTTTTAATAGCAAGAATAATTAGTCATCTGAGTAGAGCAGCCAATGCTGTAGTAAATTTTTTGGCACCCTGGGACTGGAAGAGCTCTTTCTGCTCTTTTTCATTTGCAAATTATTGAGTCCTGTGCAATCACTGGACGGAACCTAAGACCTGCATTTTTTATTTCAGTTTACATGATAACATAGTCTCTTTGAACCAGTAACCCATGACTATCCATTGGATTAAAAGGAATTAGACAAATGTTTCATATGCCAATATTATGTATGTTTTCTTTTGCATTTTTTTAGATCATGTTTTATGTGGTGCTAGACACTTGCCTTCCTTACCAACAACAATTTAAGGCCAGAATGCGATGTGTTGTCTGTTTTCTTAGTGTGAGAGGAAGAGGGTGCCTTTCTTTACAGTGTATCTATAGAAATAAACCCTGTGTCTTGGAGGTTCCTTTGAGGTACAGCCCCCTTCCCAGCAAGGGGTTAGAGGAGTTGCTAAGCACGTTTTTTTTAGACAAATGAAGCCAAACTTGTGCAATAGGATGGCGTGTATATTGCACTCTTTTCCCTGCTTCCTTGTAACTTTTGAACCTACTGACCAGTTCCTGCCCAGTTGTCACAAAAGGGAAGCAGTCACTATGGTACGAATCTTCCTGTAGCTTACTGGCATCTGGGCAGAGGAATGAGGCTCTGGTGTTGCTTACCACCACAAGGATGACTGCTGAGTTAGCTCAACATTTTGTAGACAACAGAGAGTCCACATGAAGATGTTAAGGGCTGCCCAGACAGCACTGCTGGAGACTGCACTTGGTGAGGTCTCCAGCAATGAGGATGCTGCCCACTGCTTTCCAGAAGCAGCAGGAGCATATCCTGGCCTCGGCCGTGCTTTCTGGCCAAGGCAGCCAAGCTGGCAGGCAGGGATGACTCAGGAACTGCACTGTGTGCAGCAGCAGCTCCAGCTCTGTGCCAGCCGCAGCCCCCAGCACTTCTCCTTCCTCCAGACTTGTGGTTAGCACAGCATCTAGCTCACCCCAGCCTGACCACAGCCTGTACAGCATGCCCTTCTCCAGGGTAAAGCCTCCATGTACTGCTGCTGGTGGATCTTCTTTGCTCCTGTTTAGGACAAATGGCTCTTAAACAGCTGATATTTAAAAGGGGGGTTTTATTGCCAAATCTCAAAGCTCTTTACAAGCAGGAGACAAAGTGCTGCCTTTCCACGGGCTGCAGCAGTTGCTTTTCAGATAGCCATCCACATTTGCTTGCTTGCAAACTCACTTCCTTCCTGTCACAGACATGTAACCTGGCGGCACAGCCCAAAACACAGACTCAAGCCCCAGCGCTTCATGCCCAGAGGGTTTTCAGGCACAAGAAAACCAGCCTTAGTGCAGCCAGAAATTAGATGTAAGTTTAAATGTTAAGTTTAAAAGAAGATTAAAAAAAAAGTGCATGGTAGCAGGGCATACCCCGAAGATGGGACTTAATGTATAAGGTCAGAGCAGACCAGGATCCTGTCTCTGACTCTGCCCAGCACTGCCATTTTCAGAGGATGATGTAAAAACACCCCAGGAGGCAGCTGCAGGAGAACCCACTCCCCAGCCCTAGGCACAGCCTGGCTTATGACCAGAATGAGAAGAAAAGTGGGAAAACTGCAGAAGGAACATGATGGTTTTTTTTCCTGCAAGGTCCAGGTGAATCAGGTTTACAGCTGGGCTAGACATTTTACGATGAAACTACTAACCCTATTAGAAAAAATAGTTAAAACCAAAGAGTGTCTAACATAGCATTTTCAGCAGTAGAGTTACTGGGTGCTATGGAGATTCCATTTAAGTTATACTTATTTACAAGACATAATACAAATCTAGTAAGTTCTGTTAGTACAGCAAATACAGTAATTAGCTGTAGCTTGTAAAATGATTTAACTTGTCCATTTCTTAACAGATACAGGGTGTTTTACCTGTTAAGATTCCTACTGATGGGTATTCAGTAACATGTCAGACATTTATTCATTAGAATATTCAGTATAATATAAAAATATACAGTAAATGTAAGCACATCCTGTAGGTTTGGCTGTAACAGATAGGGATGTCTGGGTATTTTCATCAGCGCTTTGTCAGACAAGTATCCACAGAACATACTGCCACAACAAAACACCTGTGAGAGCAAAAGCCTTTGTATATAAATTAGGGGACTGAGCTATCCCATAAGCTGTTTTCATTTTCCTGGGTTTTCAGTTCCAGGCTTTGATTTGCCCATCCTGGAGTTTAGGAATGGCTTCAGCTTTGGGATGTGAACCTGGACCCAGAGTTTGCCCTGGTTATATTCCTGTGAGTGTGAACTGTTTTTTCCCCCATCTAATTCATCTCTCGTTAAAGAACTGCATCTTGCAAAAGCCTCCCTGCTCTCTGTAGCTGATGTCCCTTGACTTCCAGTGCACACCAGGTTCTGACAGCTCACATTCATACCACACAGTGTTCGGTAAACAAAAGTGCACATGCAGAAAAATACATTTAGATAGCAGATAGGCACTGATTATTGTCTGTGTTATTAGCCCTTGTCCTAAGTATGTCTGGAAAGGTGAATAAGACCCATGGTTCACATTGAATCTACAGCAGCAAATGACACAGATCCAGAGTTTGCTCCAGGCTGCGTGCCTGGGAGTGGGCTTAGGACGTAGGAAACTTTTTGTCTCAAAGCAGAGCTTTCTGGCACCTGAGCCCTGAGTGTTTTGACTGTGTAGAACTTTCCACGTGAGAGAATAACAAGTGAATTCCCATGCAATGTCTATGGCTGTCTTGAGAGGGGGACAGACCACTAAAACCAAGGCTGGTTTAATCAAAAGAGGCAGAAACACCAGTTCTAGTCGCTACCTGTCTTGCTGGCTCTGGGCGGTGAAAGCCAGGATATCTGGAAGCCCAAAACCAACATTTCTGTGCTTAGACCTGAAGTGCCCACTGCCCAGCCTCAGAAGAGGCTTAGATGGAACTTTACTGAGCTGCTGCTATGGAGGGTATTTGCAGCCTGCTGCAGCCTTGTGGAACCTGGGAAATTATAAAAGAAAGAACAGAAGAAAAAGAAATGGGTGAGCTAAGAGGGCAGTGCCAGCAAATAAGAGACGAGATCTTAGGTAGCATGTCACTCCTTAAAACCAGACTGGGAAGATCACCCTTTTCCATGCTTCCAGAGTCTGGCTCAAGCAAAGGAGAAGCCCTTCAGGCTGTCACACGATTGTCATCAAGAGCAACTGTAGAGATTAGGGGAGGGGACCCAGCCCAGGTGAGGGCCTAATACAGCAGTGATGCAAAGACATGATTTTATCACAGCTGTAATCACGAAAGACCACGGGAGCTGTGGTTGCTTTCAGTGGGTGGGCAGGGAAGTTGTGGGAATTGTGCCGGAGCCTTCTGCAATGCCTTCCTCAGACCCTTCTGTAGCGATGCATTTTTATTTTAATGTACTTAAGCCACTGGGACCAGCCCCAAAGTTGTGCGTGCAAAAAGCCTTTCCCTCCATGTACTCCAATTACTGATGTCTGTGCCAAACCGTGGCTTTCAGGCTAGCCAGGACACAGCAGGTAGAGACATGTTAAATAGGAAGAGGGATGTCACCCAGACCTGCTGCCTGATGCATGCTCTTGTCAGTTAACATCCCAAGACAACACAGAGAGTGAGCCTACAGCTAAAGGAACACACATCCCAGCTTCCTAATGACAGCTCTCCTAAGAAGCTCCTGGGGCTCTCCTGGACACAAGTTCTCCAAATGCCTGGCTAATTGTTCCCTACAATGATGAGGGGATTCAGAGTTACCAGATAGGTATGATCCTCAATAATAAATGTGTTCCGTCGCCAGAAGACACTCCTTCGAAGGCCAAGTGTAACCTCTTTGCCTCAGTTCCCTATTAATGAAACAGGAACAATTAATACTCGCCTAGCAATGATGCATTGAGACTTGTGTTCACTTACACAGTGCTTAGCACACCTGAAGCTCTGCAGAGCCAGACTCAGTGCTTCATACAGCTGCTCCAGGTCTGAGGACACGACTTGTAGCCACGAACTGGCCAGTTTTTGTTTGCCTCTGTGCGAGGTCACTTTTTAATCGTGGATGTGGTTTTATGAGTATCTTTGGAGAAGATTAAACCATTTATCTTTACATTCCCAGATGTACACTGGGCCAGGTGGTCAGGGAAACCTTGCCAGCAAGTGAACAAACACTGACTACATTTATCCTTAAGTGATGTAACTGGGAAAACCAGATAAGTGCCAGTGTAATTTGGTATCTGCTTCTCTGTAAATACAAATAGACAGAGGCTTTTGCTAGAATAGCCATTCTGCTCCTTTCAAAAATCTGGCTTGGTTTGACTACTAGTAATTTTTAAGGCCTGATTCATGGAAAGGACTTTGGATATAGTCCTTAAAGAGCATTCACATTTCTGAAACTGTTCAATGTCCTGTAACTTTCTGCTGTGCTAAGAGGATTAGAACTGAACTGGTATGTACAACATGAAGAGAAAAAGATGCTATAACTGAAAGCTCATTTCTGTCCCATAAACGTGGTGTGTGCACAGCAAAACACCACCTTTTACACACTGGCCTAGCAATGGTACAAATCATAAATGGCAAATGTTTAGCTTTGATTTTGAGAAAGAAGTCTCTTCGAAACGTATGTCAGGGAGCACTTCTTCTATAAAGAGTCACTAGATCCTTTTGCTTTTCTTTCTGTTTCTGTGTTGCTTCTTTTTTCAGTTCTCCGAGACCTTTAATTTCTTGCAAAACTTGTGTAGCTTGCCGAAGTTGTTCTACTGCCTCATTGAGCAATGTCTCTGCCATCACTGGGGGTCCATTCCCCTCCTGGGCCTGTTCCAACCCTTCACGCAAAACCTTCTGCAGAAGTTTTTCTGCCTTTTCCCTTTCATTAGCAACTTTCTCCTCCATTTTAGCTAAGCATTGATGGGAACCCTTGGGGAAACCTTGGCTTGGAAGTGCTCTCTGTGTATTTTTGGAATCAGACAGCAAGTCTCCCAGAGAAGAACTGCGAGGTTTGAGACCTGAAGTGCTTTCTGCACACTCTTTCTCCTCCACAGTTGCTTTTACACTGTCGTGGTCTGTTTCTGTAGCTAAGGAAGTCTGTATCTCTTCTGCTGAAGTCTGCTGTTCCTTCTTGGCAGAGGTTCTCCCATTTCCTTCTTCAGCTTCAGCTGTTGGGGATGTGAACTCTGCTACCTCGCTGGTTGCAATCCCATTCACTGGGGGCTTGGACCTGTCAGACTCCAGGTCTTCCCAGCCCCCAGCTTCCAAATCACCATGGCTGGAGTTCACTGTGGCTAGCATTTTTTCTGATAGAACCTTAGGAGGAACCAGAGGCTTTGTAACATCTGCAGCAGCAATCTCGGCAACGTTGTCTTTGCTGCTATCTCCTGATGATTTCAAGTCTTCTGTGTTTTTAGGCTCAAGGACTGGTTGGTCCCAAGCTACTTTTAGCTTGTCTGGAAGAGGAATTGGTGCTTTTGCTATGCCCCTGTTGCTGACCTCGATGAGGTTCTCTCTGTTCTCCTCACTTGGTGCTTGGGATCCTTCCATATTCTCCTCTGGGTTTACAGAGTCCTCTTCCCTGGCATTTACACTGTCCTTTGATGCTATGCCTTCCTTAAGCTTCTTATCTGGAGGCAACGGAGGAGACAGAGGTTTTTTATGTTCCTGGTCAGGAACATTGTTCCCTGCATCTTGGTCTTCTTTTGTGCCAGTGGGTTTTATGGGTGGCATAGGTGGCTTTGGAGTTTCTTTCTGGGGTGGTGCATTGTCACTTTCACTGATGGTGGAATCCAAGTTTGGCGGTCCGTTGTCCACTATATCCAGATCTAGTCGCAGGATACCATCTGATGTAGACTTGGCAGCCTGAAATAGAAGAGAGAACTTTTTCAGTATCTACCCCATCATCAATCCTGTGCTCCATCATTTAAGTGCAAGACCCTCACAACCAGCACAGCAAGCAAGGGCTTGCCGCTTCACACATCCACCCCATATATACTTAAGAACTGTCAACACTGCAAGAAGAACCTGACTGATAACAAAAGCGGTGCTCTTAAGAGCAGTTTTTTCTATAGCTCAAGAGCAATCTATGGAGCTTGTGCTTCTTCCATGCAGCATCGCCCTGTGCTACCCTCTAACATTCGTAGCCAGCTCTACCTCCGTTATTCTGGTAAATGAAACCCAATGTGATCTGCTGTGCTAAAATTTAATGAGCTATGATAATCATCAGTCCCAAACATCTCACCCAACAAAGAAGAAAGTTGGGTGAAGTCATGTACATTGCAGCAAATCTTATAGTGCATAGTGAAGCACTTTGATCCCCCTGCACAGTCCTGCTTTTCCCCCAGACCCGTACATTCTGTGAATGTCACGGGCATTTTGCTGTTATTTTCTGACTGACAGTGCAGCAACTTGCATGAGAATATTGTGCAAAAGCCAGTAACCATAAGCAGTCAAGAATTAGGACAAAAGGACAGAACTTATTTTACTACTTCCTTCAGAAGAACGTCTCAAAGCCTGTTCCACAATAACCTTAATTCTTGGTTTTCCTGTCGGTGCTAAGTGGTCAGCTCTGCTATATTTTAATTCTTTATCCTGTGGTAGCTGAATCCCTCTACCCCCTTCATTTACAACACGCCTACCCAAAGCACACCTCCTTTCTGCTTTTGGGACTGTCATAGTTTTACTTGAACATATAAACCAAGTTGATCTTTGGACTGCTTGGCCATGGATACTATTGCAATATTTCTGCTTGCTTCCTCTAACTTGATGTCATCCCTGTCTTACTGGGACCAAGCCTCAGCTGGTTAAACCTCCTTCAAGCCACAGGCTGTGTGGAAACCACTCTAGTAGGGTTTTTTTTCCTAAAAAGGATGGACTTCGTAAAGACATTGCAGTGTGCAAGCTCAGTGCCCCAGAGGGAGAAACAGGGTGACAGTTCCTGTGTGAACCCAAAACCACATGAAGGCGTAGCTGCAGCCAGGGCCAGACTTATGCAGTGCAGAGTTTAGTTAAGAATCTCTCTTTGCCTTTCCAGGCCATCAGAGAGACAGAGGCAAGCTGCATCCTGGCAGCTTGGCCCTGACCCGTCCTCACCTGGCCGGCTTTGATACTGGAAATCATTGTTCATCCCATTTCCTTCATGATACTGCAGCCAGCAGCCACGACACACATATTTCTGCAGGCTCTATCCACTCCCTTTCCCCTCATTCCTGCTTCTGAACTTGTAAGCCAGTTTCCCCTGAATTTGGCTGAAGGTGAGAGGTCTTACAGGTATTAACCTCAGAGGTATCTCGTGAACACAGTGAGCTGAGCAGGGGAGAGAGATCTTTTTAGTGCCTAGGGAAGGGCTTCCTGCCTTACCGAACCCATATTAGGCAACAGAAAATCCACACTTCAGTGCTGCTGTGACTTTTGTCATGTTTTCTCCTGCGGTTTTCTGGAGGAGTGGATGGGAATCTATGATTCATTCCCATGCATTTCTCTAGAAGAGACACTCTCCCTCCATTTCCATGCAAAGTAAAAAGTCTCGGGGCATCTCATTTTCTGCACGAGGGTCATCTGAGTGCCATGCAGACACATAAGTCAGAGTCTTAGAAGTCTGAAGAAAGGAGGTTTGATTTAAAAACCCTGGCTGAGATTAATGCTCTGCTGAAATATCAATCTGTCTGTGGAAACTTTTTCATAAATCACAGGAATCACACATTAGTAAGAACATCTCCCATGGAAATGAACTGCAGGTTTATTTTGTGCTGGTTTTTCTTTCTTTTTTTTTTTAAGTCACAGATCCAGAAAGTCAGTTAAGAGTAGACAGGCTGGTCCATAAAACTGCCTGGGAGAATAATGTATTCTGTTTCAGACCTAAGGAAGGGCTTGTAAGCTTGAAAGCTTGTCTGCTTTTTTCAGTTAGCTTAATAAAAAATACAGCTTCTCCCCACAAACCATGCAGTTCTTATACCTTTAGACCACTGTGGCTACAAAATCATCAATTCTTAGAAGATAAATATAGGAGCTTCGTCTCTTCTGATTAAAGTGAAACTATAATGGCTCTCACCAGATGGTGAAGCAGCTCATGAGTTATGGAAAGCTAAATATATTGTAATGTGTTGCAGCAGCTACAGTTCTATGGGAACCTGGAGCTTCATTAGGTGCTGGTGCAGTCTTTCCCAGAGGAAGCTGTTTCCCTTGTCAGCTTTCTCTGGGCTGTCTGTACCTGGGATTTTCCCTGGGGCTTTGTACCGAAGTGGATGGAGCAGCTCTTGTGATCCCAGCTGGGGAGATGGCTCACCCCAGGGGCATGCACTTACCTCCTTCAGGTGACTTCTCGTGGGTGGCCTTCGTCCGTGGGTCATTTTCACCCTGTCCCGAGTTACATGGTCCAAGGAAAGGCTCTCATCTACTTTCACCTTTAAAAAGGAGAAGAGGAGGGAAAGAAAAAAGGAAAAGGGCCATTAACTTCTTAAGATATGTCTATAAAATTCTCAGTCACACATGAAGGGATGCAGCATTTGGATGAATATTTCACAACTACAGTCTTTGCCTCAGACTTCAGTTGCAGTCCGCCTGCAAAGCTCTGCATGTACGTGAGGGATATTAAGGTATCTGTCCTGTACAGAGCTCTGTTCATCTAACAGACATCCCAAAGCAACGCACCCAGCCTTCAGAAGTTTGTGATGGCTAACCTCCCCTCTACCTAAGGGGCAGGGAAGGAAGGACACAAGGCAGCTTTGTTGTCCTTGCTGCAGCCTGGGCTTGGACCAGCTCCTGCATGTGGCAGAGCACAGCGCTGAAACTGCTGTTGCTATCTTACGAGGTGAAAGCTCATTAATAACCGTGACCTGACTGTGAACTGTATCAGCAGTGCGTTGTTACAGACCTTTCCTTCTACAGCTCTAATGACTGCAGGATGCTGAAGAGAAGGTGTGAGCAGTGACCTGGATTAATTGCAACTCTAGCTGAATTAACAAATTTATTTCCTGGAATCAGATGAGAAATCCACTGCCTCCTGCATGTGGGGAGAGAAGTCCCAGCCCCCTGGCAAGGTATTTCTCTGTGCCGGCTCTGTGACTGCCCACCCACCCATGCCATGATGGCTGAGGGCTGGAGCCTGCTCCACACAGAGGGGCAGCACTGGGGATGGTGGAAACATCAGTGCGTCCTTGGTTTGCTGACCTTTGTACCACAAGTTTGTACAGTAGGAAAGCTGGCAAAGGTGAAATAGGGATTTAAAGGAGAAAATGGGTCCCAGTCTCTGGCTGATATGGCAGAGTGGGTTTACAGCTCTTTCAGCAGAGAACAGCTAATCCAAGCCAGCTGAGGGCTTGACCCATTAGCTTGTGCCTGGCCTGTGCAGAAATGCTTTAAATCTGAGGTTTGATCCTTACTGGAATGAATGAGAATTAGAGGCTGGCTCCCTTTGAGAGCCCAGGTCCTCATAAGGAGGATAACCCCAGGCCACAGGCCAGGGAGGTGACCTGAGATCCCACCTTGCTGTGCTGCCAAGGGGGTGTGCAGAGTTCACTGCCCACCAGACGGCCACGTGCTGTGCCACTCCAGGCAGCTCCAACCCCGAGCGGGATTGCTCCAGCAAGGGCTGAGCTGCACTGCATTACAGGACGTCACATCTCCCACCCGCTGAAACATGAGAGCAGACCTGGCTGCTAAGCTCTCTGCTGCTGTGTTTTATCATCTCAGGCTGCTGCTGGTCCCAGCTGGTCCCTTTAATCCCACGTGCTGCTTCCCACTTGGTCCAAGGGCCTGAGGAACCGCTACGTCCCACTACCAGCAAAACCTTGACACTGAGTGCCATTTGCTTAAGCAAAAAAAGGAGCATGTTCCAGCCTCTCCTCCTGCTTTTGCCCCCTTCTGAATAAAAGCAAAGCCCAAGCTCTCAGAGTTCCCGTCTCCAGCACCGTATCTGCAGCGCTTAGGCCTTTTCTCAAAAATTTTACTCATTGCTTTCATTTCCTTTGTTAAAGATCTTGCTGTTTGCTTCGTCCCCTTGTTACCCTGACCATTTCTTCCTGTGTCATTCCTGTGATGGTGGTTTTGTGCACTTCCTTTCAGTTACTGAAACAACAACAGAACAGACGTTGCTCCTTTGGTTTAGTCCAGGGCTGATTTACAAGCTAACAGGGAGCAGGTCAAGGTTAGTCAGGCTCTAGAATGTGCAATTTTCATCCTTCTGTCTGTGCAGCAGAGTGGGAGGAGAATCTGGGAGTGCAGGTGTGCTGGGGCCAGCTGAGCGGCAGGCATGTTTGGCTGGGGCCATGATGTAACTTTCCACCAGACTTCTCTCCAGACTGCAAGCGGAATAGCTGGTGGACTGAGTCACTTCAGATTTTTCCAGTCTTGAAGGCTGGGCCATGTCCTAACCAAATACCTTCATCTCCTTCAGGCTGCTTGGTGCTGAGGATCACGGCAGTGTGGGCAAGACTAGTCTCCGGGCTGCAGCTCCAGTTTTACACGACTCAGCGCTGCAGCTGCTTCTCTGCACCAGCCGCTTCCACCAGGAGAGGAGAACTCCCATGCATGTGCTGATCCCAAACCCACTGAAGTCACCAGACCATCTCCCACTGACTCTGGTGAGGTCTTGCGACCCATGGGACTCTGGATGAGATGTTAGCTCTTAGCAGCACAGACCACCCCTCTGGCACACCATCTACTCAACCAGCTGCCTGGGCCTCCCTGCATCTAATCCCGGCCAGGAGAAAGGGAAAGGCAGTGAGATGTAGGAGGGTGCAAATGGCTCTCTACGTGTTCTGCTTTCTTGAGCTGGGAACTGAAGTGGTTTAAAGCTCCCAGCCTTCAGGGGAGCAACCTGGCCTGCTTTGCACACCATCCTTCTCTTTCTTTTGACCACGGCTGGCATGCGGGAAGGACAGGGAGCATGGGCGCTCGGGCAAGTGCTGCTTTTAGCTAAAAAAGCAGCGGATGAGAACTGACAGAGAAATACAGGAGTTTGAACACTTTTTCTCTTACCTCATCAAATATTTTGTTTTTGCCTCTATTGATCCCTTCATTAAGAGCTTTTATCCATGATTCCTTTTCTTCCAAAGTTGGAGCTTGAAATTTGATATCATGAACCTGCAAGAACAGAGAGTCAATTTTTGCCTAAGCATTCCTGTCAGGACCAGAGAGGTAGCTCTGCTCTCTGGATATCACTTCAGTTTTTATATAACATCCAGTTCCAGCCTGTGTTTAAACTACAGATTCCTTTGTGCTTTGCCAAGTACTTCATAGCTCTCATGAACAGGATTTTGTTATGCTGAACAGTTTGTTGCTGTAGTTTTATTTTTGCAACTAGCAACTAAAGTAGTTAGAAAGTAAGAGTTTCGTCCTTCTGCAAAACATTTGGAATAGCTCTTAGAGCAGCGGTGAGTTGCACAGCAAACAGTGACACTGACTATAAGGAGTCAGACTGAAAGTCCAAGTAATTTTGTGCTGGTTCGGATGCAATGAAGGACTTCATCGCCAACTTCCCCCCAGGCTGCAAGCAATGGGAGGGCTGCGGGCAGCAGGTTCTGCCTGCTTCCCTCTTTCTGTGGCTCTGCAGAACAGAACTGATACGGGAATCTGGGACTCTGACCTTGGTGGCACTAAACCCAATTCAGCTGAGCACGGATATGATGAGGCATAAGGGCAAAGTCAGTGAAAAAATTAACCATATCTTCTGTTTGCAAATGAAGAAATACAGCAGTGGACACTAGACATACACTCTCTGGGGTTTGAACAGCTGTACTAAGAAGAAGGGAAGAGTTGGCCATAAAAGAGGGAGTTGGCAAGAAGCATGGGACACAAATAAGGAGGGAGTGGTGGGACTGCATGGCCTGTCCTCCAGCCAGCCAGCTCTCTCCTTCTGCCAGGGAAGTCCCGTGGCTTTGCTCAGTGTTTTGAACCTCTTCTTGTACGCAGCAGGAGCAATAGGTAGGGTGTTATTTATTTCACTGCTGTGTTCTCTGAGCGCCTCGCTATTATTATGTAGCTTTTCCCCAACGTACACTTCAGGTGAGAGCAGTATCATCTTCACATTACAGGTGGCTCTATGGCAGACTGGCTTGGATCCAAATAGCTCCTTGAAGTGCCCTAATCCGCACTGCACAGGCACACAGAAATACTCTTCTGCTAAAGAACATTATTAAAGTTGAAAAATCAAGCCCTTAAAAATTAGACAATCCCAACGTTGCCGGGGCAGTCCTAACTCAGCCTGCTATGCATGTTCCTGCTAGTACCTTCCTTAACGACACAAGCAGCACTCCTTACAGAGCCATCCCATTGTGTGTTTTATCCTCGTGGGTCAGTATGTCCTACTGATTGCACTCTGCTCAAGCCCTGCCCTGAAAACAGAATTACCGATTCCCCCAATAATCTTTTCTTTGCTGCTTATCACTACAATATCTGGGGGCTTCACAAATTACTTTTCAGAGCAACTGCAATTATCCACTTCTTCTCACAGGTGGGGAAGTGAACTACATTCACAACACATACTAGTGGAGTCTCGTTTGGAATAGTTTTGGGGGGTTGTTAAATGTTAAGTATCTTATAGGTATTCTGCACCTTCCCGTTGCCTTCAAGAGCTTACAACTGTGTTGTGGTCCCAGCCTTTTTGTAAATGAGGCCGCACATTCTGAAATCACAGCAGTGTCTATATGAAACTAGGGCTATATAAAACGAGGGTGACAAAGCTAATGGTGACTGACAGTCGAATGCTCTTAGCAGCTCCCTGTTTTGTTGATGGCACAACAAAGCAGCAACTGTTCTGAGTCTCAGCAGCTTCTGAAGGTACCACCAGAAATTCTGCAGAGCTAAAGCCTGATCTCCTTACACTCACTCCTGTTGTTTAGCTAGAAACCAACGGCCCTTCCCTTCTACATTTATTCTTTGCTTCAGTGCCATGGTTTTACATGTGCACATCACAGCAACCAAGTGCCAGACCCTCACAGCCAGCATGGCAAGCAGGGAGTTAAGCAGCAATTTGGGGAAAGATTATTTATTCAATTAGTTTGCACATAAGGTGATGGGACCACATGTCTTCCTGAGAGCTCAGAGAAGAGGTTAGGGCCTGAACCACAGCCCTCTGGAAAAAGAGCCCTTTGTCTGGGGTGCAGAAGGGCCACGCTAACCAGGGAACCTAAGGGAAGGCAAGGCTCCAAAACAGAGTGACAGCCAGATTTTGTTTTAGTCCAAGCAGGCCTGGTTTTGTGTGTGCTTAAAACTTTCTTTTTGTTTGGAAACGATTTTGCCCCAAAGCTTTGTGATTATAAAAGCTTATGAGAAAGCTCTACTTGTGAGCAGCTGAGCTGCTGCACTGCCTGGCAAAGACCTGGCAGCCTGCACCAGGGTTTAGAAATCTCCGTACATGTTGTTCAAGGGAAGGATTCCTGCCTCACTTCAAGCTTCCTCTTCCAATACCACTTTCTGTGCCTCATTCTCAGGCCCCAAATAAAGCCTCCAAGACTGTGACTAAGCGCTGGTGTCAGCAACCCTGCGGCAGTGCAGAGCGAAGCCTTGGGGGGATGGTTTGTCATTAATGAGAAGCCAAGATGTCCCTCTGGCATGCAACCCTCTGCCGCACAGTGTATCACTGACCTACCGCTGCAACCACCAAAGGCAGACTCAACGGATGGTGAGGGAAAGGGACTTGTGGAAAGATGCTCCCAAGGCAGCAGCAGAAACAGCCCTCCAGCTCCCCAAAGGGCTGGCTGAGCTCTATACACTAATCTGAAACCCCCAGGTTGGCTATAAACAAGAAACAAATTCATTTATCTTGTCCGTATTTTTACTCAATTGAGTATTCACAGATATCAGAGGACGCACCTGAAGATGGATACTCCCCACAAAACATTAAGCAGGGTCTGTTCTCCGGCAACAGTTTAAGGTAGAGAGTCAGTGACACCAATATAAGAAGGCAGCAGACTGGGTACGCATTTGCTCTCCTCCTGCTAAGCCAGCTGAGACTGAGTCACACCATAAACAATAGGCTGGTGTGCCAGGAAAAGCTGTCATGGCTAAACTTAATGTGATAGTGACCATTGTAAGCCGTGAATACAGACTACGCAATTTACTGTCAGTTAACTCAGAGCACAGCACGGCCAGTCAGCTCCTGCTGAATCACTGGCTGGATGTCGTGCTACAAGAGGCACACACACGGGTCACTGTCCATGACGGCAGCGAGCATGGTCTCCCTGATTGCTCCGTGTCTTCTCGGAGACATCAGTCTCTTCAAGCAGTGACAGTCTTATAGCTATGCTGACCCTGCTTTCCAGGAAAGAGAAGTGTTTCTGGGGTCAGTCTGTTGTACCTGCACTAAATGCTTGAAGAGACAACCTCTGGAGAACTGTATAGGTGCAGTTTAAGACCTTTACCAACACCAGCTCTTTGCTGAGCAGTTCTGCTAGATGCTGCTGATCTGCAGCAGGGGTGGGCAACGGAAACCTGTGTTTGCTGCTTAGCTGTTTTAGTGCAAAGCCTTGCGTCAGCTCCAGTTCAGTGGGGCTGGGCTAAACTGGACTGTGAACTGCTGGTTTAGGTGTGGGAATGTGTTCTCTTCTGCTGACTTTTGGTTACAGGGTGGTCACCTCCAGAAGAAGCCAGAACAGAGCTGGGTCAGTAACATCTTAAACTACCAAAGTCCATCTACCAGACGTGAGGCCATCTCCTGCCACCTTCTACATGACTTTGTCAGGTCAGATCATAGAGGGAAAAGTGGAAGCCAAGGGACTGGCACTTAGGCAATTCTTGTGGTTTTCTGCAGCTGAACCAAGAGCTACCTCATCCCTGGGGATAAGGCAGCTTCTCTGCCAAATTGGCAGACCCCAGGAGCAAACTCTTCCATGCACAGGGCAAACATGCCTCACAGCTATCTACTGCAGCTTCCAGGCTGGGCCCCCGATGAAGGCAGCTGCAGGTACCTCCAAAGTCAACGAAGGGAAAAACAAGCATTCGAAGTCTCCACCCCTGACTGCAGGTGCAGCGTTCGTGCCTGGCCATGCTAGGAAAGGATGTGCGGGGAGCTGCAGTGCTGGCTCATGGACTCCTTCCCTTGCTACCACCCTCTTTCTTCCCATTCTTAAGACTTCCCTGCAGCTGAAGGCTTTCAGACCTCCTGAATACCAGACCTGTGCCAATCTCTGTAGTCTCCAGGCAGTTTACCCCAAGCACCATTTACACTGCTTTTTGCATCGTGAGTACATTTGAAAGTCCCCCGGCCAAGGCTGCTGCCCTTTCTTACTAGCTCAGCTCACTGCATCCAACAGTTTTCATTTAATTGCTGTGGGTGGAACAGAGCATTTGAGATTTCTAAGCAGAGCAGGTCTTTTGCACACTGCCAGCTTCCTTTGCTGAAGAATCAAAGCTTAGGGGGCAGTGGTTTCTTTCAGTTCCATACCAGTGCAGGCGTGTGACACGCTCATATTGTCATAGCTTAATAAAAATGTCATCCTTGTGAACAGGGCAAGCAGAATCTGGCGTACATCCATCAAAGACCACTGTCTAGTAAGGCAACTTACTTATTCAGGTGTAACTTTAGCTGCAGAGTAGTTTTAACTGACTGATTCATCTCCTCTCCTTTTGAAGAATATCCCATCCAAGATTTAAACTGGGATTCCCCTACAGCTAAGCTGGACTCCCTGTATTCAAGTGGGAAACTCTTATTTGTGCACTGAAACAGAAATGGCCTTTCCCAGCTTGTTTGTAAGCCCCACAGACTCACTGGATTTCTGCATTCCTCAGTGTTGTGCTCAGGAGAGGGGGCAAAAAAACCCTAGCAAGATCTGGCAGGGTTTGGCGAGCCAGCTTACAGGGTGATTTTAAATTGTGGATGGCAGCAAGCCTCCCAAATGGAAAATGTTTAGCTGATATATATCGCCACAGCTGCAATTTCAAAACAGAAGAAGGACAGTTGTGTACATTGGCCTCCTAATTGAAGCCTGTTCTAACATCTGCCAAAGTATGTTGTGTGTCAACACCCTCACCAGATTCCCAGCCAAAAGGAGGGTGGGCGGGGAGCTACAAACAGGGAACTTTTCATTTATTGAAGCCCTTCCTTTCACCAAAAGAGCCTTATAGAAAGTAGCCTCTATCTAGGTCTCCATTTAATCAGTGGCATGAAAAATGGGAACTGTAAACTTGCCAGCATGCCAAAAGGATGAAGTTACCCTTTCAGGGCACAGTTTGGGCATATCTTTCTCCTAGCAAGAAATGAAAGGTTTAGGAACAGGTCTCACACCCTGTGTTGATTAATGCAGAAGTGCAGAGACATATACAGCTATTACACACTTCTCTCTAAGTAACATACTGGCAGATAATAATAATTCCTACTGTGCCACCCATCTCTGAGCACACAGACTTTTATTTGCCTCCCTGGGAATAGGTGCGCACTTGTAGTTATTAAGCCACCCTCTAGAAAACACACTAAGTCTGCCAGAGTTAGCCACTTTTGATCTAAAATTGACATTATTTCTGATTAATCAAGCTACAAAACAACCACTAAACCTCCACTTGGACTGGAGAGACTCCCTGCTCTGGGATCTGGCGCTGAGCAGGAGCTCACTAGCCCAGGGTGCAAATTTCCAGGCCACCATCACTTTGGTGCATGGTGCTTAACAGTGTTTTTCTCCCCATTACAGACTGCGCCTACTTGCAAAATGAACATCATCCACCTTCTCTCTCCACCCCCACGCTAGTCCATGTGAGTGTTTTGGGGCAGGACAGTCCTTGTTCTGTTGTTTTGAATGAAGTTTAGCACAATGATGCTCTGAACTCAGCTGGGGTCTTATTATATGAATAAACACTAAGTGACTGGAGTGAAAGAATAAGCAACAATGACAACAAGGACCAAACAATCTCCATTTATTTAAACAAAATGGAGACGGGGGAATGCAGGCAAGTTGGTATTTTTGCCAGTTCACATTCTTATGGAAATGAGTATGTTTTGTCCTGCACAACCTCTCAGATTTGCATGGGGAGATGTAGGAAGATCTCTCAGGTCAATAAAATCACATTGAAATTAGAAGTAAGTCAAAGCGTCATGCCTCAAAGCAACAAGAGAAGCATCCCAGCCCATAAAGATGCTGGAATGGATAGCATATAAGTAGGAACTAAGGAGAACTTTCAAATATGCATAGTGACGATGAACATAAGGTGAGCATGTCCTTGCACACAGTGTTCAGATGGATGTATAGCTCCTTCGCAGTGCCAGCCTGGTGGTGAGGTTCTGGATCTAACCAGATGCTGCGCAGGAAGCTAAAGATGCAGTTACACGAATCCTGCAAAATAAATCTTTTCTCCTAGGAACTATTTTACTGCAAGTAACTTTGCGCTGGACTTTCTCAGATCAGTGGTTCCACCTCCAGGAACTATCTCAGTACATGGATCAGGATCATTGATTTCACTGGAATCTGGGCAAAGCTGCAGCATGTGCAGCTGGGAGAGGGATACTTCCTTGCCCAGAGCACATGGGGGAACCACCGGGAATGGTTATTCTCCACTGCTCAGGGAGTACTGGAAGAAAGAAAATGACAAGGCAGGAAAAATATCAAGAAGACAAAGTTGAGTCGCAGGAAGACGCCTTCCCCACAACAAGAAGAAAATCTACAAGACAGTAGTGTTCCTCCTTACACACTGCAGGCCATCTGCAGCTATAGGCCATTTCTCCCAGCTGCCAAATAGCTGCATCTCAGAGCCTTTCATCTGCTCCGGGCACAGTTGCCTGGGAACTCATTTTGGAGTTAGCAGACTTGAGGGTGATGAGAAAGGCAATCCTACCTTCTTACCCGGGGAGCGGATTAAAATGAAACGGTTTTTCTTTTTTAGTAGCGCACGCAGTTCTTGGCACTTGTCATAACTCTCCAGTTCCACTGTTTCTATGCACTTCTGTTCATCCTGCAGAGAGGGAATGAAACATTATTATGAATAGGAGGCGCTGAAATCAATCATATACCATCAATCTCTGCATGCATTCCCCTTGCATCTGTCTAAAAGCTCTTCTGCCTATAACCTGCATGCAGACAGCAAGCCCCCATAAATCAGGCTGGCATCTCACTAAGAAAACACCCTAGTCTTTAAACTACAGGCCGATTTGTGGCTAGTGGTCCACAGTGGCTGAGAAAATAACACCCTGTGGACAGTAACACCAGCTTCTGCCACCTCTCTTGGCCTCATCCAGGGATCTGCAGCCAGAAGCAACACTATCTCCTTCTAAAAAAGGATGCAGGAGACATTATTCTGCTTTTTCACAGGGAAGACAACACAAGCATCATGATGGTCCAAGCAGCCCCCCAGGAAGCCTGAGGCACAGCGGAGACAAGAGGGGAGCCCTGCTGCCATGCTGAGCTGGGGCAGGCTGGTCCTCACAACAAAAGGGCCAGCAGGAGCCACAAGCGACTAGGACACACTCCTCTTGCAGCCAAGCTCTGAGCTGTCAAAATGCTTAGGATTGGAAATACAGTGCTGTATAGCCAGCAAAGCTGTCGGGGCCAGCATCTCAGTAGGGAATACTTGTCTCTGCTGTATCTCCACTGACGACTGCCGGCCGCGATCTTGGCTCATTTCTCCCAGTAACATAACTAAAATTCCACACGTGGTGCGTGGCTGAGTTCAGCTGTGGAGCACCATCCCTAACAGGAACCGCAGCGTAACGCTGGGCAGATGATACTCTTCAAGTCTCGATAGCCCAGAAGAGACCAAAGCTCCCTTTTGCTAAGCATTACACAAGTAAGCAGTGAGAATCGCAAAACAGTTCTTGCCGGTGAAGTGCTACAGCCAGCACGCCTCGTGAACCTCCCTGCTACCATCCTGAATTAAAACCGCTGGCTATGGCCATCCCCAGCTCAGGCTCCGCTCCCAAGGCACTCCTTGTACCGGTATGAGTTTGTATTTAGCAATTCCTATGGAGGAGACGGGGTGTGGGATGAGGAAACAAGTTGCAGCCAGGAAGCTGCTGCGTGGCTGGAGGCAGGGAAAGGAGAGTTCAGAGGGAAGTGGGCTGCGGGAATTTCCTCCCTTCACCACTTGACGTTTTAGTCGCTGTGCAGAGCTCAGGCCCTGTTTAGCTTTTTTAACTCTCCTATCTGGGAATGGGGGCCCAGCAGAGCCGATGCCAGTATGCAGAGCAAGTTCTGAGCCACTGAGGGATGTCTGGATCTAATTTAGGTTTATTATTTTAATGACATTACTGTTTATTTCATTTAACACCGAGTAGACGAACGTGACCAGAGAACTGGGAAAATGTATACTAGGAGGAAATTAATCCTGCTCAAACCTAAAACCTAGCAGATAAAATCCTGCTGACGTTACTGAGCCCTTTGAAGGCGCAAGGCTCCTGCTGCAATCCTGGTATTGCGATGTCACTGCAAAAGGACAGGGATGGAAATAATAACCCCTCAGCGGCCAACAAATGACAGAGAAGGGTGAGGTCAGGAATATATGCCTTGGGGATGAGTGATCTCATCCTGGCCTTTGGTGGACGACCGCCCACGTTACAGCACTGCCGCACAGCCGGCCGGTGCGCTTACCCGCTCCAACGTGAAAGTTTGCTGAGCTAAGGACGTAGGAGGCTTGGCAGCACTCTGATCAGAGACCAGCACGAAGACCCCTGCCCACCCTCCCTGCTCTCGAGGGCAGCTCTGTCCCCAGCAGAGCCCAGTGGCTCCATGTCACCCTCCTTGTCCATGCCATCCTTCCTGCCTCTTGGAGGGGAACCTTCCCTCTGATCCCCAGCCGTCCTCCACTTCCTAAGAACAGTGGAGCACCGCGCTGGGGGACGAGAAGGACCTGGCAGGCTGGAGAGCTGTGGGTTTGCCATGACATCGCCTCTTGCCTTCTGGCTGCCCCTCTCCCACCTGGAGAAGCCTTGGGGACTATGGCCTGGCCTGGGAACAAGGACAGCAAGGATGGGGACATGGAGGACACTGCCTGCCCAGGGGCACTGGCTTGACTGAGCAAGCTATGGCTCCTTCATCTCAGAGACACAAACTCCTCAAGTAAGTTATCCTCTTCAGGGAGGGTGGGGAAGAAAACAGTCAGAGAAATAAGAAACTCCATGTCTGAGGCAAAGCAAAAAGCATCTGAGTTCAGGGAGCACGAGAACAGGGGTTTTGTCTCTGTTTTACCCTTGGCAAGCGGCCATCCCCTGTGAGCCTACCTGAGTCACAAAGAGATCCTTTATGTTTGTCCTGCACCACTAAGACAAAGACTGAAAGACCTGATCCTTCTGCAACATCTCCAGGTCCCTTAAACCTCCTGGGATGTGGCGGATACTCAGCACCACACAGAGACAATGTGGCTTCCAGAGTCCTGCCCTGACACAGGGTGTCAGACACATGTTCTGGACTAGCTCCTGCTCCATGTGGTCTCTGGTGTCCCAAAGAAGTTTGGAGACACAAAGGTTGAGTTCTCACTCAGTGGTTACACCTCCCTGCAACACACAGCTTGCAGGGTCATCCCACGGTGCTGCACTTGATCAAGACAAGGAATTCCCTTCAGGCCATTTTTCTCTTTTCCTCTACAGATTTTAGGGCATGTTTTTTAAATTGCTTTTGGGCTTGCTGTAAGGGGCAATCAATAAGATGCTACAAATCCTGTTACAGAAACCACTACATTTATGGTTTAGTGCAGAAAACCAATTCCATTAGCTATTCATGGAGCAGATGCTGCAACTTAAACATGTATGTGTCTGTAAGCTTGGCCCTTAAGAAGAAAATTACTGAACACCTAAACGTATTAATGCTTGTGCTTAACCAAAGAATCACACTTGGCAAATGATTTCCTTAACAAAAAGCTGTTAAAAAGGGGGGGAAACGACTCACTGAAATTTTTATTTATATGAAGGTATAATTTCTAGCAAAGACCTATTCACTGACACATTCATGGGCTGTGACCCTCTATTCAGTGTACAATGTCTAGACTGCCTGAAATAATAATTTACTTGGCTAGCTGAGGATCTCAAAGCATTTTAATAAATCACTTCAGGGTTTATGCTGCTACCACTTTACCAGGGGCAAAATACAGATGTTAACTGCATGACTGTTAAATGCGGAGTGGATCCTTTGGTCTCTGGAAGACTTTGTCTAGAAGGTTTTTTTCCCCTATCAAATAATACACTTAAACACCCCCCAAACAACAAAAAACCAACTCTAACCACTAGCTGCACTGCTTAGAGGGAAAAAAACACCAGACTCAAGACTGATGCTCTCTAATCCACGGAGTGATGAAATTGCTCTGTGTAGTCTCTCCGCATAGGATTGCCTGGTTTTCAGCTGCTCTCTAGTTTTGCAAGGCTTAATTTTTATTCTGACAAGAATATGCAGAGACAAGACAAGAAACCCCGTTAGAAGATAACCTGCTTGGTTCTGTGTGGGCCTGCACACAACCTGCCTTCCCTGAGATTTCTGAGTAGTTTCTCAGGATCTGAGCACCTCAGAGCTGTACATATTTGCGTCAGTGCCTGCTTTTCTGACATTTGGGTATGTGATATCATACAAACATCTTACTTAACCGAGTCTTCATTTATGTGAGGGTACGGATGTAGGGTGCTGTAGATGGAGGCACAGCAGATAACAAGAAATCCACCTCCCTTCGTTTCATAGTTGCTGAAAGAAACCTGAAGCCCGGTGGGGTGACTTTCACCCCCCATCTGCTCCAGGTAACACAACAGCCATCTGCAATTTGCCTTAGGAGGTAGCTCTGCTTTAAACCAAACCCAAAGCCTGACTAACAGATGCAATATGGGAAGCACACTCCCAGAGCAAGTCTGGAGCACATTCCAGGAGGTTGTTATTGATGATGATAAATACAGAATTTGTGTTCTGCTCTGTCTGTACTTTCCAGTGACACAGTACAACCTCATTGCCTGCGTCTTGTGTTGGCCACCCTCTCTGCTCTTGTTTTGCACACACAAAGCCCAGCTACGAGTACAGCCAGCCTCCTGCAATTGTATAAACAACTGTGCCTGCATATGAAACAACTGCTAAAGGCAATATTACCATCTCTTCGGAAGGGCTCAAACATGAGGGACTGATAAAAGCACAATTCGCCCAAGTCACTAGCTCAGTTCCTGGAAATCTGATGGGCTCAGAGCTGAAATATTCAGCCTCTAAACCTGCCCTCCCACATGGAAGCTGACCTCCCTCCCATTTAACCCATTTAGGTCTAACTTAGGATACATATGGAAAGATGCTTCTACTTCTGTTCCCCGAGGCTTTATCTCCTTTCTTTTTCCAGGGCTCCAATTCAGCAAGTACTGAACAATCCTATTTTGAATTGTTTCAGCCTGAGGATGGTCAGGGACGCTGCGTCTGTCTCCAGGGTCACACAAATTGGGTACGTGGAAAAGGTCCAGTGGGGAAAGTGGCAGCTTGAGCTCCAGAAATAAGAGCTGTAGCACAACGGACCACAGACTCTCTCTTGACATCGGCCCCTCCCATCTCAAAAACTTCGTTCTGCAATTGTAAAATGGAGACAGCAACACTGCCCTAACTCACGTTAGAGGAAGATAAATACAGTAATAAACATGAACTGCCTCAATTCTGTGGCAACAGGACCCCTCCTGAGTGCAGAAAATTGCCATTTCCTTTAGTTCCCCTGTAGTAAGTCTGCACAATCACACACTATCCTATTGTGCTACCAGATAATTTTGGAGCAATTTCCTCTCCTAAGACATTTGACTTCACTGTAAGCCAGTTTAATAGCCTATAGATATTAACATGATCCCTTATTTACAATAATGAGACCTTGTAGCTACTGTAGCTTACAGATGCAATTTATTACAGGATGTTACCACAATCCGCAGGCTACCAGAAAACATTATGCCTGGTTGTTACAAATGCCATTTTCCTTGTTGAGATAATAAAATAACCCTTTATATGATTGGGATTTTTCCTTCTTCTGAATGTCTGTGAAAATTAATCTCACTTTAAAAGCTTTCTTTTCCCTTGCGGTAATGAGAGCCTCCATATATCTTGTTTTTAAAGGCATGCCCTTTAAAAAAACCTACGTCATGGTTATAGATTTTGAATCTGCGAGTTCCTGAAGCTTCAGCTGGAGTCAACAGGTGTCTGGGGCACTGAGAAGCAATCTGCGGAGTCTGTGGTTTGCAGGACCAGGCTGCATCGCTCTGTGTAAGAGAAACCCCCGCCACTTTGCCTGCCTTCCAAGCTGCTCATCACCTGATGGTGACTTCTCATTTCATTATTCTTGCACCCTTTGTGAATTTCAGAACTAAGAACAAATGCCTCCAGAAAGCTTTGGGATTTGGGAAGAGCAGGAGAGTTCAGTGTATGGAAGGAGGTAATACCCTTTAACCTAAACTGTTCATAACATATCTATTAGGCAACAGTATGTTTTTAAAAAAAGAGAACCAAACTCATTGTCAGTCCTGCTGTTCCTGAAACCATGGCAGCAGTGCAACTGCTGAAACATTTCCCCATTCTTCTTCCCTTGACACGCTAGACATGAAGCTTTACGTGATTTTGGTTTTATATCATTCTGACACCCACGAATGACCAAGATCCCTTCGGGTCAGCCACCGCACAGGCACATGGTCCTTGCGCAGACCATGCGGTAGGAAATGCTCCTCCATCCTGATGCGCACACAACACCATATACCAGCAAGACTCAAGACTTACCCACCCCTAATCTCAAACCTCTCTTGGTTGTAGTTTGTGTTCTGCGCTGTAATTCCTAACTTTTGGGGCACACTCTGCTCTTGCAGAAGCTCCTTCCAGCCCAGGAACTGAGAGCCTGACTTGGGAAAGAGCCACCTTTGCAGCCCAGCAGGAACCAGCCCTGCGCTTCTAACTCTTCTTGCACGAAGATGCAAGATTTAGCTTGGTTCTTTTTCCTCATTTGATCGGAAACAGCTCTTAATGAGGCCATGAACTTAAGGCATGCAGTTTATCTAGGGAAGTCCGGGACAAGGCTCCCAGGGGTCCTTCGCTCAGTACTGGCTCAAGTAAAAGATGAGCCAAATCCAGACTGTGTCCCTGCTTAAGGAGGACAGCAAGCACTCACAACCTTACCCTGAGTCCATCAGTGGCTAAACAAAACCCTGAAGAGTCTGGCTAGCAACAATCCGAGCTGCTTGAGGGGTGCCAAACAGCTGCAGGGTTGCCTGCCGTTCCCTTGAGTGGCAGGTGGGAAGTCAGCCTGCTACAATCCACTTTTATCCTTTAAACGCCAAAACCGCATAGCACATATCCTGCTTCCGCCCAAAGGTTTACTCCGTTCGCCTTCTCACAGGATGTCCTGCCCCCATTTTTTTTCCTTTGGCAATGGCACTGTCAAAATATTTACTGGCTAAAATATTTATGATATATAATATACTCTAAAATGCAGCTGTTGTCTTTTTTTTTTATAGCATTTACCCTTCCTGAAAATAACTGGAGAAACCTTTTTCAAAGGAATGGGCTGGAGGAAAGAGTGAAAAACGCAGGAACGTGTGTCACCAAGGGCCTGATCCTGCCCCTCATTCAAGGCCGTTAGTTGTGACCATACCTCATCCTCATAGACCACGAGCTGTGTTTTCCGTAGCTGGATGTAACGATCCTTCCACAATCCCAGGAGTCCCCCACTGCTTTTCTTAATCCAGCCGTACTTCTCTGCAGTTGGAGCAGACTTTGGTTTCTCTGAGACCTCCTCCTTTGTATCCTGCAAAGACAGAAGGGAGAAGAAATTGCATCAAAAGCACTTCCTATCCATTTAATGAAATTTGGCAGAGAGCCTGCCCAGAGAAGACCTCAGCACCCACCAAACGTGGTCCCTCCCCACCACATCACAAGCAAAAAGACTGGCATCTTCCAGAGGAACACTCAACCAGCTCCCACAGGACCAGGGAGTAGGCATGGACCCTGGCCACCCCTGGGGACATTATTGGGATGACAGCAAGTCCACCTTGCTCCTCTATTTCCCCAGTGGCTCTGCTGCCCTCTCTGTGGAGGTACTCCCTGCTCACTTGTGCACCAAATAGGCTTTGAAAATGAGCACCCTTCTCTCCGCTTTGCTCCTCCAGCTCTCTGATGAAACCCAGGGGGATGGATCCTGCTGGCATCACTAGCAACACTCATACTTTAGCCTACGGCCACTTGTACAAGTTTCTTCTCTAGGTCTCTACATTTGATCATTGCCCCCAAACCAACTTCCATGGGCAAATCCACAGCATGAGGACCAGGACTTCATCACATCCATACTAAAATGTTCCTGGCAGGCTCCTGCATGGTTTATAGACAGGGGGAAGGAGTGGCAGAGAAGGCAGCACCAAGAATGGGTTAGGGGTTTTTTGTCCTGCCTTTAGCTCCTTGCTGTTTGTCACAGCCTGCTCTTGCCTGCCTGCAGCAGCACAGGGAGACCCAGCATCCTGCACTGGGAGGCTGCTGGCTTTCCAGGCCTGGTAAACACCAGGAGATGCATAACTTCTCTGCTTTGAAGAAACCATCAGGAATATCCAGCATCAATATTCTCAACAGAGACAGGAGTGGGGGCACTTAGGCTTATTAGCTGACTGCCTTCACCTACAGACTCAGTTAAAGATGAGTCTTCCTCCTCTCCAGCGCACTGGAAGAGCCTTTGCAATAGCAGGATCCCTGTTTCCCCTCCCTTGCAGTTCCTGGCTGCTCCCAACACCCTGTGGACCAAATAAGCCTCTTTCCCTGGAGCAAGGCAAAGAGAATCCCTCGCTGAGCCAAATCCCCTTACACAAACATCTCACCAACCTTGTGACTTTTAAGGGGAGGCCAACCCCAAATCCTGCAGCCCCCTCCCAGGACCCGCCCTGTACCCCCCGACTCAGTTTCCTCCATGTCATCATCTGTTAACAGCATCAATCCTCCTGCAGAAAGCCAGCACATTTGCACAAAAAGAGGACACGTGTCAAAAGCAGAGCCCCAGCCATCCCCAAATGGCCCTCACTAGCTGCTGAATGAAACCTTTTCTTGTAGGAAAACTAAACAAAACAAACCGGAGTGGCTGGAGCTCAGACATCATGTTTCATAACATAAGGAAATCCAATGTGCATGGAAAGGAGGCAGAGCTGGACGCTCCTATGGCCAGGACAGAGCGAGTGTGTATGGACGAGCTCAAAAAATTCAGAGGAGAGTCTTGCTAACAAATATGTTTTGCTGCACTAGACTCCCAGCCAACACGCCCTTGGATAGCAGCTGCCATCAGGGTAAGCTGTTACTCTAAAGAAGGAGCTCACACCCATAAAAAAGACAAAAACCAGATTAAATACCCCTTGCGTCCACATTTATTCTGATCCGTGCTAAGGTGGGGAATAGTCTTGGCTTTGGTAGGTAGCCTCAGGTGCAGACTGGGAACAAGAAACTCAAATAAACCTCGTACCACCTAGAAGAAAATCAGGCGGAAACCTGTAACATCTTTGGTGCTCTTTGTAGAAGTTATTTTAATTGTACTGAGCCGTGTTTGAAACAGCCACAATACAGGATGACAGAGCATGAAAAAGTTTGCCGGGAAACAAGGGGGACTGCATGGTTTTTTTTTAAACTTGACTTTTTAGGTTGCCAGGAAGTTGTATTCAGTTGCGATCTGCGACTTCAGCAAACATCAATTGCTGCACAAATATAGACCTGCTGGTTTCCTGATTGAGCACCCTTTTGATGTCATTTTTAGATAATTGGGCACAAACTTTAACCTCCCTCATAGCTGTTTTGCATGGATGTAGCTGTACGAAGGGTTTATTTGAGTGGCAACAGCTGCCAAAACGGTTTTACTCCTTTAAGGTTTTATTTGCTTTGCAGATGAATTTTTGCTGTTCTTTTTCCCCACCTGAGAGAAAGGCTCTCTGAAATGGCAAATCTGTCTATCCATGGCTTCTCCCAGTGCTCTGCAGAGTGAAAACTACCTTGTCTCCTGTGGTTTTAAAATAAAAGTACTCCCTGTGAAGACACAGCACTTAACATCTACCTCTGAAAAAACAACCTGTCCCAGTAACTGTTTTTGTCGGAGCTGGGGCTCATGCCTGCGCTTCTGTGCAAAGCAGAGCTGCAAAGCTAGGGCAGAGCTCGGCTGGCAGCCTGTGCTGCCAGCTCAGCTGCCTGCTCCCCGTGGGCTCGCCAGTCTTCTGAGGACACTGCCTCCCCTCCATGGCATCGCACGGTGGCCCTGCAGCTCACCCCCTCCCCGGGCCACTCGGGAGGTTGGAGTCACCCGCCTGAAGGGAGCCATGGGGTTCCTTCCACATGAGACAGGACTTTCCAGCTGTTTCGGCACCTGGGAGCATCCATAGAGAGGATCCGTGACTGCAAGCCCCCGCCTGCCCCAGCTGAGCGGCCCAGGAGAGGGTAGGCGAGATGAGATGGTCTCAGCAGATGACAGCAGCAAAAGGCTGTGCCCCCCTGCGCTGTGCAGGAGTCACCTGAGCCTGAGCTGCCCGGTGCCTCCACCGGTCCCTGCTGCATGATAGACGTGACGGGTGCAATCCAATCCTGTGCTCTGCAGGTGCCAGGGGCTGCTGAGCTGCCTGGGCTCAGGGGCAGCAGCTTCCCCCTCACACCCACACAGCACACTGCAAGGTTGGGGTGCAGCTGCTGTAACCCCTCACATGCAGGTTAAGGGTGTAAAAACCCACATGATGCAACTTGACTGTTTGTTCCTGTGAAAGCAAGAAGAGTCTCAGAGATGGCGGCTGACATTTCTGTGGGTTATTTTTATGCCCCCCTTGCTCCTAATCGGCAAGGAAAGGTTGGTCAGGGAAGGACACCGAGAGCAGGGCTTTGTGTCCATCCTGCGCTCTCCGCCTGCTGCTCCACAACTAAAATGGAGCACCGCACAGAGGTGACTTGCTGTTGTTAACTCAGCTATATATGGGTATTCCTTCTGCAAGACATACTAAGACATCCTTCCCAGGATGTTCCCGGGCTGCAATCGTTCCTGACGCTGGTGTAAATCCATGAGAAGAAACCCCCGACAGCAGCCAAGCAAACCAGTGTAAATGAAGGAAGAACTGAGTTATCCCAATGCTGACTCACGCCAAAGGCATCACTCCCAAAACCAAGCCATACGAGCCCTTTTTGCAATTTATAGCACAGTGGCATTAGAAGTGAAACATGAGTTTCACTCTTCCAGCCTGGTTTAGACTCACATTTCACAGCTCAGCAGAGATTCCAAATCAGAGGGGCAGGATGGCTTTTTATTTAATCATTAGGCAGTTATTTCTCACCTCCCCTGCCCTGCAACTTAAGGGCCCACAAACCCACATACTTTTCACGTCTTCCAACCAAAAAAACCCCAACCAACAGTTGAATTGCAGTGGTGCTTTTAAAAATCACATTTTGTGCACAGTTGTTGCAGTCTCACCCAGTTGCAGCAAATTCATTTAAAGCAAGCAACTCATTTATCACACCCTCCTCTCTAGCATGGCACTGATGAACACCTCCCAGGAGACAACCTGCATCTCCAGAACTCCACTCTTCTTCTCCCTTTCCATGTTATCTTCCAAGCCCGGCTGTTAGCACTTCCACTTCTCCCTGACCCACAGGAGCAAAACCATCTTACTGGAAATAAACTGCTCAGATCCACGTGAAACTTGGGGAACTGTCAGATGCCTCCTCCCACAAGCAATCACTGGAGGATTCATTTATTGTTAACGAAGAGCAGCCGGTAAGCCAGGCGGTCAATGCTGGGGTGGGTGCGAAGCCCCTTTGGCCAGTGGCTACCAGCTGGAAGCAGTTTCTCTGTTGTAGATTAATTTCATGGATGCCAGCGGATAATAACAACTCTCAGTCACTAGCAACTTGGGCTGCTTTGTCATCTCCCTGCTGTTTTAAAAGAGCTCTCATTCTTGCCACAGAATGTTGGGAGCTGAACTAAGGGAGCGTAGGGGGGAGAGACAAGCCACAGCTACCGGTGTTGCATGTACTAGAGCCTGAAGTTCTCCGGCAGCCTGCCCTGCCGGGAGATTTCTTTGTGCGTGAGCAGCAAAACCTCATTTATGGAAAGGAAGCAGGAATAATTGCGTGGCCAGATGAGGGGAGAAAATGACCTGTCTGACTTGCTAACAAATTTGTGGCATCTTAATCCATCCGCAGAGGGATGGACTGCTGGGGTGCGATCCCATGGACGTGAAAACCTACACGTGCAGGAGAAGCACTACTGCTCTTCTCCCAGTCAAACCCGTCCCAGGCACGGACGGAGGAGGAGGACAGACTGAGGGAAGGCTGCTAGGTATGTGGACATGGCCAAGCTTGCGGGCTGACCGAGGCCCAGCTCCAGTACGGAAGTACAACACCCCAACGGGAGTCAGCAGAAGGTGGCCTGAGCAAGCGTGGCACCCGAACAAGCCCGACTCTGCCAGCGCTCGTCCTCCGGCACCGCCAGCACTTGCCCGACAGCCTGCCCCGGCCGGCTGGGAAATGGAAGCCGCGGCAGCTCCGGGGATGCTCTGCACCAGCCGCTGCCGAGCCCCAACGCACCCGAGCGGGCGCAGACGGCAACGGGGGTTGCTCGGGGAAAGGGACCCCCCGCCCCCGGGGCTCCGGCGCTGCCCCCCGCGCTGCCCCCGCCGCCGCGCCCGGGCAGAGCGGGGCCGCGGTGTCCCAGAGCCGCCGGAGACGCCAGAAAAGCCCCCAGTGGCCGGGGCGCTCCCCCGGGCCGCTTCCCGGCCGGCAGCGAGGGGCTGCGCCCCCCCCAGCCCCGTCCCGCCCGGCGGCTCCGGCTCAGCCCCGGCCCGGGGCACCCCCGCTCCCGGCCGGACTCACTTGCTCCATGGCGGGCCGGGGCCGGTCGCTCCTCGCCGCCCGCTCAGGGGCTCCGCCGCCCCGCTGCAGCGCTCGGCCCCGGGCGGGCGGGCATGCCGAGCCGGGCCGTGCCGGGCCCCGCGGCTCTCGCCTCCGCACCAACTTCTCGGGGAGCAGCAGCAGCAGCAGCGCCGGGTTTCCGGCGGCTTCGGCGCTGCGAGGAGGCGGGGATGCCCCCGGCCCCGGCCCCGCCGCCTGGCCCGGCCCCCCCGCCTGGCCCGGCCCCGGCCCCCCCCGCCGCGGGCGTGGGACTGGGAGCCCCCGGGACGGGCTGGGGCAACGGCGGCGGGACTGAGCCCAGGGGAGGGGGGACCGTGAGATGAACAGGGTCCCTGGGGCGAGGCGGTGGCTGCAGGGTGGGGCAGGGTCCCCGACGGTGGCGCGGGGTACCCAGGGTGAGGCAAGGTCCCTGGGGTGAGACAAGGAGTCTGGGGTGGGACAGGGTACCTGCGGGTGGGACGGGGTCTCTGGGATGGCACAAGGAGCTTGGGGTAGGACAGCGGTCCTGGAGTGGGGCAAGGAACTTGGGGTGCGACACCGAACTTGGGGTGGGAGAGGTCCCCAGGGGCAGGCAGGGTCCCCAGGGATCAGGCCAGACCCCTTGTGGTAGGACAGTGTCCCCTAAATCAGAGGGTCCCCAGGGTCAGGCGGGATCCCTGGGGTCAGACAAGGTCCATAGTGGGACAGTGGCCCTGGGGCTGAGGTCAGGTAGGGTTCTCAGCGCAGCAGGACAGGGCGCGGGGTGCAGAGAGGTGAAGGATGCCATCCTGGTGCTCTGGGCATCCCGAGGCCGGTGTGGAGCAGCGCCCGGGGCCCAGCTCGTGCGGCAGCGGGGATCCCTCGGCTGCAGCGGCGGCTCCTGGCAGCCGGCTGGTCTCAGGGCAGCGGGTTTTGGCAGAGCGGTGATGTGGTTCGTCAGCCCAAGGGAAACAGCTGGGGAATGGTCTTTGGTGGCAGAACTGGTTAACGCAACTAGTCACGCTCTGAGCTATTGTTCTCCACTGGTATTCAGCTTTGCAGACTTCTGCTTCTATTTCAGGCCTGCTGGAGGGCTCATGTACCCAACAGCCTGCCTGTTTTTTCTTCTAATTATTTCAGTCAGTCTAAAAAAAGATTATCACCTCCCTCGGCAAACCTTGCCTCCATTGTTCTCAGCAAAGAAGATAAGAAGGAAAGGAGAAGAAAAGTCTCAACACCCATTACCACCAGGTTACATGTTCTTCTGCATGGGTATGGCAATTACTGGGAGGAAAACCAGGAGACAGCTCCTGCTAGCCAGGGGTAGAAGAGATACAGAAGCATCCATCAGGGCTGGCTGACCTGTCCTGCAGGGCCAGGGGTTAATGGAGGAGCTGGGAATCACCCTGGGACTCGCCAGGATTTGAAATGAGAAATCCTGGTGCTGTCAAGGCGCGTTGACAGGGAAATGATTGCCATGTCAGCAGAAAGACATCCCCCATGGGGAGGGGGGGGAAAGCTGCTAATAGATGCGCCTGTGATGAATCTGGGTTTTGACAAGAGGCTGAGGTGCTGAATGCACTCAGAAAAGCAAAGGGAGGATGGACGGGGTCTGACTGGCCATCACTGGTATGAGTGGGGAGAGGAAAGCAGGATGGGGGGGAATGCATCATGCCTGTCCATCACTGTCGGGGCATTGCTCAGGCACCACACTCACCCTCCCTCTCCTCTCGCCCACAGGGGTTTGGGGTAGGACCCCCCTGTTTGCTCCACTTGCACAGAGCTGCAAGAGCAGCAGGGGCTGAGCCAAGACCGGAGCTCCGAAGAGCAACTACGCACAAATAATTATTAATGATAATTAGTAAGTACACACTGATGGCATCTTCTTCGTACCAGCTCTGCTCCAGGTTTGGCAAAGGCTCTGGTCTCGCCGAGATGATCCCCTTGTTGTGTAAACATTTTCTGTGGCCTCCCCTGCTCCTCCTCTGTGGCCGAGAGCCAAATTGGGCAAAAAAAATGCTGCTACAAGCACCAGCGATGGCATGGAGGGGCCTGGCCAGAGGCTGAGGGGTTGTGAGCATCCTTCAGATTTCTCCTTTACCTGGCACAACAGGCACCTCTGAAAGATTTGACCAGAAAATCGTGGCTGGCCATCGTCATTCAGGGCTGTTGCCCAGCCAGGGTTAGCTCTCTGTTGCCTAACACCAGGTGAGAGCTGGTTTAAAAACATGTTTTCATTGTTTCATTTTCTGAGCCACTATAATGGAGCTTCAGGTGAGGAGTGGGAGCATCCCAGCTTACCCACAGCCTTCTTCAGTGGGGATGTGAGAGCAAGGCAGGGTGTGGCAGCGCCAAGCTTGGCTCCGGGATGGTGCCAGCCATCACAAAATGAACTCTTGCAAAAAGCCTTTTAGCCAGGCTTTTAAAATGACCAAAAAAGCCCCCAGAGCACTAGAAATGTTGTTCAGTATTCTGTTTCCTGGCAGGGCTGGGGGAGGTGAGGGGAAAACTCTGGCTTTACAGATAAGGTGTGGGCTGTGGTTCCGATTCTTGTGGAAAATTTTAATCAGTGAAAAAGTAAAGAATATTTTTAGCATGCCATCAATGTGCATGTGAGGACATGTGTGCCGTAAGAGCGTGCAATGCAGAGGTCGCATCCTTGTGATTATCAGATGTCCTCACCCTTGCAGGTAGACCCAGAAAGAGGCACTGTCACCCTGCGGCAGGAATACAGGAGCAGCTGCTGTGGGGGGACCTGTTGCCTGCAAGAGGATGCTCATTGCACGAGAACATGTAGGCTGGTGCAAAAATGCTGTGGGGCGAGGCAGGGGCATGCATCTGCGGTCGGGGTCAGACTGCCCCTTTGGGATGGGACGTGCTGCCAGACCGTTGTCGTCTACAGTGAAGAGGGGGTGCAATGCTGCTCCAGCAAAGTGAAATGGAGTCAGAAGTGACACCGAGGAGGCTGGGCTGGTGAGTCACAAAACTGAGGAAGCTTGTCTGCAAGGGGACCCGAGTCCTCCTGCTCTGTGCCTTGATGGCCATGTTTGGGATCTTGCAAAACTTGGGGAGCGGGATGCAGAGAAGGATGGCCGTGCCAGGGGTCGGGAGCTCCAGCCACAGAGACACAGCTGCCTTGAAGCTGCTTGGGGCTGAGTCGGGACCAGGATGGGTGGGGAGTCCCCCGTGTCCTCCCAAATGTGGGCAAACCCGTCTCTCCAGCCACAGGCATCACATGAGAGAGCTGTGGTTGCCCTTATGTCTACCTGCCATCCTTTCCCTGCTCCAGGCAGGGAGCTCCGGCTCCTGCATCCTGCCTGAGGTACCTCATGACCAGGTCAGCCACCCACCTCAAATGGCAATAACCCATCTCCAGGGCGCCATGAAGGTAAGTTCATTAGCACTTGGCTTTGTTAAATGCTTTGAGTAGGGCTGGAAAGGCAGAGGCTCATTATCACAATTGCCCTGTTACCTGCCCAGCAGCAGGGAGGAAGAGGTGGACACGCCAGCGATGCTGGGAGCAGTGCTGGGCTTGGGGCAGCCACAGGACCCCTGCCCTCAGCTGGAGGAGACATCCTCAGCCCCTTCGTGTGCACGGGAAATTAACGTGGATGTTCTTAACCTGTTTGGTTCAGGCTAAAATAAAAGAGGCCCAGAGAAAGCGCTGGGTCTGAATGGATGCCCAAGGGTAGGGCAATTCAGGCTCTTGATGCCAAGTAAAGCCCATGGCACCTTCTCCTCATGGCTGCAGTGTGTTTGTAGGGATAAACCACTTCTCAGGTGGACTGCCATCCTTGAAACTGCCTGTGCTAGACGGGAAAGGTGGAGGTGGCCCTATCCTCGGGTGATGCACAGGGAATTAGCAGCAGCAAAGGCTGGAGGAGATGGGAGACCACAGATATGGGGCTAGCATGGAAGAAGGGCTCTCGTCACCTCCCCACTTGCTTTCTGGGCTTAAATCTTTTGTTTTATGGACAAGCCACTTGAAAGGATGTTTCCAGCCACGCTCCCTGCTGCAGTGGGGCAGTTGGAGTTAGCACACCTCGTCTGGGGTTTAGCCAGTAGATCCTGACCTTGCAAGGTCCTGGTTTTACCTGTTTTCCTCTTGGCTGATATCAGTCTGAGCTTCTGCCCAAATCAAACCCAGGCTTTCCTGCCGCTCATGTTCTGTGTTTTAGTTGTGTGCTTGGAAGGAAAGACCCAGCTATCTGCCCCAGCCATCAGCCTGTGAGCGCTTGCAAGAACTCATGTGCTGTCCTTGCTGATCTTGCTGGTTTTGTAAGGAGCAGCAGTCCTTGCTGCAGAGGATGTCTGGATGTGCCACCACAGGCCAGCAACCTCAGCCTGGGCTCACAGGGGGGGACAAAGCAGATCCAAAACTGGGTGAGGAGCTCACTTGCTGGGGCAAAGTGGGGGAGATGGATGGTTTCAATTATTTTAAAACCGGCAGTGAGTTGAAGGAACATGGCCAAGCCCTGTGGCACAATAGCAAGTGGGCAATGAGCAGTGCCACTTTGTGCTTTCTCCTTCATTTCTGTTTTAACCTGCCATTAGCAGTAAGCCCTGCCAAAAGGCAGCGGGTGCGGGCTGGAAGAGGTGCCTGATGACACCTGAACATTGCTGCTGGTGTCCAGGTGGCGGCCACAGTCCATGCACGGGCAGGATGGGTGGGAAGGGGTGAAGCACCTGGTGGACAAGGGCTCAGGGCAGCTCTCCTGCTCCATTGCTGCATGGGGTGAAGGGGAGCAGTGTGGGGCTGGAATAGGAGGCGGTTTGTATGGGCTATCCCAGCCCATGTTGCTTATAATCCCCAGGTCTTCCAAAGCCAGGGGTGTGCCCCATGTCCTGCAGGCTAAACCACATCCCTGTGTAAATGGGCTTGGAGCAGCTTCCTGCGTCCCTCATCGCATCACCCCGTGCCTGGGGCAGTCGCCTCTGGACTTTCCCAACAGCTCTGCGCGTTCCTGGCCTCCACTGGTGTCTCTGGCAGTGGCCAAATACACCAGAAATAACCTCTGCTCTCGGCTGCTCTGGCAGGAAGGTGGGTTATAAACACACTGACAGTTTGTTAGTGTTAGCGCTTGCCGGGCTTTCAAGCTGGGCTGAGTTTGGGGTGGGGGGGTGGCTTCCTGCACCTCAGCCCTGGTCTCCCACTGGCTCCCCACTCTGTCTAGGCAGGGGGACTCCCCAGAACACCTCTGCTCTGTGCACGTTGCTTTGAGGTGGTGAGGCTACAGCCCCAGAGGTGCTGGAGGGGCTTTTCTAGGTAACTTTAGGCAGCATCTCTCTGTGCATCTCAGCCACCAGCTTTCCTCCGTGCAATGCATGAAGTCGGTGGGGTCCTTCTGAAGCTGCTGGGAGATAAATATATATAAAAATATATTTAAATATATATATGTAGATGTGATAATACCCTCAGAATCTGATTTTGCTTGCTATGGCAGGAAGCAAACCCTCAGAGAAGTGTAATCTAGCAACAGTGGCACTAATGACCCCACGCAATACTGGGCTGGGCATGCTCTTGCGCTCTGGGCCATCTCTACCTGCCACCCTGCCTAATTTCTGGGACCAAATCCTGCTCCTGGTTGTGCCCAGCACCACCTCTAAGGCTGGCAGATGCCCTCTGTACATGCTGGCAGGGAGTAGCTGGGGACACTCCAACCATCCCTGAGCATGCAGGGACCTGCAGGTTTTGAATACCGATGATTTGCACAGCAAGTGACCATGGAGTTTGTCTAAAATCATGTGCTAAGTCATTTGGATGAGCACGAGGGGAACGCAGGGAAGCAGCAGAAGGGGTTATGTTTAAATCAATATTACATTCAAATCAATATTCTGATTTATGCTCCTGTCCTAACAATGCCACCTTCCTTTGCCCCCTGATTTGAGGGCACAGACCCCAGTGGCTGAGTCTGAGCCACCGTTTCTGTTGTGAACATGGATTTTGGCAGATGTGCTGCAGGATTTGGGCTGAGTTGTCCTGGGGGACGAGGAGGGGAGGAAGAAAAAAAGAAGCAACAACCTGACCATGACTGTGGTCTGTGCACCAATCAAGCTGGTAAGACCAGTGACACCTGAAATTGGGTGTAAAAAGGAGTCTTGTCAGTTGCTCCTCACTGCTCACCTTTTTTTGGGGTTGCAGGATGCTCTTTGCTGGCCTTGCTTCTTGCTCCCACCTTTCTCAGCACCTCTTGGGCCCAAGGCTTAGTCCTGGCTCCTTAGTTCCCGGCCCTGGTCATTTGGGTGCAGCCTGGACCCTGTGCTGGGATCTTCAGCTCCAGGATGCAGCATTGGCCAGCTCCAGGCCACCTCCCTACCTTATCCTTCTGCAGGGTACTCCATCCCTGGTCCCTGCCTCCATCCCTGGTCCCTGCTTCTTGTCCTCAGCCCACCTCAGTCTGAACCACCACAGTCTCACCAGCAGCCATGGGGTCCTGCTCCTCTGCCCCGTGCCCAGAAAGAAACCTCATGGCTGAAATGCGCTGACCTCCTGCTGCTGCTTTTTAGGGAGTTGCTAAAAATCCTGTTTCCTGGTGAGCTGACTGTGGGCTTCCAGTACCTCACCCTGCTTGAACAGAGCTGGGTGAGTGGTGGAGCATGTCAAGGTACCTGCGGTGGTAGAGTGGCTTCAGGTGAGCAGTGTCGGTTGCTGAATCCAGCCCTGGCTGGTGCTTTCAACAGGTTTTTTGCTCCACAGGGCTGGGGCTGCTCAGTCTGGCTGGACCCATGCGGTCACAGCTGTTGGTGCTGTATTTTCTTAGATCCTCATCTAAGGAAAGGAAAATCCCCTTTCCTGATGCATGCGGTTTGGGCGTGAGAGACCAAGGCAGGAGAGAAGATGCTGGCTGGTACCTCTGGGGGGAAACACCAGGAAGGAGGAAGAGTTGTTTAAGCTGAAAGACAATGTTGGCACCAGAACAAATGGGACTAAAACAGGACAGGAATAAATGGAGACTGGAAATGAGGAGGGCTCTAATCCTCTGCAGGTGCTGCCATGGCTTCTCAGGAGGCGCAGTGGGGATGGGAAAGCTTTGGGCAGTTTGATCCCAGGGTGCTGGACTGGACCAAGCTCACGGACCTGACGGGTCCGTGTCCCCTCATGGCACAGGAGGGAGCTGGTGCCTCTAAGCCCTCTGCAGCGGGTGGGGAGGGAGCAGAGCTGCTGCCCTGGAGCTGGAGACATGCTTTCCGTGGCTAATGTGAGGTTTTGAGGCTGGAGCTGGACCACTGGGTCTAAGCCAAACTCAGTCTGAGGCTTGCCCCACAACTCTGGGGGATCAACCCACAAAGTGGGCAACTCTCCACCCGTGTAGCCTTCTGGTCTCTCTTACTCCTTCCCCAGGGGACTCGATACATCCAATATCTGCCAAGAAACCTGCTCATCTCCAAAACCTCCATGCCGTGGAGGGCTGTGGTGCTCCCAGCACGTGCCCAGCTGCAGTTTCCCTGTGTACGCTTGCACCTCACCCTGTGTGCAGGCTTTAGAGCTGTGAAATGTGTGGAAATGCTCTATTTGTGTAAATTTATGTTTGAGATTGTTCTCACATAGGATAGATTTTGGGGTCACTGGAAAGGCACATAGTCAAGCAGAGGGACCATGTGACTCCCTGTGGAGTCGGCTGAGGCCAACGATGCAAAAATCCTGCATGCTGGAAGTGAAATACAGGAATACAGAGGCCCTTCTGCCGGTACCATCTAAATGCAGTTGTTTAAGCTACTGCATGTCACAAAATAACCCAAAGGAAATCTCTGCGGCAAAAAGTGTTTTCACATAAGCGACTCGAAGCCTCAATGGCCCTTGGCTACCAATGCTGCCTTCAGCGCTCTTGCAAAAATATGAAAGCAAGTAAATGTTTTAGTTTTTGAGTGCAAATAGTTTGTGGTCATTGAATTTTTTTTCTCATTCTATGGTTATATGTCATCTGAGCAGCAGCATCCCAGCTCTGGGTTTTGGATGTTTAATTATAGCTGGACTGATAAGTTGGTGTGTTGGCTCTGAGGTGGGAGTGAGCTCAGGCAGTCGTGCCCCAGGTCCTAGAAATTTGGAGTAATAAATCAGGGCAGATGCATCTCAAAGGCAGCAGCAGATCCAGGGCAATGCTCCAACTTCCCAGAGGCAGCTTGAGGGATGTCCGGCTGCTGCCCAGTTGATGGTGATGATGTTAGTGCATGAATTTAGTTGGAAATTGATGCTGGCACATGAATTTGGCAGAGATGCAGTTGGTTATTTGTGGCTGGATTTGCAGGAAGCATCATGGGAAGCTCATTTGGCTCAGGTTTGGTTTTGCCAAAAAAAAACCCAACCCAAAACTCAAGAGTGACAAGAAGCCCTGAAGGCACCTACAGCCTCTGGAGCCCAGCAAGGTAAAAACTGTCTGGAGTGCTGTCAGGCACCCTCCATTCAGTCTAACTGTACCGCAAAATACTGTGTCTGAGACATAGGAGCAAACCCGAAGTGTTCCTTTCGTTTGCTTTAGGTAGCAGAGGGAAACTGATATCTGCATGGAATGGCCTGGGAAAGCCACACGCTGCAGGTTGAAAAAAGGGATTTTTCATTTTGTGGCAGAAATATAAGGGGGGGGGAGGGAAGAGAGAAAAAAAATCAATTCAGATTAAACTGAAACAATGTGATTTATAATTCTCCAAGTGTTCTGGTTTTAGATCACCCCAGAATAGTCAGTTTGACAAGAAATGCAAAGTTCATGTTTGTAGATCAATTAGTCCCTTCCTAAAACTTTAAAAAACCCCAAAACATTTCCAAATATGAGGTCAAACCCCACCATTCTTGACAAAGATTCAAGAACAAAAGCTGGGTATTTCTGATGTGTTTTGTTTTAGGAACCCCAGAAGAAATGTTTTGACATTTCCAAACCAGCTTCTTTTTTAACTTCCAAATATTTCCAAAATTTGCCTGAAATCAGTAAATAGCTTTGAAAACTACAGTGAGCAGGCAACCCATATCCTGCTGCTGGGGAAAGGCTGTGGTGTGGGAGCCCAGCATTCCCAGTGAGTGCATGGAGAGGCAACCTGCAGGTTTATTATCCAGGGAAATGTGGGATGTGGGTGCAATTTGCCTGTCCATGCCTTGTCAGGGCCACCTCCAGGTTTCCCTGAGGGTGCCGATGGCCAAGAGCATCCTTGGTCCCTGCTGCCAGTGCTTGGGTCCCTGCAGGAGAAGGCTGTGAAAGTCCTCTGGCTCCTGGATCCAGGCTTCAGGGTGATGCCCTCCCTGAAGATGCCTCGCTCAGAGGCGGCAGACACCAGCTGAGCCTTGGGGTGAGCAGGGAGGGGGTGAGATTTACGGCTGTGCTCTGGTTTTGGTGGTGACTTGGGAGGTAGGATTGGATCAAGTGGATTCCAGGGAGATTTACAGCGAGTAAACCCGTTCATGTGAAGAGCTTATCGCCTTGGCCTGTTGTACCTGAGACAGGTTTCGGAAATATTGCCCGTGGCTGAGCAGCAGAGACGAAGCGGGGAGTATGAAACCTTCTCCTGGGATGGGATTTTCCTCCTGCCAAGTGTTCATCCCTCCTTAACCCTGCGGCAAGGCAGCACAGGGACCACGAGTGCTTTGCATCCCTCTCCCAGTGCTGCTGCCACCTCCCAGCCTTTCCAGCCAGGCTGGGAGCTTGGCAGCCAGTTGCCTGGCTTGCAGCCGTGCCGGTGTCCCACCTTAGTGACAATCCAGCGCAGGCACATGGATGAAACAAGCTGTGTGCCTGGGAGAAGGTCTGGCCAAGAAGCACCGGTGGGAAATGTTTCCTTTTCAAAACTGCAAAATGTAATTAATGCCAGTAATAAATGTGGAAACTCGTTAGCTCTGCGGCTGGGCTGGGCTCTCCCTAGTCTCCTCCGAGTGAGACCCAGCGGGGTGAAACAAGCCCATTCCCTGCCTTCGTCCCTTGGTTGTGAGGGTGAGGAGGGCAGCATGGCAGGCAGGATCTCCTCAAAGGGTCCCAATGCCATCAAATACAAACCAAATCCCCTCCACCTTCCTCCAGGGAAGCACCTCAGCCCCAGGAGGTACCGGTGAGGCAACACCAAAGGGTCCATGTCTGCCCCAATCAGTCCCAAAATGCCCACCAAGCCCACGATGCAGGGAGCTGAAGGATTGGGCCCACGGGAGCCATCAGCTGGCTCCAGCTGTTTGTCAGGGAAAAGGCTGCGATGTTCTTGCATGCGACTCCTCCAGGCTACGAACTTTGCGAAAGAGTTTCTGCTCTATGTAGAATTGGGCTATTTTATTTTTTCCCCCTTTTCAGGGGTTTATGGACATTTGCATCCTTCCAAGGTACAGGCTTAGGGGCACCAGCTTGGTAAGTCAAGTGACATTTGCTAATGCCTTTCTGCAGCCTGGAAGAGGCTTTTGCTGTCCAAAAGAAAGGATTATTTACCCTTTTTTATGGTGTTTCTCCCTGGGACCCCTTTGGGTGTATGAATCCCTCCCAGTGCTGTTTGGGGCTGATCTCTGCATGGCACCAACTGATGCAAAACCTGAGCAGCATCCCCCTCCGGCAAGGCTCTTTGGGAGGGCAAATGGTACCATTCAGCAGGACAAAACACCAAAAATTCAAATACTTTCAGACTCTCCTGGCTGCCAGTGGGACCTGGGTGCTGCAGCATCTGTCAACGCTTGGCTGAGCCCAACTGGGTGCCTGGTGCTCACCCCAAACCGGTCCTTGGCAGGGATGTGCTGGGGGTGCATTTACGTGCAGGGGCAGGTTGGACTGGTGGCCAAGGAAGTTAAAAAACAAGGAAAAAAACCAAGGAAAAAAAGTTAAGACTCCCCTGGACTGTGCTTGGTGCCCCTCCTTGGCCACACTGGCTTAAGTGGGTGCAGAGGGCAATTCTGCCCCAGCTTAGGGCATTTATGAGCCTGAGAGGGGCAAGGAGAGGAGCTCAGACTTTCCAACAGGCACAGCCTTTGCAATAATGCCTGTCTCGGCAGCCTGATGTGCTGCCAAGTCACTTGCTGCCTTCAGCATCCCCCGCCATGCCTCTGACCACATCCCCGCCACACTGCCTCCAGCATCCCTGCCATGCCACTGCCCACATCCCTGTCAAGCTGTGTCCAACATCCCTGCCACGCTACCTCCGACATCCCTCAGGCTGTGTCCAGCATCCCTGCCACGCTACCTCCAACAATCCTGCCGCGCCGCCTCCGGCATCCCGCGCCTCCTCCCTCCCCGGCAGCCTTTCCCTTCACCCCCTTCCAGCCCAGCCCCCCAGCCCCCTGCACCCCAGCCCCCCCCGCTCCCCATGCAGCCGAAGCCCGGCCCTTCCTCCCCGCCGCCCCCGGCGGGGCGCAGCGGCGCCGCGGGCCGCCATCCCCACCTAGCGCCGGCCCGGCGCACAGCCGCCTCGCACGGGGGGCTCAGCCCCCGCTGCCCGGGCTCGGGGGGGGCCCGTGGCACGTCCTCGACGCCCCCCGGCCGCAGCCCGACACCCGCGGCACGGCCCTGCGGGGGATTTTCCTGCCCTGGTCCCCAGGGATGCTCCGGGGGTGAGTGAAGGGCGTGAGGGAAAGTGGTGATGCAGCCCCCACGCTCCCCAGAGGATGGGCAAAGACAGGGGCCACCACAGGACCTCACGTTCCCTGGGGCTGTTTTCCTCTTCGTGCCCCATCCCGCAGCTCCGGAAAAAGGGATGCCCCCCCTCCAGCACCGGGAGCCCAGGTGGGGACAAAGGACAGTGCCACATCCAGACCCCAGTCACCGAAGTTGTCTCAGCATCCAGGCTGGACCCCCTTGGGCATCCCTCAGGGGATGCTTCTGCACATCACCCATTTGGGGTCCTTATCAGTGGCATTTTCCAAGAAATGTCCCCATGGACCCCACGTGTCTCAGTGCCTGGAGAGCGTCACCTCCCTCAGGCCCCCAGCCCCACTAAGCACCCGCTGTAGATGTCTAGGGCAGAGTATGAGGCCAGGAAAAGCCTTCGGCAGTGCCCCCCTGTACCAAGTCCCCCCTTGCCCCACTCCAGGCCACCAGGGCCCCCCAGAGCCTCAATATCTTCTAATTTTCCTTCCATTCCTTCACCCTGTTGCTCCCCAGAGCCACATACACCTTCGCTCCTGCCAGGTCCCTGTGGCCAAGGGCTGTTTGCTCTGCCCAGGCACTGCACAAAGCCCACCCGCTTGGGCTCCTGGGCCTCCTGGAGGCACCTACTCCTCCCCTGGGATGAGGTGGTGAGCAATCATCCCCTGCTTGCCTGCACCAGGCTCCCTGGGCTTGCAACATCCCCCATCCAGAATAATTCTGGTTAGACGGAGCCTCTTCAGGTCACCACAGCCAGTCCTTGGGGGGAAGTGTCTCTTTGCACTGAAATTTCCCAAAACTCGGTTCTTTCTTGTTTTTTCTTATCTTCTCCCTGGCTCTGCCACTCCCAGGCTGTTGCATGGGCACTTTCCTTGGCTCCCTTGAGTGCTGTGGCTTTGCTGTCCCAGCTCCATGGGAGGGATGTAGGGTTTCCTGGGGCTTCCCTGTGGCTCAGGAGATGCTCGGCAGGGGGGTGCCCTGCAGTGAGGGATGCTCCTGCTTACCCACGGGCTGCTGTGGGGCATCACAGCCAGCCGTGCCCCTCTGCCCGGTGCTGGCCACTGCAGCATGATCTGCCACTTGCAGTGACAAACTGGGCTGGGAGCAGGTTGATGGGCATGGGTCATGTCCCACTGGGCTTGAAAAACCTCCTCCTTATCCTGGTGGCAGCAGAAAATTCAGAACTTGGTGGAGACACCAAAACAAAAGCAACTGCAAGGAAAGACCTTTTTGATTGATGTTTCAAGGGGTGTGTGTGAGGGTTTTATTTGTGTTAATTCACTTTGAATACCAATTACTGCTGTGGCAGCACATCTTGGGTAGAGATGCAATGTGCCCTCTCCAAATGGAGCTGGAAAGCTGGAAACGTGCTCAGAAATCTGTGAAGACTATGGGAAAGACAGGCTGCAGCATGGGAGAGGGGGCAAAAGGAAAGGAAGGTTGAAGGCTGTGTGGCCTCTTCCGTATTTCCCAATGAAACAAGGAAAAAAACCAACACTGCCCCTATTTTGTCTTGGAAAACCCCTTGCAGCTCAGCCCTGAAAGCGGGATTCAGCAGCCCGATGTAACCCAAACATTTCCTCTGCTGCCTTGAAGAAAATGTTGGAACAGAGCAGAGCTTAAAGCCTGCTGAACAGGCCCATTTATCTGGGAACTGAAAGAAAATATTGGGATAATATTTGGAAAAGCCTGTGAATGGGCATGGCCCAGCATGTGCCAGGCAGCCGCAACCTGCTGAGCCAGCAGGGGGGAGAAGCCACCCTCTGCGTGTGGCTAATTTTCTCCTTTTCTCTCATTTCCTTCCCATTTCTTTCCTGGCTCCAAAAGGTTTGGCCATGCCTGGGTGGGTCCTTGGGACAGGCTTCCCCCGGGAGAGTGGCAATGCTGAAAGAAAAAGGGATTTTTCATGGGCAAGGTGGGCAGAAACCTGCCCTGTCTGAGCATCCGGGGGTGGGGGGGGCAGCTCTGGAGAAGGTGTTTCTTTCCCCTGGTTAACTGTACAGACTGATCTGCAGGACCCGCTTAATCAGATACCACTTAAAACCAGGTTGATTTCTGCCTAATTGGTCAGTAATAAGCATCTAATTGCCAAAGCTGCAACCAAACTGCAGCCTCCCCTTCCCGGGGCCATTAGCAGCATCTATTTTAACACTCAGAGCTTGGCTGGGATTCAATAAATGTTTTTGGGGTTTTTTTTCCCCCATTTAAAAACCCTAACATGGGTTCAAAATTCAGTTGGACATCTTGTTTATGGTTGAAGTATAATTATGTTTGATGAGGACTAATAAGCAGCTTTCAAAATGAGACCAGGTTAGCATCTCTCCTGCTGTCTCCCGCAGGGAAGCCAATATTCCCCACTAGCGGCTGATACTGATTTTTATGAGACTAATCCAGACACGTCCAGGGCTCCATAAAACCCTGCTTTGCTCAGACTGTTTTATTTTAAGGGTCTTTTTCCACCTGGGATGAGTTTTTACTGCTGTGGAGTTTTGTTCCCTGCAGGATTTTCCCCCGCTGTGAGTGTCGGGGTGCCTTTGCATGATGCAAAGGGCGATTTTCTGAGAACAGGCTTTTTTACACCCAATTTTCCAGCCTCATTGGGAAAGAAAACAAACATCTGAGGTTTTTTGCACATGCAAAAGGGAAACTTTCAATTCTCAGCCCCAAACTGACCCCAAGACTTGGACCCTTGGTCTTGGCCCAAAGCCCGGCTGCAGGCTGAAGCAGATGCTGCCGGCAGCATCCCTCCCCAGCACGGATGGTGGGTGATGGTGGTGGGATGATGGTGCAACTGGTGTCGAGGCTGGCTCTGCTTTAACACCAGCGCCTGCCTAGGTGGAGCTGCTTCTCTTCAGCATCTCGTCCAGCCAAGAAGACTCGGGATGTGGTCTGATCGCTGAAATACTGCCTGCCTGCAGCTGCTGGGCACAGCTCAGGCAAAAGAAAACCCACCCAAGCTGTGGGTTTGTGTTTGTTTTCCACGCTTCCCCTTTGAAATACCATGCCAAAGGTACGCTCTCATGGAGATTAGGCTTTGGCAAGTCTTGTTATGCTGCCGAAACCTCCAGGAACACCCTTGGTGAGCCCCAAGCACGCCCTGCCACTGGGGTGGGGAGTGAGTCCTGGCCCCAGCTTGCCAGGGGATAATGGGGACACAGTGAGGCTAAATTAGGGGACACCCCCTCCTCTGCTAAAACCTGTCCCTTCCCAAGGCAGAGGCAACAGAGCCCTGCCACAGCCCCGTGGGGATTCACCCACCCACCACTCCCGCAGCATCTCTGGCAAACCCCGAGGCTGCTGCCTGCCGGGCTCTGAGCCCCCACATTCCCACCTGGGTTAAAATGCTCCCAAAAACTGAGGTGGTGAAGGAGAAAACCCCTCCTGGACCCGCCTGGCCTGGCCTGGCCCTGCCAGACATGGCTCTGGGGGTTGGTAGAGGAGGGTTTAATAGCCACCAGCCGAAAGCTGGCGGGGGAAACACCTCCAACTGGGAGTGCTCAGTGCTTGGGCAGCTCTCCTGTGGGCTTTTTTTCCCAAGGCATTTTTCAGGAATTAAAGACCTGCAAGTAAAAAGCCAAAGCCCTGAGCCTGGCGAGGGTGCAGCCACTCTGCAGTCAGGGCAGACTCAGCCGCTGACTCCGGGCTGACCATGTTACAGCCCTAAATAGCTGCTTTTTGGGGACAGGTGGGTCACAGCAAACTTTATTTTTCTGGAAACAGCAAGCACATTGTGCAGGGCAGGCTTTCCAAGGATGCTCCCCACGCCCTTTTCAGGAAATACCACACAGCTCTCCATGCCATGCCAATTTTTTTTTTTTTTTAATTGGCATAAATGATAGCCTCCACAAGGACACACCGTGTTTTCCCTGGGCTGTTGGATTTTATTTTGAAATCGCTGCTGGTTTGATCTTTGCATCTCTCCACCCTCAGACTCGGCTCTCTCCCCAAGTGTTTCTGTTCCTGGTGCTTGCTTTGGTGCAATGGGGTTTGCTGGGGAGCAAAAATGCAGTGGGGAGGTCTCACCCTGTGCTGGTCACAGCCAGGTCTTTGGGGACATCATCCGACCTGGCGATGAAGCAAAAGAGCTGCATTCAATTTGACAAAGCCATCAGAGTGAGCAGGCAGCGGCCATCCCTGCCTGGTGACCCCCACACCTCTGAGAGTCCGATTTTTGAGTCCAGTTTCATTCCTGGAGCTGCCATCCTAAAAGCGATGCCTGTGCTTCCTTTGGGGGGGACCCGAAATACCCTCCCCCCACCGGGTGACGATGTGGCCCTGCTGCGGCACTGGTGTAACCGGCTTTTCCAAGACCTTCTGTTCCAGGGGTGGGGTTGGGTTGGCCTGGGTTTATTACCAGCTCCCGTTGTCCTGATGTGCTTCCCTGGTGTGGTGCTCTCGGATGAAGCGGGATGACGGAGGGGACCGGCAGAGGAGGAGGAAAGATTCCTGCCCCACCTGTGGGCCATGTCATGTGGGACGGGTGCCACCAGGATGCACCCTCGGGGTCCCCTCCTTCTCCCAGCACCTTCTCCTTGGGAATAAGCCCTCTCACACCCCCAGTATCCTAAAACACAGTGGGTGGGAGCCAGGACAGCCACAGTGCTGCTCCACAGGGATGCAGCAGGAACTGAAGCATCTCCTCATCCCACCACTCCTCGCTTGGGCATTTCTTCCTTGCCCTAATGTCCAAAACAACAATAAACCCAAAAACTATTTGAGATGGGTGAAAAAGTCTGGGTTTGTTCCCTTTTAATTCAAGACCAAGCACACAGGCAATTTTGTCTTAACTTATTGATTTTCCACCCCCCATGAATGTCTGCGCTGGGCCCGGCAGGCCCTGGAGCGCCCTTTCACTGCTGAGCTTCAATTGTTTCTAAACTTCCAGATCCATCTTTTGGATATTTTTACAGTCCTGAGTCCACAGTGGGCCCTTTCTTTTTATTTTTTATTACTAGCATTTTTACCAGGATGACATTTTGACTAGTCTGGGAAATCTTCTTGCCTGCTATACCAGCTCCTGACAATCAAGATTTAATCTTTCTGGAGAGGAAAAATGCATTGGATAGAAACAAATAAATAAATCCAGATTTCTCTGAAATTGCAGAAAAGCGGAGCAGGAGGAGCCTGCGGGCGATCTCCAACCCAGCCTGGGGCAGCACAGCAACTGCGCAAGCCCTGACCTCCGTTGGACAGATGTTGGTCTGATTACAGCTAAAACCTCTGGCACTGGGGATGCTCCTCTCTGTACCCCCGCTGTATTGTTGCAGTCGGGTGGCTTCTCTGATCTCCAATTTAAATCCATTTTGCTGCTGCCTTTGGTGTTTAGAAGAGATGCTGGATGGTAGAAGACCATTAGCACATCCCTTCTCGGTCATCCCCTTGGTTTTGAGCTCTTTCACCCTGGCAGGAGCCCTTTTTCTTCTGTAATTCTCCCCATTTCTCACTGAGAACTGCCAGGGTTCAGAGAGTTCTAAGGTGGGTGTTTCAGACACTTTGACACGGTTTCCCCGTGCCTGGGTTGTTGTGGCCAGGGCTGGGCACTGGCACGGAGCTGCCACTCGTCCCCCACCTCCCTGCACCTTCCTCCACCACATCCCCTCCTTCCTCTCCATCACAGCTGACGTCACTTCTTTGGTTTAAAAACAGTCTAATCCCGATTTAGGAAGGAAAGGAGAAAAGCAGACACAGTATTTTTCCATCGAGCACAAATCTCCTGGGAATTCACCCAGGGGTTTCCCAGCTGTGGCTGCTGAGGGGTGGCAGCAGCGGTGACATTGCCGGAGCCCGTGTGCTGCCCTGACACGTCAGCCGTGGGGATGCTGCTCCATGGTGACTCCAAATCTTATTTTCCGCTGGCAAGCTCCACGGGCAGCTCACTTGCATGCAGGATTTTACCATTAATACAATCAAAACTAAATTATCCAGTTGCTAGTGAGTCTGGGGTTATCGTAACACCTAAAAGGACAAGCAGATAAAAAAAAGAGATTGTTTGAGAGGCATGAAAATAAATGCAAAAATACCAATTTCACCCTCAGATTTACAGGAGCAGTGTCAGCAGCCAAGACCCCCGTGCTTTGCCATCGTTGCTGCATGTGCTGGGAGCAAGCTGGGGTGGCTGCAGGAGGATGCTGGAGGCATCCGGCTGCCAGACTGGTTTCAAGGCTGGTGTTAATGAACTGGTGTTAATGGGCTAGTGTTAATGGGCACCCTGATGGCGAGAGGCCGGGTTAGGCAGCGCTGGAGTGGTGCAGGGGCTGGAGCCAGAGCCAGGCGGGGTTTTTCCACATGGGCTTTAACTGGAGAGTGAAGAGTCAAGCTGCAGAGTAACTCCCTGCTGCAGACAAGATCATGAACCGCATCACTTTAATTATGCCAGTGCAAATTTCACTCATTTGGTTAAGCCTGGGAGCTACTGAAAGCTATTTCCAGGTGTGCTGGTTTAATTACCCCATGCCTTTTATTAACCGTCGCACGCAACCGCGTGGCCGGGGTTTGCCAGGCTCTCCGGCCGGGGCAGGTTTGCAGCCACCAGCATTGCAACGGCCCCGCTCATGCCTCTGCATGTCCCTGGGACACGCACACAGGCTCTGCGTGGGTCAGATAAATGGGTTTTAACCTGATTTTTACTGTAATCTCTGTGTTGACAGGCCCTCATCACGCAAAGGATAAAACTCCAGCTCCCATGGCCAGGGCTCTGTGGGGTGTCACCGGGCAGCTCTCACCGGCCACGCTGGGGGTCCGGCTGGACAAAGCTCCCCAGCCGGGTGGCCACCCTGTCCCGGCACCCCCATGAGCACCTCTGGGCTGTGTGTGTTTGCAAAACGGCTTTTGTTTGCTTAACTTCTTGCACTTCAGCATGCAGAGGCAGAGCTCCTGCTGCCCCGCTCCCTCTGTGTGCCCTGTGGCCGCAAGCAGGGACAGGGTGATGGTCCCGCTGCCCAGGGCGGGCAGCCCAGCGCCAACCCTGCCATCCCACCCCTGCAAAAAATAGCAGCTTTTGGGTGCTTTATTTGCACTTTCCTTTTCTGAACTTGCCTTAAAAAGATGCAGAAGGGCTCGGTTTTCAAAGAAATGGCATTTAAATGACGTTCTTCCCTGCTCATCCAGCTCTTAGCTGTAATCTTACTGCTGTACAAAGCAATGAGCGTGCGTGGTACGTGGTGGGATTTTAACTGTAATTCATGAGCAGATATAAAACTGCCAAGATTATTATAAATTTTATTCAGCAGAGTTTGAATGTTACTGGTTCAGCAGCGCCTCTTTCGATGCTGTCTTTGCGGCAGCTTCTGTTTAACCTCTTGGCTCACAAAATTTATTGCATCGCCAGAGTCTCGCAGTAATTCTCCAGATTTTCAAATGATCTCAAGAAAAGAGTTAAATCAGAGCTTCTGCCTTAGTCTGTGTTCATTGCAAAGCATGTGGGGCCAAAGTCTGGTTTTCCTGACACCCCTGGTAAATCCCGTGGGCTTGGACAGGATAATTGCCATCCAGGACATAAGGGGATAACGCTGAATTTCAAAATCATGCCAGTGGGAGAGGGGGCAGGAGCGGTGTGGGGACCGGGGGCACCAAAATGCAGGTCCCAGCATTGCAGCCAGCGCTCAGGCAAGGCTCTTACCCTGCCTGCTCCTGCAGGCTGAGCTGGGCACCACTGGCCCCCAGGCAGGGTACAAAATTTCACTGGTACCAGTAGCTACCGCCTGGACTGACACATAGGGAGTTGCAGCCGATGGCCTCGGCGTGGAAGGTTTGGGATGCACCGTGCTGCTGCGTTGTGGTGCCCATGGGGCCATCGGAGTGGAATGCAGAGTGCTCCCAGGCATGGATTCAGCCCGGTGCTCCTGAGATTTGACCATTTTTTCATCTCCTAACATAGAGGCAATGGAGTTTTGCATCCCCCCCCCGGCAACCCATTTCCCATCTTCACTGTCTTTGCCATCAGAAAGCTTTTCCCACCATCCAGCCCTAAACTCTCTCTGCCACCACTGGAGCCCATTCCCCCTTCTTTGCTCCCCATGGTGATATTTCTTCCCCCTTTGCAGCCCCTGCCGACAGCGGACAGCCCCCACAGACCTTCCCCAGTGAGGTGGATGTTGCGAGATGGAAGGAATGGGATTTGTTTCATCTATTCTCACCTTTCCTCTGGCTCTGCCCCGCTGCATCTCTCTTGAAGTGCATTGCACACACAGCACGCACAGCACCTGCCAGCCCTGCTCATCCGTCTCACGCACCTTAACCAATGGGAAACTCAAGGGAAAGCCCATAAACCAGATGGGAAGTGAGGACTGGATTCGCAGTGTGCTTGTACTAATGGAAACCATCCTTCACTGCTTGATCAGAAGAAATGGCCATGCACAAATCCATCACTTCTGCCCAGGCAGCACATGGGGCAGCCCCGTGAGGATGCATGGGATGATAAGCCCTAATGAGGGCATGTGGCTTGTGTCCCCACATGCCGTGGCTGATACCCACAGTGATTTCCATGAGCAACAGCTTATGGTGGGCTCAGAGAGTCACCAAACTCCCCTTTGCCTGTGGCAGCAAATTGTCCCATCCCCTGTGCCAGCGCAACGCACTCTGCACACAGAAACCCTCCAAATCCCCATTTCACTGATATTCCTAATTGCACAGGATGAGCCTGCTGCTGACATGGGGGTTCCCCCTGCCTCTGCCCCTCTCTGTGTATTTGCTGCCTGAGAATGGGCCAGATCCAGCCCAGCGCGGGAGCTGCCGGAGGATTTTGGCCCTGTCTGATGCAGAACAGGCTCCCCATAAATTTCCCTTGGTTTAATCTTGCTGCTGAGCTGGGGGGACATTCCTGTTAACTCAGGCTGTCACCAGCTCGCCTGCTCGCTGGCAGGGCTGGTACAAACCGATGGCGATGAGACTGATTTTCGCCTCCGGCTCTGGTGATGGGATGTACAATGAGCTCGGTATGCCTCTCCACCCACTCCGTGCTCCCTCCCTGCTGCTGGCATTGCTTTCTGATGCTCCCTTGCCCGGGGGCTGCACTGAGGTGGGTTTTGCAAAGCTGTTTGGAGCATAGGAAGGTGTTTGCATTCAGACGGGCAGGGCTGAGGGCAGCTGCATGGGCATCTTTTAAGTGCTTTTGTTGGCAGCCAGGGGTTGTGCCCCAAATACCTCTCAGATCTGTTCAGGGCCTGGAAAATAGACAACACTCACTCTGGGAATCACAGCTGCTCCAAGGACATCCCGGCCAGAGCCCGTGGTTGCAGCCGCAGCGCCTGGCACGGCTCAGCTCATCGCTGGGGCTGCAGGGCTGCGCGGGGGCACTGCTGAAGGTCTGATGTGATGTGAGTGAAGCTCTGACAGGATGCAAGCGACACTCTGATGTGATGTGAGTGAAGATGCGGTGCGATGCGAGTGAAACACAGCCTCATTTTGGGCAGTTGTCGGCTTTCTGCTGGCCTCTGCCTGCACTGGCAGGGCCGGCTGTGGAACAGAGCATCATTGACCCGCTCCTGAGCCCATCCTTTGTATGCATTGCCACCTTCTCCCTAACAAAGCCTATATTCTAAGATCCCACGAGCTTTCTGCTGTCCCTGAATGGCGTCTGTGGGAGGCAAAGACAATACTCCGGCCCTTTTGCCCCTGCCCACGCCTCTCCATGGTGTCCCTCAGGCCCACCACTGCCAGGCTTGCCTGGGGAGCCCTGCCCCCAAATCCTCCCCATCAGCCCTTCCCCTCTGAGCCCATGAGGAGCTGGCTGCCTCGGGGTGCTGGAGGAGTGCCTAGGGGGCTGGGGGCGGGGGAGGGGGGGGGGGCTGTGCTGGGGAGATGCCCAGGGGATATAGAGAACAGTGCTGGATGCTAGGGGGAGGTGCAGTGGGAAATGCCCGGGGGGGATAGTGCAGAGGGATGGGGGTGGGGGGAGGCCAGGAGGGATGTGGAGGGGAAGCAGGTAGGATGCCCAGGGGTCAGTGCCAGGAGGTTGCAGAGGGGCTGGGGAGGGGTAGAATCAGGTTGGCTGCCCAGGGGGGTCCAGGGGGCTACCTGGGGAGTGGAGGCAGGGCATGCATGAAGGGTGGGCTGAGGAGATGCAGAGGACATGTGGGGGGTCTGTATGGGGGGTGCATGAGGTTACCTGGGGAGCCAAGCTGGGAGGATGCATGAGGGGCTGCCTAGGGGGATGCAGGGGGGATGCCCGGGGGGATGCAGGGGCACAAAGGACAATGCAGGGGGGTTGCAGGGGGGTGTCCGGGGAGCAGCAGCAGGACACAATGGGAGGATTCAGGGGGGTACAAGGGGTTGTCCAGGGACATGCAGGGGGATGCAGAGGGGGTTCTGGGGAGCAGCACCGGGATGTGCAGGGGGGATGCAGGCAGATGCAGGGAGATTTCCGGGGACCTGCACGGCGGCATGCACGGGGAGGGGCGGGGGGACAGGAGGTTGTCCGAGAAGATGCAGGGGGGGATGCAGGGGGGTACAGGAGGTTGTCCGCAGGGATGCAGCGGGGTACACGAGGTGGCCGGGGGGGGATGCAGGGGGAGGCCGTGGGGCTGCCCAGGGACGTGCAAGGAGTTGTGCGGGGAGCGGCGCCGAGGCACGCAGGGGGCTGCAGGGGTGTGCGGGGGGGGGGTCGGGGGAGCAGCACCGGCGCGCAGGGGGGCCGGCGCTGGGGCCGGGGGGATGCCGGGCGGCCGGCAGCGGAGCCGGGGCACTGCCCGGGAGCCTGCCCGTCCTACGGGCGCCCGTTTTCCCGGCGCTGCCGCCCGGCCGGGCCCTCCCCGCCGCCTCCGCCAGCCCCCCCGCCCCCCCCCCCCCCCCGGAGCATCCCCCCGCCCCCGCCGGGCTCCGGGGCCGCTTTAAAAGGCGCAGCTCCCCGCTCCGCCCAGCTCGGCACCGCGGAGCGCACCATGCCCGCCGCAGCCGGCCCCGGCCCGGGGAGCGCGGCCGCCCCGCCGCCCGCCCGCCTCTGCCTGCTGGCCCTGGCGCTGCCGCTGGCGCTGGGGCGCGGGGCCGCGGCCGAGCCCGCCCGCACCGTCTACACCAACCACTGGGCCGTGCGGGTGCGGGGGGGCCCCGCCGAGGCCGCCCGCCTCGCCGCTGCCTACGGGTACATCAGCCTGGGGCAGGTAAGGGGCGGCGGGGGCGGGCAGGTGCTGGGGAGCGGGGGCTGCGGGGGGTCCCGGGAGCGGGGAGGCGGCGGGGGGGTCCCGGGAGCAGGAGCCTGCATGGAATCCCGGGGCGCTGCCGGCGGTCCTGGGACCGGAGAGGCGCCGGGGTTCCCGGGAGCAGGAGCCTGCCGGGGGTCCCGGGGAGCTGCCGGGAGTCCCGGGACCGGGGAGGCGCTGGGGTTCCGGAGGAGCTGCCGGGGGTCCCGGGAGCGGGAGCCGGGCCCCGGAGCGCCCGGGACGGGGCCGATGCGGCGGCGCCCCCCGCGGGTACCCTGCCCGCAGCCCGCTCCCGCACCGGCGGCGCGTTGCACAAGTTCCTCCCACCCCGGAAAGTTCCATCTGTGGATTTAACAAACTTTGGACTCTCTGGCCCGGCTTTATCGGAGATTTTGGGAACACGAAGAACTTTTGCTTTCAGTCCCCCGCAGCACGTGGGTGGCTCCAAGGCCACTTTTGTCCCGGCGGCTCCTTTTCCTCTCCATTACTTCGCCCGCTCTGCAGAGCCAGGTGTGGGCTGGTGTCCTCCAGCTCTCGCCTCCCGCACCACCCGGCTGCTCCGCACCGCTCCGCCTGGGCGGCACTGCAGGTTCCTTTCCTGCCCAAGGTGTCTCCTGGGCTATAAATTATAACCTTGCTTTATATCACAACCCTGCTTTTAAGTATAATTAAAGTCACGGGGTGCTGCGTAAGCAAATTTTCAGGGGGGGTGGGTGCTGATCAGGGACACTGGCTTCTGCACTGGTGTCTGTGACCTCCTGTGGGGGATAACCCCTCGTGTCCCACCCTCTGTCTCCTACCTGCTGTGCTTGGCCCTTGTCCCACCAAGGAGAAAATCACATTATTCAAATGCCTCTATCACAGGGCTGGGCGAATGTGGTTGTGCAACCCAAAGGGCTTTTCAGTGCTTATCCCTGTTCAGCCAGAGAATATCTTGATTGAGCTTCCCACTCTCCCGATTTGCATCAGCCTAACGTCAGCTCCTCGGTCAGGGTTTTGCTGTGTCCTTTCCCCACTGTTACATCTGCTCCCTCCTGGCATCCTGGCTTTCCTGAGCTTGTCCCCCGTGGCCCTTGGGCACAATGTGGCCCCGCTGGAGCATCCATCCCTTCCCCCGCCCCCCCCCCCCCCCGCCAGGCCTTTCCCGGGGCAGCCCGGCTGGAGACCAAGGGAAATATTTCTGTGGTTGCATCAGGGTGTTCCTGGCTCCCGCCTTTCCCGCGGATACTGGGAGCTCGTGCACCACTGGGGCTTCCCCAGCTGTTCTCAACACCCTGCCTTCAGCTCTCCAGCTCCCATGAGCCCCTTGGGCTTTTCCCACAGGAGCTTTTCCAGGGCTAAACTCTGAGGAACCACTTTCCCTGTGTGTGTGCACTTGTGGATGATGTTTGCTGCATTGTGCTCTGGGTTCATGGTGTGCCGAGCCCCGTGGGGGCCTGCGTGCCCTCAGCTTCCCCTGCCGCATCCTCTGCTTGTGGAGCTGCCAGGGACAGCGCTGTCCCTGGTGAGATGTGCCCTCCCAGGGGGCCTGATCCTGTGCAAAACCTGTTGGAAAACCCTGCCAAGGGCATGTCACCCTGCCCTGGGGAGATGTTTGGGTGGAGGCAAGTGCTAGAGTCCAACACGATGAGGGAGGAGGAGAGGGGACGGGTCACGGTGTGGCTCGGCTGGGTGCAAGGGAGGCTCAGCCCTGCACTGGTGGCTTGTGACTTCTTTTCCTCCAAGATGCAATTCCAGGGACTGTTGACATGCTCCTGGCTGGGAAGAGCATCACTGGGATTTGCAGCTTGTGTGTCTGCCCCATACCCAAGCTGTCCCCAAGTGTTCCTGTGCCCAACCCATGCACCAAGACACTCTTAAGTCCTTCTGGGTCATGGCAGTGCGACATTTCCCCAAGGGAATCATTTGTGTCAACTTTTATTTAAGTGAAGCAAACAATTAAACAAAAGGAAAAGCTTTTACACCCCCAGACGCCTGCTCGTTCCTCCCTGCTGGTCTTTGTTTGCTGTGCTGTGCTGGGGCGAGCTGGGACAGGCCCTGGCCGAGGGCTGTGTGGTCCTGGTGCCCTGGGCAGTGCCTTCCCCACTGTCCTGGGGGTGGTGATGAGTCTGTTCCTATCCCAGTAGCAGGATTTACACGAATTTTCCCCTGTGTGGTGTCCAACACTAAGTTTTGGGAAGGCTTGCACCTCCTCAGCAGTCTCACCTGCAGTGCAGGAGGCAGACAGGATTCATTTTGGGCTGGAATTGGAGCTTTCCTGGATTCCAAGGGATGCCGGAGGAATGGTGCCCTCGCAGCCCTGGGCTCAGTCCTTACTGGGCTGAATCCCACTGTGATTATTGAATGATGTTCCCAAAGGCAGGAGCTCAGTGGCTGGAGCCCTTGTCCCCAGTGGGTACGGGTGGTGTCCCCAGGAGGGGAGCAGTCATGGCCTCCCTGACTGGCTCCATCCTGGAGGGCACCAGTGCCGATGCAGCTGTGCTTTGCAGGAATGGGGTGGTGTGGGTGAGATGCTGGAGGACTTTGCTATGATGGGGAGTGAAGGAACAGGCTCAGCAATGCTCTGACTGGCTCTAGTGCTGCCCTCTGTAGCGTCCGGCTCCCCAAAATCTCTCCTTTGCCATGTCTCTAGCTGCAAGTGATCCTGAACCTGCTCAAAATACTAATGGCTGTTAATGAGGCAGGGCAGGCACTGTCTTTGGCACTGGGGGAGCTGGGTGATGCTGCAGGAGCATCTCCTGGGTGCCTCTCCCTGCCCCAGTGCCACCTGTGGAGGGCTTACAGGTGGTACCAGGATTTGGGGGAAAAGGGAAATGGAAAATTCGGGTCTGGGAGGTGGTCACACTTCTTGCAGTCTTAATACTGTTAATAACAGTGTTTATAGAGTAATCCCTGTTGGCAAGGGTCGCTGGTTCAACCCCCCAGTTAACTCTGAGGCTAAATCAGGCTGCTCAGAGCCTCAGCTAGGTGAGATTTGAAGCTCTCCAAGGATGGAGATCCCACCACCTCCACAGGTCTGTGTGTGACCACCCTACCCAAAGAATTACTCTCTTTATACCCAAATAGGATTTCTCCCCTTGCAACTTGCCTCATCGTTTTGCAGTGCATCTCCATCTCCCCCTAACCACCCGAGTACCGCAGGGGCTACAAATAGCTCCTTCAGCTTCAAGCTCTTCCCCATTTGGACAGATGACATTGGCAAACGTGATTTTCTGGAAGTGGAGCCATCGACACCCTCAGCATAGTGAGGATGGCTTTGCAGGGTGCGAAACGTGTTCACGTTGCTTCTGGCTTGCTCCACCTGCAGCCCAGCTGAGCAGGGCAACACAGCCAGGGCTTCCTCTGCCTCAGTTAGAGAGGGGGAAGAAAACCTCCTCGTTTTTGTTGAGGTACATATTCAAATTGCCTTGAAATCTCAAATTTCTCCTGGAACTTCAGCCCAAAACTGTGAATCAATTGGGGAAAATTAGAATTGACTCTTGTGGAAATGAGAACCTCCTGTGCACATTCTTGGCAGAAGTTAGATGTCTGAAAAATCAAGGTTGATCTTTGTAAATGCAGTTGGGGAGGGAACAAGCTTGTCTGGAGCTGCTCAGCATGGTCTCCTGGGCTGCGGTGGGTGGGCTTTGTAACCGCAGTTGGTGGCAACCTGGACTAGCTCCTCTGTGGTGGAGCTGGGACTTTTCAGCACGAGCCACTGGCTGCTCAGAGGCTGAGGGGTGTGATTGCTCAGCTGGCCAGGAAAAGTCAGCCCTTGGTAAAGTCCTGCTACTTGCCTCTTGGGTGCTCCACTGGGTTCTCCGGCATCCCCATCACTGTGGCCGTGGGGTTGTGGTCTTGCTGGTGCTGGATGCAAGAGAAAACCCAGCTCTCCTGGGCGTCTCTGGTACTCCCATCCCCAGGGGTGGCATTGCAGAGCCCTCACTGAGCTGACTGACCTCAAGGAGGAAAACAAATGCTTTTCCTTTAAAAAATCATATGGCATTTTAAAATTTTTCTCCTTAGAATACCTTAGGTGGAAAGGGGCCTCTGGAGGTCGCAGGGTCCCACCTCTGCCCCGAGTAGGGCTGGCTTTTGAGTTAGCCCCAACAAGAGAAGGTTTTTCTTACTTTTTTCCTTCCATAAGTCCCAGGAGGATAAAGAACCTGGGGCACAGGGTGCTTTTCCTGCTGCTCTGGCCACATATCCCCAGAGCCTGGGATGGGGTCATCACCGTCCCCATCCTCTTACCGATTTGCATCGCATGGTAAGTTTGTATTTATTTCTGAAAAGCCCCGTGCCCATGCCGATGGGGAACAGCTTCTTCAGCTGATGCTTGTTTACAGAGTGTGATCCTGTTATGATGAGTGCCGGAGGGACCGGACATGAGAATAAACTCATTATTATAAACCTGCAAACTGCAGGCTGAGCCGGGGGTGCAGAGCTGAACCACCCGGGCTGCCGGATTGGGATTTCCAGGCAGAGCGAGCAAGAAGCAGGGTAGCCTTGCACAAGTTTTCCCTAAAATATAGGGAAGTTGGAGCAACCTCCTTCCCCTTCCTAAGTATAAGTGGATTTGAGGAATGGATTTTAAAAGCCAAATGCATATTGCAATGATCAACCACTTTGCATGTAGATGTTAAAGGAAAATGCCTAGCTATGCTGTAATGCAAAGAAAAAGGCAGGGAGGGGGGGAGTTTTAAATGAACTTGAGTGGAAACAAATTATGAAAATCACACTAACAGCAGTAAAGTCAATGAAACGACATTATGGCATAAAAGGCAGAGCAAAGCTAATTAAATATTTAATGCTTGTAAGAGGTAGTGGCACATCTCAAGGTACTAAATGTGATAAAGATGTTAGTAGTTGTCATCATCTGCCTCAGTATCTGGTTTGGACAAACCTGTTTGCTCCCCACTGTCCCAGTCTGGCCTCAGGGATGTCACCCCGGCTCTTGGGTAGCAGAGGGGGGCTCGTAGCGTGGCTCAGCCCTGGTCCTGGGAGCCAGGTGTAGGGACTGCTGCTAGCTCCCTGCAGCATCCAGCTCCTGGCCATGGGACAGGGTTTCCTGGGAAAGAAAACAAACCTCAGGGAAAAGGGAATTTATAGAAGAGACTCGGCTTGTAGTGAAATTGTGTGACCTGGGAGCTGCGTGTCAGTGAGTGCAGCTTTTGGGTCATTCCCATCCCTACGGCTGTGACTCCCTGTGGGATGCTCATCATGTGGTGCCTGACTGAGATAGCCTGGCTCCTTGTGTACCCCCAGGACTTTATCCATGTTTTTGGGATGGAAAAAGAGGAGTTGCAGCATCTCCAGCTGCCGGGATGAGAGGGCTGGAAGCAGTGCAGCCACCCTGGGGCTTGGCAGGGTGGTGTGGCTGGCATGGTGTATTGATGCAAATGTGGGATGTTTCAGCGCTGTGCAAGAAAAAAACAGGGCAAAAACTTGTAAAAGAGGAGCGTGGGGCTTCCAGAGCTGGAGAGAGCCAGTGGGGCTGCCTTTCCCAGTCGCCTTTGCTCCTGGGCTGCACTTACTGCTGGAGAGGGGCTCTAGGCTGGGGCATGTGTTATACATCCCTTGGAGGGGGTAGTTGGTTTGCTTGGAGAGTTGTGGGTTTTTTTTATTTTTGTTTCCTCCTGCTGCCATCCCTGACTCCAGGCTAAGCACACTGCTGTCCTGTCCTTCCCAGGAGCATCCCAGGGCTAGCAGGAATTGCATTCACTTCTCTTTACGGGGCTGTTCTTGCTGCTGGGGCGAAGCTGGAGAGTCGGGTGGGGAAAGGCAGCATGATGAGGCACAGCTCCCCCGGCTCCGCCACAGCTGCTGAGCTCATTTTTAGCTCATTATTTCTGCTTGGAAGCTGATGGAAGGCAGTTTGCAAAGATGCGTTTAATGGGTGAAAATTCATAAAAATGTTTTCCGGGCTCTGTTGTGCTGGTGCAGCATCCAGCCACCAGCGCTGTTTGCCACGGTGGTGGCACGGGGGTTACTGCCAGCATCCCACATCCCTTCCCTGAACCCTGGCTGTGCCAGGGAGCTTTGTATGAGCAAGGGATTGCGGTGTGGGGCACAGCTGCATTGGTGCACAAAGGGGATGCTGCCAGCACTGAAATGAGGGGCACCACAGGAAAACCTCGTTTTATTTTATTTTTTTACAAAACCCTTCTCTTTTTGCAGATCGGGAGCTTGGAAAACTACTATCACTTTCACCACAGCAAGACGTTTAAGCGTTCGACGCTGAGCAGCCGGGGACCACACAACTTCCTCCGCATGGACCCCAAGGTACGGGGCCGGGCAGCCTGGGGTCCCCCTGCCTCTGTGGGTGCTGGCAGGATGGGGGTCCCCACTTCCCCCTGGAGGAGTCTGTTGGCTTGGTCTGGGTCAAGCGTGAGCCCAGGCATCTTGTGATGACATGTTATCCTTGAACCACAGCCCTGTGCATGCACGGGGTGACTCATTGGACATGGGTATGTCGATTGGTGATGAAAAATACTTAAAGTGACTAAATGCTAACATCTGCCTGAAAGGCGGGAGGAAGAAAAAGGGGGAAAAGCCTTCCAGGACAGAAAGGCTGTTGCATGCTTGGGGTGTTGATCCAGTTGCCACAACACTTGCTGCCTCAATGGTTGCTATGTGTGAAATCCTTGGCAATAGCTCTGCATTGCTTTTTCCTAGAGCAAGCATCCAAAGGGATTTTCAGCGCAGCTGAATTGACAAAAGTAATGGGGAGGTGGGGGGGAGAAGGCAAGGAGGGACAGGCGGGACTTGGGTGAGCTGGGCTTGGGGTGGCGGGGAAGGGCTGTGGCTCTGCCTCCACTTTCCTCCTCCCTCAGCTCCACTGGGTGCTAGAGTCCTGTGAGATATTACTTCTGCAGAGCGGGGAAGGGTTGATGTGTGGGGAGGGTCTGTATTTTGTGGGGAGGGGGACATAAACTCAGGAAAATCCATTGCGGTGAAGATACCTGTGCTGCAGCGAGGTGCTGGTGCTTGCACTGATCCCCGGCCACGCTTGGGATGCTCTTTCCCAAGACATTTCCAACTCACCCAGCACAACATGTACCATCTGCATCTCTCCAGACCCACGCAGCGCCCTGCTTTCCCCAGCCAGCCAACTTTCCGGAGAGATTTGCTGTTAAATATTTAGACAGGGTCTGTAGCACGTTTCTGAGGAGGCACACGTGTGGCTGCCTTGCCAGCAGGGGAAACCTCAGCAAGGAGAGCGTCAGTGCCCTGGAAGTGTGCTGGGCTCTAATTAAAGCTGTTTGCCCCCGGGGAGGTGCACAGGCACCCCAGCAAATGAGAAATTAAGCTCTGCAATTGAAATACCTCCATTTAAATCAGTCGAGTTATAATGCAAACCGAATCAATTGGCTTTTACTCCTATTAACGTTTACCTTGTCTTGTTCTATGGACTGCAAGCTAGAGCAATTAGCTCCTGTTCTTAGTCCTTTGTTATCACTTGGAGTTCCAGACCTCTTAGCATGTGTGATCTCTTCCCATCTCCCATGCACATTTGCAAATCATTGTGGAGATGTCTCGGCATCTGGATGGCACTGGCTTAGCTGTGTGGTGCAGGAGAATATCACCATGAGGCACAAGGAACCATGAGCTGGAATAGCGAAGATAGAAACAAGTCTTGCAGAAATCCCAAAGAACCAGCGGATCTGATCATTTGCAGATGTTGGGTGGTTCGTGCCTTCCAGGGGCTATTGTTTCCAGCGCAGTTATTTATCTGTTTGTTCTGCCGTGGAGGCTGGTGGCATGACAGCCAGGTCCTGGCAAGAGGACCACGGCCGAGCCCTCCATCCCAGGGATTTGGGTAGCTGGGGAGGGGGAGACCTAGCGGACATGGGGCAGCACCCAGGGTCCTGGTCCCCATGGGACCACACTGCTGCTGAGCTCTCCTCTTGCCCAAGAGCCCCCCGTGGCCGGTGCCTGCTCTGTTGGGGGCTGATATGAGCCAAGCGATGTGGCAGGTGATGGAAAGCAGGAGGGACATAGCAAATCCAGTGAATCCGGGGGCAGTTTGTGGCGGTGAGAGTAAGAGGTGCAGAGGGACAGTGGGATGCAGGATGGGGTCATGCCATGCTGTGCCACCCCTCTCAGGCTCCACTCGTGGCTCTCATCATTGTAAACACTCCTGGCTTGCTGGGATGCTCCTGTTGGTCCTTGCAGTGCTTGAGCCTTCAGCCTCACTGCTCCAGTCTCTTAATCCTTATCGGAGGATGTCACAGCCTCAGTCCCTGTGCCTCTGGCCATGTCCTGGAGCAAAATTAACCCCACCTAAATTACTTCTGCTGTGCTTTATGGCAAACATGCTGGAGTCATCTTGTTCGTCCTGGATCTCTGCTTTAATTGCTGCACATCCACTGGAACAAGCCAGGCTATTGCTTTTCTGGAGTCACATAGGGGGTTGCATCCTCACCTATGCTGGTTATAGTGTTTGGTGGAGCTGCCCTGGGTGATGGGATCCCTGCATCACCCACTGAAAATCTCAAAGTAAGGGGGAACATAAAAAGCTGCCTCTGTTTCCAGCAAGGGTGAAGGATTAGACTTGGTGTACACCTTGTGCCTCCTCGCAGGGTCCTTTGGTGCCACTCACAGTTACCTCGTTATTGCTGATTAGGGTTTGCAGAGGCAGAGCAGGGACCCCCTGGGCTCAGAACTTTGTTGTAACAGTTTTGGTCATTTCTAATAGTAAAAAGATATATTTTTTTTTAATTTCCGAGAAGCTTTTCCCCGCACCCTGGAGGAGTGATGGAAGTCGGTCTGAGTTTCACAAGCTGTGGGAGCTGTTGCAGGGATGCCCCGGGCTCCTTCCTGCTCCCCCGTTGTCTTCCCACACCAGCTGCATGGATTTAGCAACTCTCCCTTGAAATCAATGCCATTAAACCACTGATTTATCTGTGTCCACACAAGACTTCTCCATCGACTCCCGGCTGGCAGTGCTGGGGTCGATCAGGAGCATTTTTAAGATGAAGATGTCCCCAGGAGGCACTGCAGCTTGTGGCAAAACCCTGAAAAATCCCATGTCTTCCCGTTGTTACTGCATCCAACAAAAGGACAGGCGATCGCTGTGGCTTGGCCAGTGAGACCTGCGGTAACACTGCCGAAGAGTGCTGCTTTAAGGAGCCATGTCCTCTATTTAACATACATATTTTATTTTTTTTGTTAGCTAGACCATGGAGTTGTATTTTTGCTTCCAATGCTTAAATCCATCGTTGTATAACCAAAGCAGGATGCTGTCGTCAGCCGAGGCAGCATGGAAACTCATTTTTCTATGAAATATATATATATTTTTTCATTTTGACAGTATTTTTTTCTTTAAAATATGTATGAGTTTAAAAACCAAGCTCTAGGCTGGAAACTGCTGGGTTTCTGATACGCACAGCTCCCCATCCACCTCCATCCAAGTCAGACAGCTATAAACCGTGCAAGAAGAACGTGGTTCAGCCGACAGTTTTACATAAATAAGCCCAACAAAAACTTGCAATTTGGATTTTTATTCTTTTAGTTACAAAACCTTAGTCACAAGAATAGAAACATCCCACAAGCAGCTCTGCTGTTCCCAAAAGACCCTGAGAAAGTGTCTGGCAAGGAGGGACGTGCCACGAAGCCCCACCAGCTCATCCTCTGGTCCTTCCCTTCTCCCCCCAGCATAAGCACATGTGAAGATTTGGTCTATAAATTATTTTTACAACCTATTTTCAAGAAACCTGGACTTTATCTGCATGCTGAAGGCAGGAGAGCCCTTTTTGTGGGTAATGAAGGGCCTGGGGGAAAAAACGCTCGCTGGGGATGGGATGCGGCTGCTCCTGAACTGGTACCTTAGGCAGCTCCCGCTGCAGTGGCGCAGGCAAACACCAGCGTTTCCCAATCCCAGCCTTTTCCGGCTCATTTCCCGTTTGATCTCTCTGTATGTCATGCCCCACTGAAAAGCAAACAAATGTCAGAGCAGTCAGCCCCAAGGCCACATCGCCCGCAGCTGGTGCCAAAAATGCCTGTCTGGAGCTGGCCACGTCCCCTGAGAGTTGCCACAGCCATGTGTGGTCATCCTGTATTTTTGGGAAATGTGTGTTGTGCTGGGATAAAGCCCTTGATTTTGTTATTTTATCAGGAGGGGAGGAGCTCTAAGGATGAGCAGCCCTGGAGCCAGGTGCTGGAGTTTTGGGGCTGAGCTACTGCTGCTGCCTCCCAGCTGGGGGGAAGGATCAGCCCCAAAATTAAGCAAGAAACCTGAATCTTCTCCAGCACTTTGACTAAACACTGAAATATGTGGTTCATCTCTAGCGGGACCTCAGCACGTGCTTCAGTGCTTCGTTAAGCCGGCGGGGGTTTAGGCACGCGCTTGGAGGCGACGTTACTTGTGCTCAAGGGTTTTGCTGCACCAGGAGAGGAATCTGGTCCCTGGCACAGAGACCACACAGAGCTGAGCTTGCCCTGTCCGCCTGCCTATCCATCCTTTATCCCCCAAAATGGAGCTACTACCTCTGCAGCAGCTTTGGCCAAGGAGATGGGGTTTTGCTGGATCTTGGGGTGATGCTGGGATGGGTGGAGGCTGCAGTTTGCACTGCTTCTGCGTCCCCCATCCCATTGCAGCGGGCGATGCTGACCCACGGCTCTGCTTGCAGGTGGACTGGCTGCAGCAGCAGGAGGTGAAGCGGCGGGTGAAGAGGCAGGTCCGAGGCGAGCCGCATGCCCTGCCCTTCAACGACCCAGTGTGGCCCAACATGTGGTACCTGGTGGGTATCTCCCGGCTGCCGCCCCATGAGGAACCCGCTGCTTTACAGCCAGGCAGGGGATTTGTTTTTAATTAAACGCATCATCAATCTTTGCTCAGTCTGGCCAGTAACGAAACACCTTAATCTCGGCAAATGTGCTTGGCAGCAGCATTTAAAAATTGTACATTAGTATATGTGAGAGTCTAGTCTGAAGTGTTTTACCATCATTAACAGCCCCTCGTTATGGCCTGCGCAGCGAAGGCTGGGGAGCAGCACTGCTGCATTTTACCTGTGTTTGCTGCAATATCAGTTTGCTGCAAATAGAGCTGCAACCATCTATTGGCAATATCATTTTTCTTCTGCCTGCTTCGTTGGTCTGTGTTTGACAAGAAAATTCATTGAAAATTAAGAGCAGAAAGGAAATGAACACTTCAAAACTAAAGAGCCCTCAGTATTTGAAATAGAAGAGGAAAAAAATAATAGGGAGAAAGTGCGGCCTGGATTAACTGCTGCTGGATGGCTTTGATCAGTGGAGTAAAGTTATAACAAATCATATGAGTTATATGGCAGGGGGTGGGATGTAAATATATTTTCTGGTTGATTAAATGAGCTCGCAGCCTGGCTGCTCACTTAGATAGGCCGAAATGGGCTTGCAGCCCTTTTGTAGCTGTGTTTTTTCCCCCTAGCACTGTAGTGATAAAAGCAGTCGCTGCAGGTCGGAGATGAACATCCTGGCAGCCTGGCAGAGGGGCTACACTGGCAAAAACGTGGTGGTCACCATCCTCGATGACGGCATAGAGAGGAACCACCCTGACCTCCTGCAAAACTATGTGAGCTGGGGGGGGACGGGCTGGGGCTGGCTGGCTGGGGCTGGTCCTCGCAGTGAATTGATTTATGGAGAATTTCAGCATGTAAACACAGCTTAAGTCTGTGCATTGGCAGATTAGTAGAATAGTGTTTTTTTTTTAAAAAAAAAAAAAGCTCAAGATGTTTTTAAGAAGGAAACGAGCTTTTTAGACAAGAGGGTTTGGGGAAAACTCCCTTTGCAGCTGCCTGGGAAGTGGCCGCCTCCCTCCGGCTCACCAGGGCAGAGCCAAAAACCTGCATGAACCCGCACAGCCCCAGCTCAAACCCCAGACGGCTGCGGGGGGGGACGACGGACGGTGCTGGAACCAGCAGAATTTGGGGTTCAGAGGAGCTGTCCCTGACACAGCAGGCTGTTTCCCTTGGGGAAAAATGCAGGGCTGCAGCACAGATCTATCCTGAGCAAATAGTCAGAAACCAAGGGGAAAATGGCATTTTGTGCCCGGCTTGGCTCTGCTGCCCATTGGGCTGGCTGCAGGTGAAGCAGGACCGTGCCACTGCTGAGGCTGCTTTGTCCTGCGCTCTGCTGGTAAATCGGGTCTAATGGTGGCAATATGTTTTCAGGACCCTCTTGCAAGCTACGATGTCAACGGGAACGACCACGACCCAACTCCACGCTATGATGCCAGCAATGAGAATAAGTACGTAGTGCTAATTGCCACGGAGCCGGTGGCTGTGTGACCGGGTCATGCGGGAGTCCCCGGGGCTGGGTGGCCCCCCTGGGGGGTCTTCCAGGTCTGTAGCCTTTCCTCATCCCCAGCACTGCAGAGGATGCTGCGTTATGGGCTTTGCACAGGGTCATTGCGTTTAATGCAAATGCAGCCTGTGGCAACTGTGCTAATTGCGAATGAGCCCTTGGGCCACAAAACAACAGGTTGGGAGTTGGGGGTTTCTCACCATGATCAGGGATTAAACCACGAGTTGAGCTGGGTGGGTTAGATGTCAAAGCTTGGATGTGCTTTCTGAGCTCCAGTCAAAGCAGGATGGGCACGTGGTGGCAGATGTGGAAACGAAATGGGAATGCAAAGAGCAGATTGCACCTCCATGCAAGATGCAAAGAGCAAATTGCATCGAGGTGCAAAATGCAAACAGCAAATTGCTTTCTGCATTGGTTTCATCCATCCCCTGGCTCCTTGCTGTGGGTTTTGGGTAAAGGCTCTCCAGCTCTTGGGGCCATTTCCCTCCACTGCTCCGGCCTCGGGACTGGTTTCTGAGTGCTGAGTGGGGGTTGGCTGGAGGGATCCTTTGCCATGGGACACCAGCTCATGGGGGATTTCTCTTTGCAGGCATGGCACTCGCTGTGCGGGGGAAGTGGCAGCGGCGGCAAACAACTCGTACTGCGTCGTGGGCATTGCCTACAATGCACGCATTGGAGGTGAGGCTGGCACCTGCCTGCAGCTCCCCTGCCCTTCGCCATCTCCCCAAGGGACTGCAGCCACCCTGGCTGCGCCGGTGGGCTCCCGGGGTGGGTGGTAGGATGCGGTTCCCCCAAATATTGCCAGGAGAGTCTCCTCCTTCGTGCCCTGGCTGCAGGGAGCCCCGGGGGAGCTTGGGGGAGGATGGGGTGATAGGGGGTTGAGGGGACCCTGGCTCCATGTATTTCAGGGTGGAGACCTTCTGCTTGGGCTGCATCCTTGCTGTGAGGATGCGTGTGGATTGAGGATGTGGTGGTTTCACCCCAACAGTCCACGGCTGCTCACAGGGGGGCTGTGCCTGGGGTGGCTGCATTTGCTGTGGTCAGTGGTGCTGGTTTAGCTTCAGAGCTGAAATCACCTGTTTGTGAGGTTAATGTCTTCAGATGAGCCGCTTGTGGTGGGGGGTCTGGAGGGACCCCCAAAGTACCTTCGTGGTGAAAAAACCAAGGGGGGGGCAGGGCAGGGCTGTACAGCGCGGGGGACCTTCGCCTGGTCCCTCAAATAACACAATGCGCGGGAAGCAAATGAATGTTTATCACCAAATTGGAGGTATATATGGTATAGCACCTGCCACGGAGATGGGGGTGTCGGGGGCTTGGGAGTGCGGTGTCCCATCTGTGTGGCTGGCAGGACCATGCAGGAGACAGATGCCTGGAACGGGGTCCTCGCCAGGGGATTTAGCCCCATCTCTGGCACGGGTGGAACAGGAGGGTTTTATTTCTGCAACCCCTCCTGCCACCCCAGCGCTGGGAGAAGTCACCATCAGGAGCATGGACCCAAGCGCCCATGGGTGGATTCAGGGCTGAGCTCCTTTTCTTAGCTTGTTCACGCTGGCTGTGCAAGAAGAGCATTTTTAAGGGTTGTGTCTGCACTGGGACCATGCCCGCACGAGTCCTGCTCCTGGCCAAGCACCATCAATGGTTCCCTGTGCCGGGAAAATCCCCTGAGGGAAGAAATAACCCTGGGGAGGGTGAATGGCAGGGTGGCACGGGCTTCTTAGCAAGATGGCTTCTTGCTTCTTAGAAGCTCCTTGCCTCTAAAAATTCACCTCCCAGCACACGCCAAACAGCAGCAGAGCAAGGCAAATCTCCTGGGGGGGTTTAGAGCAGTTTTGCATCCTGCAGGATCAGGCCATTGCCTTCGTGCTCCTTTTCAAGCCCATTTCTCCGCAGCAGCCATGGAGAAGAGCGTTACTTGTTGACTTTATAACGACCTATGGGTCTCATTTTAATTTGCTGCCTTTAACGAGTGCCTTGCCTTGGGGGTGTGCTGGGGAGGTGTTGAGTGAGATAAGGCACCTGGCAGAGGGCTGGGGCCGTGGGCTTCCCACAGCATGAACAGGCAAAGGGGAAAAATAAAATCATAGCCATATCAAGTTTGGGATCATGGAGGAAAGTACTCTTTAGCTGCAGCGAGAGTGATTTTAGATGGATTACGCAAATAAAGCAGCGATTAATGAGCAGAACTTGTTGGGGAAGCCTATTTGTCACACTCAGAAAGCTACCATCTAATTTTACTGGCTGCTCTTCAGCGCTCTTGCGTTTCTTTTTATTTGCTCCAGGCAAAATGCATTGCTGCTCAAGAAACAAAAAGGGCTCCAGCTATTCCTCCTCCTCCTTTCCCCTTCCTCAGACGCTTGCTTTGGAGGCCAGTATGGCTCCCTGCGTGGCAAAGAGCTCATTTATTTTGCAGCATCCTTCCCCCCTCCCTCCTGCTCCCCATTATTTAACCTGGGGTTTTCTGCATTTGTGGGTGGTTGTCTCTGGGCTGGCTTTGGGCTGTTTTGGGCTGACTTTGAGCTAAATTTGGGTTGGCTTTGGGTTGACTTGAAGCTGACTTTGGGCTCGCTGATGAATGTGCCCATATTTAGCAAGTGCAGAAAACCATCCCTCAAGTGGTTTTACTTGCTGCGCCGCAGCTGGGCACGGCTCAGACACGGGGCTCAGCTTTTCACTCCTTCTCCTCATATTTTCTTGTTAACATGACAAAGAGAGGAAGTTTTTGGGAACTGCTCTGCTCCTTGGTTTTATATTTCTAAGCTTGTTTTTGGCTGGTAGGGGACAGCGCTGGAAAGAGATATTTGAGTTGACTGGTGTCCAGAGTGCAGCTGCAGCTGTAATGACATCTGCCTGCATTTGTTTGCTTTAAGAAAAAATACATGTGGAAGGGGAAATGCATTTTTATAAACCAGACTCTCCCTGGCTGGCGAAATAGGATGCTGAAATTTTCAGCATCTCTTGTCCTGTAAGGACTGTTTCTGGGCAGTCCTTTGGGGTGCCTGGCACCCTCTGCCCACTGTGCAAGGGGGAAATCCGGCGGGGAAAGGGTGATGGGCAGCAGAGAGGGTTGTAACCCTCACGTTGCAGCAGTTGGAGGCTGGGGGTGTGCAGCAATCCCCCCAGCTGGTCCTGCCACGGTTGGTGGGCTCTGCCCGTGAGCCGCCCTGGCTGGTGCCTGTGGGTATTCCCAGCCTCAAGTGAGGTTATCCCAGGTGGCATCGTCGTCCTGTCATGGGCTGGGGTCCTGGCTCTGCTTTGTGCAGACCACAGCCTGGGGGTTCTCCTGGAGCTTCTCCTCCTCCCAGGCACCGCTGGCATCAGCTGGGCAGTAACAGGCTTCGGGAACAGTCACAGTTGTCCCCACTCATGGGGAGAGGCTTCATCCTGCTGGTGTGCCCAAAGCCAAGAGTCTGTGAGCATTCAGGAAACACTGGTATCTTCCAGGTGGAGGAGTGAATTAGCTGATTAATTACAAGGAGGAAAAATTTTTTTAGCAGGGGGATTTTGCCACCAGCAAGTGCAGCACCGCTTCTACTGCCCAATCCCCCCCGATGGAGGGGAAGTAAATGTTAACCCCCCTTTCTCCATCACTTGCCATGAAGCCAACAACACAGAAACCTTTCCAAAATAGCTCCCCAGCATCCCTCCGCTGGGCTCGTTAGCGTGCGGGGCCGCGGGTTGAAGCTATTCCAGGCGCGCTCAAGCCATGTGGTTTCTGCCGCCGTTAACAAAACCCTTTGATTGCAATCCTCGCACTTTCATCCAAGCCATTAAGCCCTAATGTCTGATGTTTTTGTGCTTTTAGGCATTCGTATGTTAGATGGCGATGTAACAGATGTTGTTGAAGCGAAGTCGCTTGGCATCAGACCCGATTACATTGACATTTACAGCGCGAGCTGGGGGCCAGATGATGATGGGAAGACAGTTGATGGACCTGGTCTATTGGCCAAACAGGCTTTTGAGCATGGCATTAAAAAGGTGTGGATCCTGCAGCGCCCAGACGCGCTCGCCCTCCTCCTCCTGCCCCATGGGGAATGCGTGCCAGGGCCATGGCTGGCCCGGGGTCTGGCGCGGGGACGGGCGGCTCAGCCCCCCGAGGCGATGGCATCGCTAGGGCCGGGGTGGGGGTGGGGGGGGCGAATCATCTCTAATTTTTCCTAGTTTTCCCCGGCGTCCCTAAGAGCTCCGGTGGATTTTGCAGCTGAGGGTGGTGACGGCGGGAGGTGCCCAGCGATGGCGCGGCCCCGGCAGGACCCCTCAGCACGGCCGGCTGCTGGGCAGAGCTCCGGCAGGGCAGGCAGGCCCCAGGTTGAGTTGCGAAGCTCTGCCGGGCTGAGAAAGCCAAAGCTGTTCTTGGAGGGGGGGTGACTTTGCACCTCAAAATATCCCCCCGGGTGCTGGTATGGAGGGAAGTGGCTGCCCCCCCGGCATCTTCATCCCCTGCTCCTTCACCCTCCCCAGGGCCCCGGTATCCTCTCCCAGGGGTCTCCATCACACTAAGCATTTCCCTGGTTTTCAACCCAGACTAGTGGCCGTGTCATGGCTGGGGAGGCGACACGGGTGCCGCCACAGAATCCGGCCACGGGGGCACAGGAGAAATTCAGATTATTGTCCCTGAAGTCCTCCAGTGAGAGTTTTCAGCTGGTGTCATATGTGATTGACAGCTGTCAGTCCCCATTGGGGATCTCCTGGCCTTCCTGTGCCCCTTCTCTTTTTGGGCGATTTTAAAAAATGCCCAATATTGGCTAAAAGCATCAGGAAAAAGACCTTTCTTGGCAGCTCGGCAGGTGCCGCAGGAAGTGTTGCGGCAGCTTGGGACTCTGCAGCGAGTGTCCCCTGGGTGCTTTGGCAAATTTGGGGTTGGGGTTTTGCCGCTGGCAGCCCCAGGCTGGGCTTGGAACCCCTGCCCATTTTGCTCCCTGCCTCCACTCCTGCCTCTGCTGCCTCTTCTCGAAGTGCACAGGGATTTGGGGTGGCCACGGGCCGGCGAGCGCAGCCTGCCTGTTATCTAAAAATAGGGTGGAGTGTTTTTCCCACTATTTACTTGATTTCCTGCCGGGGCGGTGAGCCTGCCGAGGAACCCATTGAAGTGCTGGGGAGTTCACGCCGTGTCAATACGGGGGAAACAAGCTGCTTTTTAGACCTTATTTTTCCATGCTGGATCAAATGGGCGGCAGCAGGGTACTTGCCCGGCACAGCCCCGCTGTTTCGGGATGCTTGTTTCTGTCTCCCAGGGGATTTCAGACCCTGTCAGCCTTATTTCTGCCCCCCCCCACTGCCACATGTATTTGTGGCACCCACTGTCCTGCATGCACAGCTCTTAATTACCAACTTCTTAAATAACGAGGAAAGCTGCAAGCAGATAGTTAGCTGCCACCTTTAGCCCGAGTGAACAGCTGTAACTGAGTTATAAATCCTTAAAATTGAGTTTTTAATGGAAACATTAAAATAACCTTTATCTATTAGCGATAGGACTGCACTGGGGTAATTTATCCTCTTGTTTCTTGCTCCAGCCACACACACCTTATTAGTTCCCAAGCTAACAGGGGGATATTTATCCTGGGCGCTCTCATGGAGTGCCGTTGGGCAGACACCCAAGCCCCAGCTACTCCATGGAAGCGGGGAGATGCTGTGCATCTCACATCCAACCAATGTGCTGATGGGGTGAGCCGGAGCATCCCCAGCCTTGGCCAGGGAGGGATTCCCTGGTTTAAATGATCTGGATCCAGGCTTTGTAGTGGCCAGGAGCCCCTCACCAGGATGGTGTTGGCTTAGGAGGATGGTAAATGAAGGAGATGGGTGTTTGGGGTCTGCTTGTGAAAATCTTGGTAGTTGTTTGTTGGAGGGCAAAGGGTAAGAGTGGCTTTATTGAATCCAAGGGAGTTGCAATACGCGGTGAGCTCACTCTGCTGGGAAACACTGTCAGGTGTTAGATGTGTGTTGCTCTAGTGTCATTGATATGCCTGTTTGTGTCCTCGTGCAACCATGCTGGCTCCGAACCCACTTTTCTCCAGCGCAGCCCTGCCTGGGCATCATGGGGGTGTGGGGTTTGGACCAGAACCGAGCAGCCTTTCCCAGCACCCGCAGCTGCAACGCTCGAGGTGCAGGGTACAAGGGAGGTCTGGGCCCCCCATCTACTGATCCAAATCAAAATCGTTGCTACATCTCCGCACGCCTTTGGCGATTGGTGCCTGGTTTTATTCCTCCAGTTAGTGATTTAGGAGAGACTGAGTTGCATGCAGCAGGGCTTATCCTTGGAGATGGGTGGATTTTAGTGTTGGAGAGCCGGATGGCCACTGCCTGCACTGAGCACGGGGGCTGGGATGCTGCTGCCTTGGAGATCCAGGGAACCCTGGAAGGTGGGACTGGAGATGCCAGCAGCAAGCTTGGTGGGCTGGCAAGCTGAGTTGAGCTCTCCGTGATGCGGGGCAGGGCAGTAATTCCCTTTGCAACTGCACTTTTTCTTGAAGAGTCCCAGACAGCTCTATTAATCTTTGCTAGGGAAATACCCACCCAGTTTGGCTGCGAGGCAGCCCAGATAATGAAAACTTTCATAAAGTAACAAGAGAGCCTGACTTAGCCTGTGTATCCAGAGGCAGGGTCAGCTCGGAGAGCCTCTGCCCCAGGAGGAGGGCGAGACAGGTAATAAACCATCCCTCTCCCCCCGGTGCTTAAAACCCACAATAAATCCCAGTGAATTCCTCTGGAGCAAAGCTGGTTTTTTTATTTATTATGATTATTCTTCTTATTATTTTTTGTGGAGGAAGCTGCCACAGAGCAGTGGGAGGGAGGTAAACACCAGATCTGCCCAGTCTAGCGCTGAAATCTCTCCGTGGCAGGAGTAGCCGCGGGGAGGATGAGGCTGCTCCGCCGCTGCCGCCGTGTGCTTCCATCGCCTGCCAAGCCCTCCCCGGAGAGCCCTGCCTTGCGAGGCGTGGAAGCAACCCAGCCACTTCATTTCCTGCCCCAAACCCCCTTGGGCCACCAAAAATCCTCCCTTGGGACTGTGGCAGGCTGTTTGTGAATCCCCAGGGGGCTGGGTTATTCCTGGGTGCCCTTGGCAGCAGTTTGGATGGAGGGGGTGAGTGGGGCTTGCCCCTGCGCCATCGCCTTCATTAGGGGCCCTTCGTTGGCACTGCGGCCACCGCTGCTGGGCGGGATTTTCCCGCAGCTCCGGGGAGGTCTGGGCAGCTGGTGCACCCCTCCCACCCCCCCAATTCCCGGTGGGCTCCTGCAGCTGTACCCGGTGGGGATGGCTCCATCAGATGTTCCTGCCAAGCGGTGGGGAGGAGAGAAAAGGCCAGGATTGAAAAAATAAAAAACATACAAAAGGAACCTAAAAGATAGGTCAGGGGATCGTTTCTGGTAGTTTGGGTGGGTTCGCAATGAGCTTTGTGGGCTCAAGATGAGGGAGACATGGGTTTTGGGGCTGTCCCTGCCAGTTCCTCCCACAGGGCCATCCCTGCACCCCAGAAAGCACCGTGCCGGGTGTTACTGCTTTGTCCAGGGGCTCTGAGCACCTGAGATGTTTTCCCCCAGGAGAGACCATGGAAGATGCCAAAATCCCTGTCGCCGGAGGCTCTCCCATCCTCGCGGGGAGCTGCTGCCTGTAAAACAGGGGCTGGTTGAGCTGAGGGACACGTTTGCAGGTGTTGATGCAGGGGGCTGAGCGCTGGACGGGATGGGACCTATCCTTCCACCCTAACCTAAGCCCATATCCAGACCCAAACCCAGGCTTACTGACGGCATCCCAGCGCTGGCGGGGGGCTGCCCCCTCCTCCCTGTGCCGAGATGGCCTCTCATCCCAGGCAAATGCCTCCTCTCACCCCCCCTGCCCCCTCTCTGCCCACAGGGCCGCAGGGGTCTGGGGTCCATTTTCGTCTGGGCGTCAGGGAACGGCGGCAGAGAGGGCGATTACTGCTCCTGCGACGGCTACACCAACAGCATCTACACCATCTCCATCAGCAGCACCACCGAGAACGGCTACAAGCCCTGGTACCTGGAGGAGTGTGCCTCCACCCTTGCCACCACCTACAGCAGCGGGGCTTTTTATGAGCGGAAAATAGTAAGTTTTACCCCGATGTCACATGGGGCAGCATCCCCTGGATGTTTTCTACGTGGCTGGGCTGGATGATTGTTCAGTTGTAAGAGCCAAGCTTTGCCCTTAGTCCTGCAGTGAGTTTTGCTTGTGGTTTTTTATGGTGGAGCAAAAATTACTCTTGGGAATTGCTCAGGGATGTGGCTGGTAAATGGGTGAAAGGGCTGGAGGTTTGCAAAAATACTAGTGCAAATATTTACCCGTTCCCCAAAGTGCTTGCTCACTGTCCCTTGCTTAAAAAAAAAAAAAAAAAAAAAAAAAAAAAGTTTTGAGGATTTTTAGCCTGAGAGAGAAAAAAGAGGGAGGATGGAGGTGTTTGGTAGGGATGTGGCAACCCCAAATGGGGAGCAGAGATTTTCAGAGCCCAGGAATTGCCTGAGGGTGTATGCACACGTGGATCAGTCTGGTTTTCCCTGCTGCCCAGGCTGTATTTGCCCTGTCCCAACAGCTGCTGTGGTCTCATCACAGCAAGGCCTCTTGTTACCAATGTCCCTGCGCATCATCTGAACCTTGGGCAGTGAGACATCGCCCACTGGCACGGTGCCTTATCCGAGCTGGGAGGGAGTTTTGCACCCAAATTAGGGGATTTTTTGGGGGGAGGAGCATTGTGGGGTTCTTTTACAAGTCTTTTTTAAATTATTTTTATTCAGGAGTGATTTGTTTGGGCCATAAATTATTAATTTCCACCCAGACAACAGTCCAAGTGCCATTTTCATGGCACTCAGGAGCATTTGCATGGCAGATACTAGCACTAGTCTAGTGCTGCTGGAGCATTATGGGGCAAAAAAGCAGCTTCCAGAGGCACTTCGGGGAGAAACTGGGTGGCACGTCACTCCTGCTCCAGAAATCACCAGATTAACTCAAAACCTAGGAGACTTTTAAAAATGTAACCAACAGAGCATCTCTGCCTACCTCCCCTCTCCAAGCTTTTGGTGCTCAAGTATTGTGCTCTCTCCTGAAACAAAAAAGCTGGAAATGGCGCTTTTTCTTGCCTTTTCCTGTCCCATGCAAATGGAAATTCTTGCCCAACACCAGGAGCTGAAGCTTTTAAGGAAAGTGTTTAATATGGCACAGCTCAACATGCACCCATGGGTGCATACTCACGCCAGATCTGTCCCACTCACACTGCTCCATCTGTGACTTTTCCTCCAGCTGATCCACAGTGAAATTGGTTTTTTTTTTTCCCCTTTCAAACAGTTTTTGCACCTTTGAACAAAGGAACATGTAAGCAGGGGTGTTTTCTTCTGTGCCAAGTATATCTGCAGCCCATTTTTGGGGGCTCTGGGCAGCCTGATGGCATGGGAACCATGGCAGGGGTTGGGTACCTGCTGGCTCAGCTCCCTGCTGGCAGCATTCCAAGCAAACCTGGGGTGCTCGGTGGGGTAGTGCCCACGCTGGGAGCATCCCAACAGCGTAGGGGCTGCAGCTCCTCTCTCCACAGGTCACCACAGATCTCCGGCACCGCTGCACAGACGGCCACACTGGCACCTCCGTGTCCGCCCCCATGGTTGCGGGCATCATTGCTTTGGCTTTGGAGGCAAAGTAAGTGTCACCTCGCCACCAGCTTGTGGGGGAAATGTTTCCACATTTAGTATCTGGAGAACAAAATCAGAAAGGAAAAAGGTGGGTGTTTTTCCTCTGGAGCAACTCAAAATGGGGCAAAGTTATTCTAAACTGCTCCTTTTTGGCAAGGTTTGATATGGTGTTGTTGTTTTGCATCTAATCTTCCTGCAGGTGTTTTATTGAGCTAATTCTTCTCTTGTTGCCATCTGTTGAAAAGTTGGGGTTGGTGAGATAAGTCAGGCTTTTCATTTGGTGCATTGAAACTGCTGACAGTCAGCTCCAACAGGAGTTTTATAAATGCTTCCTGGAAAAAAAATGTCAGAAAACATCACAGAAAATGGAAAATGTCTGTAGAAGTGATGGTTTTCAGCAAGTGTTTCATTCCTGGGGGAAAAGGACTACTTTTGCATAATGTCAAAAACCCACATGGTGTGTGACCAGCAGTGACAGGATTCCCAGTTCAAAGGAGCTGCTCTGCCTCTTGCCTCCATCCTGGTCCTATCCTGGTCCTGTTGTGGTTCCCCAGCCCAGGAGCAGTCCCTGTGAGGCACCAGGCTTACCCCTTGGGCATCTCTGTGTTGCTTCATGGAACATCTTCTCATAAGCTTATTATTAATTTTATGGGGTGGAAATAAAAATAAGGCTGGGAATAAGCCACAGGGCAGAACTGTGCTTGCATCCAGGGATGGTGATCACAGTGTGTCGATCCCAGTCCCTCTCCTGCAGCTTAGTCCCAGCACCTGGATCAGGTGGGCATGTTTCTAGAGATGCCTTTTTCATATATTAAGAGCTTGAGATGTAATTTTTGAATTGTTTAGCTGAGGCGTAACACGCAACATTAAGTACCAGAGCTTGGTGCTCAGGCACTCCATTATGACACGAAGGAATAAATTGAATTTCTTTTCTTCACCGTTGCTCAAGAGCAATATAAATCCCAGCTTGAGATGCCGAAGAACTGACTGTAAGAAAAATGTGGAAAATTCTTCAGCAATATCCCTGGGCTGGGGTCTTGTGGGGGGCTCAAAAGCACCAGTGCTCAGTGTCCAGCACCCTGAACAGAGAAACCTCACTGAAACCCAGCCTAGACAGGGGGCTGGAAACACTTTGGGTTTCATGTTTCTGTTAAATAAGCAACCCAGGGTTTTTTTCCAGCAATTTTTGCTGTTATTCCTATAAAGGGAAGGTTTGCTCAGCACTGTGTATCAGCAAGCTGCCGAGCCCAGTACCCTGCCTCAGGATGTGCTTCCTTCCTGTTCTCCTGCAAGAAAATGGGGAAAACCTCCTTGATTTGCTTCAGTTATACCCTGGAGCGTGAGCACTAAAGCCCCTTGGCCAGGAATAAGTCCTGCAATGCCCACGGGCACATGGCATCCCTCTCTGGGATACCCCCCTCTGCTGGGGCACTGCAAGTGATGGTCAACCTCCAGGCAGGGTGTCAGCATTTAAATCAGCAATTCATGCTCTTTTGGAGCAGGAAAGAGGATTTTTTTGTTTTTGTTTTTGGGTTTTTTTTTAACCCAGTGGGGGTCCCTGCTGCTGCTGGGAAGACTGGGAGCAGCAGAGCCATCCCATGAACCGTATGTTGTTGCAGCCCCCTGCTCACCTGGAGAGATGTCCAGCATCTGCTGGTCAAAACCTCACGGCCAGTGCACCTGCGAGCGTCTGACTGGAAGACCAACGGTGCGGGGCATAAAGGTGAGGGGTGTGGGAGCGAAGGTGGCATGGTAAAAATGGCCACCCAAGGGAAAACAAAGGTCCCCAGAGCTTTGCTCATGGAGGCGTTCCCCCTGGGTGGCCACTTTCAGCTGCTTGGGAGCTCCTGCCATCAGGTGGTTGAGCAGAGAGAGGAGAGGGCAGTAATTTATGGGGCAGTGTGCTTAGAAGCCTTACTTGATGGAGGTTTGGAAGCTTTGCTTGGTGGCGGCTCTCCTGAGCTACAACATGGGCTGCTCCCAGCGATGTTTTTTTCCATGGTGCCAGTGTGAATTTGAGGTGTAACATGGGCAGGCCACATGTTGGAGCACCTCATACCCCAACAAGGACAACTCCGTGCCTTCCCTGATGGTTGAAGGATGACCCACCAAGCACTAGGAGGACATCCTGATCCCTGCTTGGAAAGCAGTGGGTTTCTGAGTCTTCTCTCTTTCCAGTTAGCCATCTATATGGCTTCGGTCTGGTGGATGCAGATGCTATTGTGGTGGAAGCCAAGAGGTGGAAGGCGGTTCCTCCCCAGCAGGTCTGCGTGGGAAGCCTGGACAGAGTGCCCAAGTGAGTGGTTGTGGGGTGGGGGCCTCTCCCAGGGCATGTGGCTGCTTGGAAGGAGCTTTGGTGGAGCTGGCTCTTGTGATGCAAAGGCTCAGCTTGGCATTTGGAAAGGAAAATTAGGAGTCAGGGGGGCCAGGACAAGCCCATGTGCAAGCGAGGTGGATTTTTCGGTCAGTGACCCACACTGTCCACCCCAGTTTGTTGTCAACTGTTTGTTGAGCCAGAAGTGCCCACCTGGGGTCTTGATGAGGAGCAGGTCCCACAGGGGCTCTCTGGGACCAGCTTTGACAGTGAGTGATTTATTTTGCATGCTTTCGCTTCCCAGATGGGTGATCAGCAGGGCATTTTTGAGGGATGACAGTGAGAGACCAAAACCAACTTGCCCATTGGGTCCTACATGAGCATCTTACTTGATGTGTTGGTCTCTCCTCACTCTTCCACCAAGCACCTTGTCTTGATGGAAGACACTAAAAACTGGTGATTTGTCACAAGGCTTCTCAAATTTCTGGTGCCTGGGGTCTCTTTGAACTTGTCTTCAGGTTCTAAACAGCCTAAGTTTGCATCTCATCTTCGGTAGGTCTGTCTCTGCTAGGTTAAAGGGTGGGATCAGGGTTCTGACCAAATGGACCCTCCTGGTTTACACTGCCTGGCTGTAGAGCAAGGGAGTTGTTCATCAGAAAAGCAGTTCCTTTGGAAGACTCACATATGCAAAGCAGGAATGAATTTGGAGCCAAGTGTGTTCTTGAAACTATTTATCTGATACAGACACTAATTACAACCCAAAGAGGAACGCTGCACTGGTGGTTATAATAAAGAAGCGCCCTTGCAGCCCATAAGGCATAGATCTTAGAAGCAGTTCAAACCCATCTCGTTACCATTGAGCAATTCAGCAAATTCCTGTGCTAGGACACTGTATTGCAATGGAGGATGAGATAATTTTTGCCGTGAAGCAGTAGGAGACTGGCTTCAAATATAATTGGGCGTCCATGCTGCAGGGATCTGGGGAGCTATGCTGGCCCCAAAGTGATGCTCTGCCCATCTCTGGCAGGTACATCCGAGCAGACCATGTGCTGCGTGCCAGCACCCTCAGCAGTGCCTGCGCTGAGCACCGCGACCAGCACGTGCTCTACCTGGAGCACGTTGTGGTGCGGCTCAGCATCTCGCACCCACGCCGGGGCGACCTCCAGATCAGCCTCATTTCTCCAGCGGGGACCAGGTCGCAGCTCCTTGCCAGGAGGTAAGTGCAGCTGGAAGCAGCACACATCTGGGCTGGGCAGCATCTTTGTTTAGGGGTTGCTGCAAATTTGCTCGGATTTTTTGGGAAGCCAGGGGGCATGCTCGGGTGTCAGCTGCAGGAGGGCTCTGTGCAAGGGTGGGTGCATGCAAGTATCCCTAAAATCCTTAATTGCCTATCTACCTTTTCTGATTAAATAAGACAAAGTCATGCTTCTTGATCCATGGCATTACTGTTGCAGGGTGTTTGACCACTCCAATGAGGGGTTCAAGGGCTGGGAGTTCATGACCGTCCACTGCTGGGGGGAGCGGGCAGCGGGGGAGTGGACCCTGGAGATCCACGACACACCATCTCAAGTGCGCAACCCCGCAGTGCAAGGTAAGGGTCCCCCAGCACCCATGTTCCCCAGCCCCCGCCAGCCCCCTTCACCCCAAAGCTCTTTGCAAGTTACTTTGCTTGGCTGCAACTTTTGCTGTGAGTTTTATGGTCTTCAGCAAAACTGTATTGCCCAAATTTTTCAGAAAGGGAATAAAACTTCAGCCCTGAGCACAGGAGGCTGCCAGTCTGGCTGAGCCAGGAGCAGGTTTTCTCCCAGCAGCAAACTGCCTGCAACTGAGAGCCAGGTTTCCAAAATTAAACTGTAATGAGTCAAAATGAGGAAACCCAAGAGCTGTAATTGTTGTTTGTTTGTTTTGCTTCACTGCTGGGACATCTGGCGCGTGGGCTGGTTGTGCAACAGTGCAAGGGGACGATGCCCCTCAGGCTGCAGACGGACAGACATCCTCCCCAGGCTGCCACCACGCTGGCAGGGGGTGGCTGGGCTCAGCCTGGCCCCCTGCATGTCCCCAGCCCCGCCATGTCCCCACGTCCCCAGCGTGGCCACCTGCACCCTGACCGCTTTCTGGCAAAGGAGCCGGGCTGGCGGGATCCGGTCCTGCTGGGAAGGGGCAGCCGCCTTGCCGGCTGGTGGCACCGGGGCATGAAGCATCCTGCCTGGGGCTGGTGTGCATTGCGGGGGTGTTAAAATCCACACAATCATTGATAGGAAGCCAGGAGTATATTAAAAATCTCTCCCACGCGACTTTCTGGCGGGAGGCGCACATGGGGGTTCATTGTGCAGAAAGTGTTTCTGTTTGCTGCCTTCACCCGAAATCTTTTGAACTCAGAGAGCAGCAGTGAAGCGCCCACGGAGCTGCTTTTGCCCCTGTATTTACAGTTTACAGCGGGTGTTTCTGAGCCCCTTGTGGGCATCAGGCCTCAGCTTTACCCAGCTTTGCAAAATGAAATGAAAATGACATGTTAAGTCACCCCCCTCAAAGGCTCTGTAGCAGGCTTGAACCAGAGAGGGCAAAGTGGGAGTTAAAAAAGGGAAGACGCTTCCAGCCCCAGCAGAAACAGGTATCAAATGTTAGTGTAATACCATTAAACCAACTAAATTTGTTACTTTAATACCAATTAAAAACTATGGGTGTCCTGTTGCTGGCCCTGCTGCACCCCCAGCATCAGCCCTATGCAACCTGGGATTGCTTCACATGGGACATTTTAAATTTAAAGCAAATTTAATTCTTTCAGCGGAGGTGCATGGCTGAGCTCTTCCCTGGCTGATGCTGCTTGAGCTTACCCCTTTGCGTGCTCCATGCCAGCACTGCTTGCTTGCAGCAGGTGGGTCCTCTCAGCCCTTTCAGAGAGCCAAGGGATTTGGGTGTCGGAAATTTAAAGCCCTTCCTGGAAATGCGGGGATTAGTAGTTAAAGCAAAGCGTGCTGTGGTGTGAAGTGACTTACATTGATGGGGAATTGAAAGAAAAACAGTGTTGAAAGATGCAATGGTGTTTTTGGACCCCCCTCCCCAAAGCTGCATAGGTCAGAGAGGACCTCGGTGTGGATGTAAGGCCACGGGGGGTCCCCAGGCCCCAGGTGTAGTGCAGGCTCTGGTGGCCCCCATGCTGTTTCGGGGACACTGAGCTCAGACCTCTGGTATGTCAGGCAAAGGATGGCTGGAGCAACAGCAGCAAGAAATAATCCAGTGTGTGCCGGGTGGCTTTTGTCAGACAGAAATAATCCTCTATTATGGAGCTTTCAAAGTTACTGATTCTCTCCACACGTTAGACAGGAAGGCTATGGTGATGCTGAGGTTTGTCAGATGAGTTATAGACAAACAAATCCCTTGTAGGTGCCTTAAACAGCCACGTTTGTGCGGCCTGGAAGCTCAGGGGCTCATGAACATTTCTGGGTGTTCGCTGTTTGCTTCTGCATTGCTGTGCCAGTGGTGAAGCCCTGAAGGTCTGGTCCATCCGCCTCCTGCTTCCCCCAAAGCCAGGTCCCCCAGGGAGGAGCAAGACGGGGAGCGGGATGGGTGACGTTACGCCTGCCCCACAGGGAAGCTGAAGGAGTGGAGCCTTCTCTTCTATGGGACAGCTGAGCACCCCTACACCACGCTGGGCAGCCCCCAGTCCAGCGGGAGAACGCTGGAGGTGCCAGCATCAGAGATGGAGCCATCGAGAGCCGCCTTCCTGCAGAGCCAGGTGGAAGTTGTGGAGGAGGAGGAGGAGTATGCAGGTAAGTGCTAGCTGTGCCACTGCGTTGTCCCCTCCAAAGTACCCAGGAAAATGCAAACCTGGATAAAATGTGGGAGCCATGAGGCCTGATCCTGCCCAGGGCTGAGGCAGGCTGGGAGGAGCAGTGCCTGTGGCTGGCGCGGGGCAGCAGGATGGCAAAATTAGAAGGTAGCAAAACGCCCCATCCCAGCGTTCCTGCCACAAATTGGTGGTGCAGCCATCTGAAGAGTAAAAAAAGCTCCTCTGCCCACCTCCTTCCCGGCCTGGTGTGGGCATGGGCAGGCATCCCTGCTGGTGCCTGTGGAGCAGGTCTGGCCCCTCTTGCAAATCTGCTTCTGTAGCAGGATGTTCAGCCAGGGGATGGCTGGGTGGGATTCATGCTGGGGAGGATGAGCTGGAGGAGAGGTGAGCACCCAGAGCCGTGCAGCTCCATAGGGATAGATAAGATACAGAAGATCTTTAAGATAATAGATACAGGAAAAAATAGGCAGAGGGTCCCCAGCCCCTTCCCCGTGTCCATTGGCCCAGGGAGGGTGTGCTCAGAGCATCCTGGCAGTGGGATCTATGGGATGCTCAGCCTGTACCCCCACCAAGCCAGTCTCTCCCTTTGCAGGTCCGTGCCATCCCGAGTGCGGTGACCAGGGCTGCGATGGCCCCAATGCCGACCAGTGCTTGAACTGCATCCACTACAGCCTGGGCAGTGTGAAAACCGGCAGGTGAGGGCTGGTGGGTTGTCCCCACAGGGTCCCTGGGTGGTGGCAGCACCTTTCCTTAGGGCTTTTACGGCAGCATGGGTGACAGATGTTTGCACAGGGAAAGGAGTATATGAGAGAGAAAACAGAGGGAGGAGGAGGCATGGGGACCCTTGGTATGATGGAATGGGGGCATGGAGCTGTAGAGTCTTGGAGGACCTTGGCCGTGTAATCATGCTGGGGAAGAAGCATTGGCTTCACCAGCTGCAGTCACCCACGGCCAAGGGACAGCTAGCTGAGGTGCCAAATCACTTCTGGAACTGAGGTTTCCACTCCTCAATTTCTGGGGCTGGCACAGGAGAAGTTTACCCATAGTCCAGGTTTCTGGCCCAGGGAGTCACGGGCTCTTTATTAGAGAGCCACAAAATTCAAGACCCTAAATCTTAAGAATATGAAGTAAAGGAGTGCAAATCGCCACCAAGGCTGGGGGATGTCCCAAACACTGCAGACGAGGGGTCAGCGGCAGGCACTGGACTGCTGGGAAGCGGTTGGCTGTTGACACCAAAGCGCAGGTGCTCTCGGTTCCTTCCCCAGGATGTGTGTGAGCTCGTGCCCCACGGGGTTTTTCGGTGACAAAGGTGCCCGGAGATGCCGCCGGTGCTACAAGGGCTGTGAGCGCTGTGTTGGGAGGGGACCGACCCAGTGCACGGCGTGCAAGCGGAGCCTCTACCATCACCAGGAGATGAACACTTGCGTGGTGCTGTGTCCACCCGGGTTTTACGCCGAGGAACGTAAGGATATCACTTGCAAGCTGTAGCATGAGGATATGCAGGGGTTCTTCTGTTTTAAGTGCTATGGGTGGAGAAGACACCTTGGGTTTTGAGTATTGGCTTTGAATTTCCCCCCTTGACCTGCTTTGCACAGCAAAGGGAGGAGGAAAACCTCTGGGTATTCAGAGGGTGGTGCAAAGCAGAGGTGCTCAACTCAGCTCGTAATTAGAAGACTGTAATTAATGATCCTAGCTGCTTGCAAAGCATATTTCTACTTAGCAAGCAATGACAGATAAGGTCATCTGCAATAGCAGGGACCCATCAGGGAGGGATGATGTGCCTCTGCACCCCAGGGAGCTGGTGCTGGGGTGCAGCAGGGTTTTGCGGCTCCAACTGCTGCTTGCAAATCACTGTCCAGATTTTATTCTCCCTGCCTCACTTTGTTTTTTGAAAGGTCAGAAACGCTGTCTGAAATGTCATCAAAGCTGTAAAAAATGTGTTGGTGAAGCGGACAGATGTACTGCATGCAAAGATGGATTCAGGTAAAACTGGCACCAGAGGAGTTTATACCTGCAGCATCAGTACCTGTGGTTTAAATTTGGGAAAACTGGTGGGAAATTAGAAAGTGAGTTACTCAAAGATCCAGGATTCTGCTTCAGTGGTGCTACACCTGTGTCATGGAGTGCTGGAGGTCTGGGCATTTAAAGGTGATGATTTGTGTCCCTTTAGCTGAAAAGCATGATTTAAATTTAATTTCCTTTTCTCCAGCTATTGGCAGGGTGGTGGGTAAGTGCTGTGCTGCGGGCTCAGGAGTGCCCATCCAAATTTGGTGACCTGATCAGCTCCCAGCATTGCAACTTCTAGAATGGGGAGAAAAAAAGCAATGAAAACCTTTACAGCACACATTGCAAAGCACGTTTCCTCCTGAATCTCAGGTGGCTCTGTCAGAGCTGTCCCAGCCGAATGGGGTGCTTGGTTTTGCTCACCTGGCAGAGCCAGTACCCGGCTAGGCTGCTGCAGGCAGGCTGAAAATGCTCCCTGCAAGTACAGAAACCCTTCTCTCAGCTTCATCCATGCAGGAAAATTTTATCCAATGTGTCTGTTGAGTGGCACTAGCATAGGATATTGGTCTTCCAGCAATGTGGGTGCACTCAGGGCAGCCCCGACCCTGTGAGGAGCACTAGGCACCCTTGCTTCTGGCCCCACTGGGATGCAGAGCCCAGCCGTGCTGGTGAGCAGCATCGGCACTGGGGAGAAGCTGTTTTCCATCCCCAAATGCATGTGGAAGTATTGTCCCACAGCAGTTCGTATCGTTCAGGAGCTGTGAGTGAGCCAGAGCCGTGGTGTAGCAGCAGGGCTCTCTCAGACAAAGAAATTGCTGCTGCCAAAAGATTATCTACTCCCTCAGAAAAGCAAAAGTGGAGGCACTTGTCAGACGTAATCCGCATGGCGCTTGCTTTTTATTATCCAATATCCTTTTAAGTCGGGACTTCAAATCATCCCTGCTACGCTAAAGCAGCACTGGCCCAGCCGCGGCACTGAACAAATTTCCTTTTGTGCCAGGGAGCTTCATGGTGTAAAAGGTCTTGTGAGAGCCTGGCTGGCTGCCCACAGGAAAAAATAGTTTTATTTCCTCCTGGATACTTAATTAAGGAACCTGCAGTTGTCCTTTTGGTCCAGGCAGGACTTTAATTTCTCCTGAAGGGCTAGCTGGCTTTCTGACGCCTCCTGTGCTGCGGGCTGAGGCTGCTGTAGTGCACGGGGGGATGCGGAGTTGGGGATGGGCTGTGTTGAGGTTCCAGAGCCGGCAGCTTTGGTTACAAATGTCTTCTCTGCTTTCCTGGCAGCCTGGCGGGAGAGAGCTGTGTGCCGGAGTGCCAGCCCGCCATGTACCTCAGCCGGGAGCCCCGGCGGTGCGAGACCTGCCCTGCTGGCACAGGTACACTCTTTGCCCCACAGCATCCCCATGCAGAACCCCAAAACCCTCATGCATCATGAGTCAATGCCCACCATATCCACCCTGAGCCAAGGCAGAGCATGCCAGAGGGGAAGCAATCCCAGGTCTCCAGCACATCCCATGAGGTGCTGGGTATATGTTCACACTGGAAAGGTTTTTAGGGAGTTTTTACATTTTTATTAGAGCCATTCTTTATTTCCTGATCCCTCTGAAGCCAGGTGCTTTAGTTTAATAAGGTTGCGGGGGAGGCTGTAAAACCCTCTTGGAGTGATGGAAGATGGCTTTGCAGCATATAAAAATGTGAGGCAGCTGAGGTGTGTTATCCTGGCCACCCCGCGGGGCTGGGCTGGCCGCTGCCAGCTTCTTCCTGCTGCCCGAAGTTGCTCGGCGTTCCCTTTAAATCCTGCCTTTTTTGCTTTTTGAAAGTCCAATTATTTTCCATTGTTAATGTTTGCGTCTGCCCTCGAAATCATCATAGATCTGATGATAATATAATCTCCAGACAATTCATGTTCAGTGGTGTGAATCTCTTCTATCATACATGGGCAATTTCCTAAGACTAAATCCAAAATATTTATTGATCTTGTTGGCAAGCGTGGAAGGGAATGGGCTCTTAATCCCTTAAGAAAATTACTTCCTTTCTAATTCTTATTCCAGTCAGTGTAAATGTACTTTACCACAATTATTTTTCAAGCCTTTTCTTGTTGTCTTTTCCTGCATAACCATTTCTCAAGCCTGGTGCGTGGAAGGCCTCTAATAATACCACCTCCATCACTGAAGTTTGCTGTCCAGCCACAATGCGCCAGCGCTGAAGTGGGGCTCTCTGCTTTCCCAGCTCCTTTCCTGAGCCCTTTCCTCCTCCAGCTTCTCTGCAGCCCGATTCAGTATCACTTTTTGCACGTGTTGCTCTGCATAGGGTGGCAAAGCCAAAGCAGTGCACACTTGGGAGCAGTGGCTGATGCCCCAGAGGGGATTTTGATGTGCTGTCCCCTGCTGAGCCCCTGTGGCCGGCTCTTGGCTCTGCAGAGGTGCTGGGTCCTGGCTGGGTTTTTTTGGGGTGGGAGCTGTTTTTTGGGGGGTGGGAGCTAAGCAGCCATGCAGGACCCTGGTGGCACAAGCAGCTTGTTCACTCCTGGGCATGAGCAGGGCAGAGCCAAGCCGATGCCCCTCATCTCACGTGGGGCTGTGGCCACACTGGCACTGTCTCCAAAATTGCTCATGTGCCGTCTGCCCTCTCCTCTGTCCCCACAGGGCCAGGTGAGGAGGACTGTGCACCCTGCACCCCCGAGGCCTCTGCACCCCACTGGCGCTGCGTCTCTGCCTGCCGTGAGGGCTTCTACCCTGCCCACAGCCATGGGCTGCCCAACAAAGTCTGCAAGAGGTACAGTACCACCCTGACCGTGACCAGAGTAATACCAGGACTGATGGCAGCAAGGATAAATAATGCTGGAAACAGCTCACGGCTGGAGCTGTTTACTAGGAAATTAAAATAGGGATTAAGGGAGCCAGGACAGCCATGGGGCTGGACCCCACATGCCCCTGCCCTATAGATTTAAGAGCGGCAAAGCTGCACACTCCCCTGCCAGAGCCAGCCAGCCAAGATGTCTTAGGGCTACCGTGGAAGGGGCTCAGCCCTGGCCCCAGGCTCTCTGGAGGAGGTGTGGGAGGAATGGTAATATTTAGGTAAATACTCGAGCTTTCAATCAAACCTGCTCCATTTGCCCTGCAGCCATGTTGGAGGAGCGGTTGCTTGCTCCTTGGCCCAGCACAGAGGCTGCGTGCGTGCGGGAGACTGGGAGATGCTGGGAGGCAGCAATTTGCTCCCACTCTCCTGCACTCTGCACTTTAAGTGGGGAGTGGGAGTTAATTCAGCCTCATTAAAGCAAACTTGAAAGGGAAGGATTAAAGGTGGCTTGGGAACACACAACTTGGTCCCTGCCTGCCCAGGGTTTCACTCAACCCTTGCTGCCTCTCCAGCAGGGAGGAACAAGGGACCAGCATCCCTTCCCAGGGATTTCAGGTATGGTCTCCACAAGCCACTGTCCCCAGGCAGGAGGCACAGCTGCTGGGCTCTTTTTGCTGAGCAAACAGATGGGAGCAACACAAGTTCTCCTCAAAGCCCTTCTTCTAACTGGGATTGCTGGGAGGAGAGCTGCAAGTCCCACTGAGCCTTCCCAGAAGGTGAGAACTTCTAGGATGTCACCAGCTGTCACTGGGCATTGAGCTGGCACCAACAAGCCCATTTTTCTCAGGGCTTAATAAACGTTTCAAGCTTCAGATTTGCCATTTTCCTTATCCTCCAGTTCGGTCTGGATGTCACAGTGCCGGCACACCCATTTTCTGGCTGACAGCCCATTTTGGATGGCCAGGGTGTTGGTGGCGGTTCAGACCATGGCAGCGTCTCTGTCCCCAGGTGTGATGACCACTGCTCAGCCTGCGAGGGCTCCAGTGGAAACTGCCTCAAGTGTAAAGAAGGTTTCAGCCTCCTTGGTGGCTCCTGTGTAACAAATGAAACCTGTACCAACGGTAAGTAGCTGTGGCAGAGCCATTGGCACTGCAGTGCTTCTGCAGTAGCAAAAACGAGGGGGTTGAGGGATTCTCTTCGCAATGTAAAGCCGAAAGCACTGGGGCTCCTGGGCTTGCTGGGGCACAGCTGCAGTGAGCTGGGCTCTGGCTGCAGTGGGCAGGTGGCTTACCTGGCAGAGCTGCTGGGTATCTGCCTGTTGCTCAAACACATCTGAGCATTTGTATTTCACTATAGTTTAGTCTTGGGACTAATTCTCCCACTCACTGCAAAGCTGCTTTATTCCTTCATTAAAACCATGTGAAAGATGCCCTTAAAAAGCGCCTGCTTTTCAATTCTCTCTCCTCCAACACTGGAACGAATTGCACCGCCTGTTACGTGCAATGTTTGTTTATTTAAAATGGTAATCTGCTCTCATTTTCTCTTGTTCCTCGCCTCCCAGCTGACAAGACTTTCTGTGAGATGGTGAAATCAAACAAGCTCTGTGAAAAGAAGTTGTTTGTGCAGTTCTGCTGTCAGACGTGTCTTATGGCCGGGTAAAGTTCAGTGGCTGCATCCATCCAGGACTTCTACCAACTGCCAGCCCAGTTTTGCCAAATGTTTAGGACAAAAGTTTATTTTTTCAGCTTTGGGAGAGTTTACATGGTGCTGTCAAGCATTTGCTCGTGAGTTTGATAGCTTTAATATCACTGTCAGCGTGTTTCTATAGCAATATGTTAAGCAGAGATTGGATCATACCCTGAATGATCGAGTCCTGAAAGGCAGCAGACAAGCGGTGATATTAATACTCTCAAACACTCCTCGTGAGCAGGGACCGATGCATGATCCATGTACACATGCTTGGTTGCTCGCAGAAATCCTACTGATCTGCCCGCTCCGAGCAGCTGGCGGGAGCCTTCGCTGCAAAGGATGCAGGACTTCACATATCTGCGAAGAAAGAGCCATTTCTGGCTCAATTTTTGGTACCCTTTTCTGCTAGGTGACGGCTGATATAAACCTGCATTGCAAGCGGCCGGTACCGTGCTCTGTACATACGTAAAACGATGAATTAGGTGGTTCCCAGAGCGGTGCCCTAAAGCCTGCTCTGGCACTCCTGTTCGGATTCGGTTGGTAGCCGTTTCTCTCTGGCCGTGGCAATAACTGGAGATTTGAGGACCAAAGTGAGAGCTGATCCACACGGCTCTGCAGGCGTGTCAGCCCAGCGAGTCCAGCAGGGCTTTGCCCTGCAGGTCATTGCAGGCAAGCAAAACCTGGGTGCCTACAGGGAGTCTTAGGGACTTGGGGGGTTCGTCTGCATGGATCAGCCTGTGGGGTCACAGCCTTACCATGAAATGAATTTCCCTCCTGGAACTGCTAGTAAGTTGCTGATTAATTCAGTTTGGAACAAGACGGATCCTTCCTCTAAAGGTGGTGTTGCAGTTAATCTCTTCTGGCATTCTGTGTTACGATCCTTCCCCTGTTTTGCTGGGTATACCCCTCTCTCTCACAAAATCCTCCTGTTCATAGCAGTGATTTTTCTTGGGCATCTGTTTCCAGAAGGGACATTCCAGGGATCCGGCCAGGAAACTCTTAATTTTACAAAACCCTTGCCCAAAAGAAATCTTTTCATGCTGTCTCTTAATAGTAAGTCATGTGGTGTTTATATAATTGTGTTTAAAATATCCTTGGCTATGTTGTTTTACAGATTTTTAAAAAATAACTTATACAATACTTGGTTTTTCTCTGTGGACTATTTTTTATATGGGAGTGGGGAATCTTTTTGAGTCTTACGTCCTTCTTTTTTCCTCTCTGACCTTGCAGAGCCGCTCTGCACCAGACGTATGTAAACACTCTTTCCTATGCTGCATGTTCTGATTTTCATTGTTAATAGTTTTAATGAGTTAAACCTTTTGCCAATGAAATTCACAGTACAAATTGTCACCGGTTCCTCATGGAGCTGGGATAATCCCTGTTTGGTTTCGGTTGCAACGACACACACCCTGCCTGGGCTTGCCCGCTAAAGCTTACCTCAGCCAGGTGAAGAAGGGAGAGCCACACTGTCACCTGCCTGGACCAAACCTAAGGAAAGATGGAGCTTTGGTGAACTGACCTTTAAGTTAATAAACTGTTGATCTCCCCTGACAAAGGAATCTGTGCTTTTTCCAAATTCATGCAGCTGCCATCCCAACCAGAGGCAGGGCAGGGCAGCGATGCATCACGTGTCTATATTTTGCCGGATAAAGCAGCTGTCCTGGCTGGAGCTCCTGATCAGCCCAGAGCACCTGCAGGAGAAACAGCTCTAGAACAGAGGAGCTGCACCTGCAAAAACCTCACTTTTGTTTTCATAAAGGTCTTTTACCTTCAGAGAAAACTTGTACCCTGAATACCTGCCCCATGCCAGGCTGGGCTGGCATCTCTGGTGCACCCAGGGCTGTCTGGCTGCTGCACTCGGGCATGGCTGGGCTTATTCTCCGGTTGTGGGGAATCCCAGATGAGCTGGCAGGAGGGCTTGCTCCCCTTTCCCACCTGTACAAGGAGCATCCTGTGTCCCCCGGTGCCCTACCACAGTTCACAGTAGCGCTGGGAACTGCAGGGCCCCGTCCTTCAGCTGGCTGGGGAAGGAGAGGAGCTTGCCGGTGTGTGTGGGGCGCAGAGAGAGCTGTGGAGCCTTCTGTTGGTTGTGTTGGTTTTGCAATGTTTAACCATGGGCCAGGTGCCCAGGGCAGTGCCTGAACTGAGGAATCGAGCTTTTTAAGTGTGAAAAAAAGAAAAGAATGGAGCCCTCCCATGAGGGAAGATGCTTTCTCAGAGCTGTGCTGCTGTGGGTTCCTGTGTCTTACAGGTCTTAACATTTATCAGATGATAAATATGAATTGATCAGATGATTTATCACATAGTGATTCCTTCTGTTGCTCCAGGATCCCCCTTTTGGTCTCAGGCCAAACCAGAGGTCAGAACTGGGGTAAAAGGCTCCTGGCTTCTGCCCCTTCAGTTGTAAAATAACAAACTTTCATTTCTGTTGCTGTATCACACAGTCAAAAACTGGGAGCTGTGAATCAGGAGTACTGCGTCAGCTCTGCCTTCTAGTTCTCTGGCTCACAGAGGCCTGCCTCTAAATACTGCTCACTGGTATATTTAGATGTACTGAAATGCTAAAAAAAAAATGATGTTTACCCTTACATCCTTGGCATAACTTAAAATACACACTGGGTGAAGCAATGCAATTTAAGATGACCAATCCCCAGCAGTCCCAGCTTTATCCCGCTTTCTGCTGCCCTCCAGCCTGCCAGGGAAAGAGAAAGAAATTCTACACATCAAGTTCATGCAACAACAGCAGCTTACAGTGTTTCCCAGGGCGCTAACTCCCTCAGAAATCATTCTTGGAAAGTAATAAAATTCAGATTATTTATCCAAGTTATTGCAATGCTTGCTTGAAGCTATTAAAGTCTCTGGTATGCTCAGAGGATCAAAGTGGCTGTGTCTTCAAGATAAATGCATATTTAGGCAATTTATTAAAGGCTGTTTCTCTATTGTCTCTTGGCACCAAAGCCAAATCTATAATAGCTGTTTTCTGGAAAATCTTCTTAGTGCAGCCTGACTCCTCGTTTGCTGTTTGGCTGTGAGGTTGCATCCACAGCCATCTGCCATTTTGTAGTTGGCAGGTGGGGAACACACATCTTGAAAATCATTGCTTTGACTTTCCATTACAAAGAAAGGGCTTTTAAGAGCTTGTGTACAGCATATGAGACCAAGAATCTGTCTGCTCTCAATTACAGTTCTATTACGGCTGTAGAGCTGAGGCACACAGCTGTATTGTGCTAGGTCTGCGTTTTATTTGGCCTTGTGAGACGCAGGACCTGCTTTCCAGGAGGCTGAAGAGTGTCTCTTTTCAATGACTGCCTGAAATGACTAAAGACTCTGCTGTCTTTACTGCTGCATGATTCCTGTGTCACGTACAATAGTGCCGCTAATATTTCATTTTTGCTTATGACAGCTCTCTTTCTTCGTCTTGCTCTCTCCTAACTGCTTTCACACAAATGCAGATGTTATAAAAACCTGACTACGTGCTTTCATGTACAGTTTTGGTGAGTGTGTTTTTTAAGTAGGGAGCACAGGAGCTGCCTGACCCCAGCTGACACCTCCGCAGGGATCACCAGTCAGAACAGAGCCAGCTCTGACGCTGTAGTCCTGGGGAACGAGCCAGGCGTCACTCTCAGGGTGATGCTGCTAGATGCTCCCAAAAGAAAAGTATGAGCCATCACTGTGCAGTGCCAAGCGTGGCTGCAGCATTTAACCTATTATCATATCCTCTGGGTTCACAGAAATGTCACGGTTCACAGAAATATCCTTCCCTCGATAGCAGTGGATCCAGAAATCATTCTGCCTCATCTCGTTCGGGTGCCCTTGAGAGCTGGGGAAGTATTTATCCAGGGCTGCAGAAGGAGCAGCTTGGTGATATTCAGCAGGCTTTGGGACCTGGGGGTGGGCAACCACTTCATGCCACCTTCAGTCCAGGTCATCTGCACTGTGGTTGACCCACCCACCTGCAAAGCCCCACTGCCACCAGCTGAGCCGTGCCAGCAGGGCCAAGTGCCTCGTCCACAGCAGCCCAACACTGCTGCCAGCAGCATGCTAGCTCAGACCAACTAGTGACCTGCTTTACATTGGAGTTGCCTGGCCAGACACAGCAGGCTGAGCCATCTCAGCTCCCCCAGCGCTACCCCCAGCTCTTCCTTGCTGTTCTTTAAATTCCTAAAGCAGGTAAGCGGATAGTGACACTTTAACACACATTTTATCTCACAGGCAAGGGGTGAATGTCATGCTACAGCCCGTGGTGTGTTCCCAGCCCATCACAGCTTCTCTGAGACCAGGAACACACGCAGAAGTGCCAGAGCGACTGTCTCAAACGCTGCATGGGGAAGGAAGGTGTTCATGTGCAACTCTGCGTCCAGGAGCAAAGGCTGAGCTGCTGCCTGGGTGGAGGAGAGAAAACACCAGGAGCTGTGATTGTTGCGGGAAGCTGTCCTTGCTACATTGCAAGGAGTGAGCAGCATGTGTCTGAACAAGCACGGTCCCACCGGCTGAGCGCACCGGAGCCAACTGTGCCCAAAGGCCAGCAGCTTGCCCGCCGCCAGTCGCTGCGCACAGCACCTTCCTGCTCCAGCGGGATTTCGGCAGGTTTAGTCCGGGAGCTGAGGGGGAACCTCTAGTGTTATCTTTGCCCGCTTTAGGGTACTATTGTGGCAAAGCCAAACCCCCGCTGAGTTTGTCGCTGACGTGCTCGGGCCCTGGGCCGGGTGTCCCCCCCGCACGACTCCCCCACCCCGGCTGCAGGGCAGCGGCGTCTGCCCGGAGAGGGGAGCGGGGGGAACCTCCCCTCGCCGGCCATCGCTGCCCGGCTCACCGGCGCTGCTGCAGCGGGGGCAGCCCGCTCCGGGGGGCCGGGGCGCCCTGCAGCCGCTCGGGCTGAGGGAAGAGGCGTTTGCAGGGCGCCGGGTCCCTCTGCCGACGAGCCGCCGAAGCGCTGCCGGTGCTGGCGGAGAGCCGCTGCCCCGGGCGCTCGGCCCCGGCGCTCCCCGCAGCCTGAGGTTCAGCTGCGCGGGGAATTAGGGAAAGGCCTTCAAGGAGGGGGAGGCTGACGGGCCGGGGAGGGAAGGGCCCAGGAGAGCGGCCTGCCTGGGGGCGCTGCAGGGCTCCCCCCGCTACCCGTGAGAGCGCAGCGGCCTCGGGACCCTCCGAGGGGGCACGGCCTGGGGCTGCGCAGCACCCGACGAAGGCGGCGGAGCAGAGGCCGCCCGAGGCCGCCCGAGCCCGGGCAGGGGGGCGGCCGCCGCGCTCCCGTCACCTCGGGGCCGCGGGGGCGGGCCGCGGGGCGGTGCCTGCCGCTCGCTGCCTCGGCGTTCGGCTGGGCGGCCTGGCGCGGCTCGGCGCTCGGCGGTGGGGCTGGTTCGGCGCGGGCTGGCGGCGCGGCGGGGCCCGGCGGGATGGTGAAGCTGACGGCGGAGCTGATCGAGCAGGCGGCGCAGTACACCAACGCCGTCCGCGACCGCGAGCTCGACCTGCGCGGTGCGCGGGCGCGGCGGGGCTCGGTCGGGGGGGGGGCGGCGGGGAGCCCACGGCCGTGGGTGGGTGGCGCGGCCTGTGCCGGCTGGCGGCCTGCAGGGGCGCAGGGCTGAGGGCTGTGATGGGGCCTGTGATGGGGCCTGGAGGGGGCTGTGTTGAGGCCTGGGGCCTGAGGGGGGCCTAGGCGGGCTTTTGATGGGGCTTGGGAGGCCTGTGATGGGGCTTAGGAGGGAGGGGGTCAGGGTTGGGGCCTAGGGGGCCTAGACGGGCCTGTGATGGGGCTTGGAGGGCCTGTGATGGGGCTTCGGGCCTTCAGTGGGCAGCAGGGCAGGGAAAGCCGGCGGGGGGGGGGTTGTTGGAGGGGCCTGCTGTGGCCGGGGGGTTTGGCGAGGGGAGGAGGTTAAAGAGGCCCCAGTGGCAGGAGAACCTCGGTGTGTGTGTGAGGGAGTGGGAATTAGGGGCTAGTGGTGGGGGTGGGACTTGGAGTGTTTCCTGAGGAGGAGGAAGAAGGATGCTTGGAACAGGCTGTAGGGGCTGTTGGCTTTGAGGGGGAGAGTTTGGTCTGTGAGTGATGTGGGGGAGAGTCATTCTGGAGGTGTTTAGGCTGAGACTATCTGCATTCTTGGTCCATCCTGATATGCCCCCTACACACTCTGTCTCATGCTTTGGTCCGCTTTCCTGTGCGTATCATCTAACTCTGTCTTATGCTCTCTCCCCAGGCTATAAAATCCCAGTTATTGAGAACTTGGGTGCCACTCTGGACCAGTTTGATGCAATTGATTTCTCTGACAATGAGATTCGTAAACTGGATGGATTCCCTCTGTTGAGAAGGCTGAAAACTCTTCTGATGAATAACAATAGGATTTGGTAAGCAGTTGTATTTTGGGCAGATGGGGCCCTGAGGCAGAGGTAAATGGTCTTGGGAGAGAAGTGTGCCTGCATCTTTTAGTGCTGGGTAGGTGTAGAAGTGTTAGTTTTGTGGGAGAAAAATTGGCCCTGAGTCCTGTATAAGTCCTCTTTGAGTTTCCTGGCACATTCCGTGCAAAAGTCAGTCTTTGTTCTTCAGACATCAATGAGATGCAGAATTTGAAATTTGGCCAAAACTTTGGATTTCATCAGTCATATAAAATCAAAATAAAGACAAGAAAACAGGGGTTTTCACCTGCAAGTGAATGAATGTAAATCTTATATTACGTCTAATACTTTTACACCAACAGCTGATATTTATTGCCAGCTTTATCAGAAAAAGTATTGTAGTGGATGCTAACCCAAACTTCTGCTAGTGTCAGACTGGGTTGTTTTACAGGGAGATCATCTGTGTTATCATATTTCTGTGTGTGTGTGTGTCTTTTCACCATTGCTACTTTCTGGCCTAAGTTAAACCTTTGGTATTTGTCCTTTTTTAGTCGGATTGGTGAAAACCTTGAACAGGCTCTGCCCAGCCTGACGGAGCTCATTCTTACCAACAACAACATTGCTGAATTGGTAAGCTATCAATGCAAGATAAATCTAAACAAGCTTAAGTTTTGTGTTTGTCATCTTTCTAAATGAACCTTTTTTCCTGAGAATAGTGTTATATGCTTTTGTTAATAGTTGGTTGTTTTTCTTTAGAGTAATATCATATGGGTTTAGTAGTAGTAAATGGTGTACATATTTTAATGAACGTAAATCGCAGCATGCAGCGGAACAACAATCACAAAGTCTTAATGGGTTTCCTGTTAAACTAATTGCAGTAATTCTAATTAGTGCCAATTACTGATTCTCACTGGTCTCTAAAGTAGTTATGAGTTCAGGAACTTTGTTTTCAAATGTTTGATTTTTCACTAAATGGACTTAAGATTTCTTACTGTGTTCCCATTATGTAGGGTGAACTGGATCCACTATCAACTGTTAAATCATTGACTTACCTGAGGTACGTGATCTTGAAAAGAAAACCTACTCTTTCTCTGCTGCTTGAACTGTGCTGCTGGCCTGGCTCTTTGCTTTGACCTGGAATGCTCTCCTTTTTATGACCTGTGACAGAACCTTTATGCCTAAGAATTGAATCGATAAACAGCATTTCCACTACACTTCAGAAATACCTGGTATTGAATGGGTGAGGCTTTCTAGTAGTGACAGGCTGTTGAACCAATGAAATGTAACATCTCTGTAAACCAATATGCAAGCGCTGAAGTAACCTTAACCTTTAAAAAACTAAAAACTAAAGGTTTAAACTGTTGTTACAAAATACAAAAATTAAAAAACTACTTTTCAGTAATGTTACATTTGGTATGAGGGACAAAAAAAGAAAAGCAGTTTGTGATTTTTTTGGTTGACCAGTGTCCAGGTAGGAGATGTGATGGTTTAGTTATTTGTTGGATTTTTTTAATATTTTGAGGTTGTTCTTTATGTTGTTCTTCAGTAAAATCTACTTAATTGATAAAGTGCAAGGATTTACTATAGTTTTTATAATATCGAAGAACAGTGTTACTATGCATATTTAATGCTGTTATTTTTTGTCCATTATAGCAGAAGGTACATGAATGCATTTTAAGTATACTAATGTATTTCAAGATACATGTTTTAAAAAATATTTTATATTAAGAACCTCTTTATAACCTTTATTTACTTATAGCATTTTAAGGAATCCTGTAACAAATAAGAAGCATTACAGATTGTATGTAATCCACAAAGTTCCCCAGGTCAGAGTGCTGGATTTTCAAAAAGTGAAACTCAAAGTAAGTCTCTTTTCTTTTGATTTAGCACAAGATGAATTCCTCTTTTTTTCATATTACATTCTTGACAATTCAGCTGTAACAGTAAGCTTTTTGCCATAGTTGTAAGTTGTATTGAAACTATGTGTCATAAGTGGCTCTAAAACATGCTTTTTGTTTTCTTTCATGGTTTCATTCTGTTAAGGATATGGTCTGTTTGTTTATGTTTAATTAAGTATTAGTACCTTTGTTTGTTTAGTCTGAATCTTTTCTGGCCCTCTGGTGTTGGTAGAAAGACAGACCTCTAGAGAAAGAAATGAGCAATTGCAGCATAACCCTCTGCTTTCAGTGAAGATGAATGTGGGGAAGAGTTCTTACTTTTAAGAGCGCTAGGTTGATATGTCTTGAGTCTGAGTGTTTGGGCCGTGTTTATGTGCGTGTTCTTACATCTAGTCTCCACATGCCAGTGTTCACTGATGAAGATGAGCCAAAGCGTCTTTCTTTGCAAAGACAGCAGTTTTGCAAAATGCAATGTTCTTAAATTAACTTTGTGTGTGTGGTATCGCTGTAGGAGCGACAGGAGGCAGAGAAAATGTTCAAGGGCAAACGGGGTGCACAGCTTGCAAAGGATATTGCCAGGAGAACAAAAACGTAAGATAAAAAAACCAAATTTACGCTGGCGTTCTCCTTCAGAAACACCACTTTCTTTGTGTGGTATTAGGCAGTAAACTGAAACATCAGCTACTGGCAAGGGTGCCTTAAGAGCTTTGGTAGCTAGAAGTGCCTTGTCAAAGCATCCCGATTTTTGGATGGTGTTGAATACATCTCAGAAACATTTTTGAAAGAGATGTTTGGTCAGGGTGGATTGAGTTAAGTCAACAAGCAGGAAACCTTAATTTTATTTTTTCTTTTTGTTATTTAACTGCAGAGAGGTGGTTATTGTTTATTTTGTTGTTTGTTTCTTTTTTCCATAGATGATTGTTAACTGATTTTTTTTTTTTTCCTGTGGAATACAAGCTGCAAAATCTGGTGTAGTTAGGAGGATAAATGCAGATGAGAATCTTTTAGTTATTACAAATCTATGTTTATTTAGTTTAATTCTTAAGTGATACATCATATATTTTGTTTAATCTTTCATCAACCTATTTGGAAATCAGAATTTGGATCATATATGGCAACAGCATTTCCAAATTCATAGTTAAATAAGCCACCTTGAACGTATTTAACATTTAAAACTATAATAAATGCATTCTAGCTGTATTTTATGAGTGGAAAGAGGTTCAGCTCTGTGACAGTTCTAGAATAAGTAGGTGATTGAACTTAATAGCTCAATAAACACGTGAAGAAAATCAGTGTGGCTGCAGAAGAGGTTGCAGCTCTCTGAGGCTGTGTCAGCACTTCAGGAAATTCTTTCCAGCTGATCAGCCTGTAACATCCGTTTTCGCATACTACAGATTTTTTCTTTTTTTTTTCTTAAAGCTGCAGCAGATAACCTTTTTCTTCTAAGTGTTAAGATCACATGCAGTCTAGTGTAGGCTTTTACACAGGCTGTGTACTTTACACTAGATGTGAGAACAGGAAAGGCGATTTCAGTTACTCTCTATTTATCCACCCTGCTTTTGTAATGGTGACAGACCATTTGAGTGTTCAACAACATCCAAATTGAATAGCTTTTGTCAGCTGCTTAATTCATAAAGTTAAGGTCTGCCTCTCTTTACGAGCAGATGAAAAGGTGGGTGGGGAGTGGGAAATGGAACGAGGACAAGTTGCTGGTGTTTCTGAAGGAGGCAATTCTTCACTGTATCAGTTTGTTAACAAAGATAAGATACTACACTTGATTGAATGAAATGCTTCCAAACCTGCTTTGGAAGTTAGAGAAGCACGTACTCTTCAAAAGGTGTAATAGGTCTGTATTTTTTCTTGGAAGCTTCAATCCAGGCGCTGGTCTGCCAACTGATAAAAAGAAAGCTGGGCCTTCCCCTGGGGATGTTGAGGCGATTAAGGTAAATGTGTCAGGACAGTAGGCAAATGTGGAGGAGAAAAACTGTTGTGGATCCAAACTGAACAAATGTGTCCTTCCTCCTGGCAACCCCGACTCTGTTGGGGTGAATACAACAGTGTGTCCTAACTTTGCTTTAGGTGCTTTTTCTGTAATTTTTCTTCTGTTACAACATACTTGGGTTTTGAGAGCTTAAATGAAACACTGGTCTGAGAGTTCTTCCAGGTCAGAGCAGCTTGTTTAATAAGGAGGAGAAGAAAGATTGTGCTTTGCAATTTATAGTTTTCTAGAACTAGGAATTTTGCAGAACTTCCTGTGGAAGCTTAGTGTCATTTAACTGGAAAAAATTTTGTTCTTACGTTTATTCTAAACAGACTGACATACTGTATGTGAAGATTCATCGTGTTCTTTTGTCTGTTTTTTTAGACTGCTATAGCAAATGCTACAACTTTGGCTGAAGTGGAGCGACTGAAAGGCTTACTACAGGCTGGTCAGATTCCTGGCAGAGAACGAAAATCAGGTAACTCTATACTTATATTACTTTTGTTTCCCAAACAGAATCTACCTCTTTGCTGCTTCCTGATGCTTTACGTGGTCTCAGTAGGGAGTTATGTTGGAAGGGGCAAAGAGTTAGAGAACTGAAAAAATGGTTTAAAACGAGTGTAACTTTTATCTAGTCAGTATGACACTGAGCCGCATCTGTAATGCTCTGTAGTTGGCATAATACCTGCCTGGCCTCTGGAGGTTCCAGGCTGTTACCTGGGCTCCCTAGAGCAAGGTGCCAGACATCAGCCTGAAGTGCTTTGCTGCACTGGCTAACTCCAAATGCTTCACCCCAGTTATTTAAAAAAATGAGATTAATTACAAAGGATATCTGGAGTCTGTTGTTCTAAGGAGTAGTGCCTCAGGTGGCGCTACAGGAGCATGTCTCTGGGAGGTCTCCGCACCCACAAACGTTAACTGCAGACTGGCACTACTGCCTGTTTGCTGCCTGTTAGTGCTACGTGGGTTTTTCTTTCTGGTTCACGTTAATGAGCTGCCCCTCTTCAGAGGGGTGACAATACTGTCCCTGTGGGAAAGGAAACTAACGCGTGCGGTAACCGCCCTAAGCGCCTGTCGTGCCCTTTCAGGCCCGTCGGAGGACGGTGAGGAAGAAATGGAGGAGGACGCAGTTCCCAACGGCTCGTAGGCCCGGGCCGCGCCCGGCGCTTCTCCCCCGGCGCCCGCTGCTGTCATAGGCCGGTCTCCGTGCGGGGGCTCGGGCCAGCCCCGCCGCGGGCAGGCGCCCCTGCCCGCTGTCCTTGAGCATTTCGCCGGTCAATAAAACGTTTCCTTTTTCTCCCGGTGGTGACGCGTTCCCTGCCCGGTACCGGGCCGCCGGCGCGCCCGGAAGGGGCTGCGGGCCGGCCATGGCGGCTGGAGGGGGAGGAGCCCTTCCTGCCCGCCCTGATTGGCTCCCCTGCGCCTTCCCATCTCTCATTGGCTGGCAGGGCCGCGGTACCACCCATCCTGCTGCCGTGTTCCCATTGGCCCGCGGGGGGGGGGGGGGGGGGGAAGCGTCGCTTTCTGGTTGGTCCTCTGGCCGTGAGGTGGTGGGGGACGAGGAGGGCGGTGATTGGCGCAGCCTGAGTGGGGCGGCTGCCGGGCGTGAGGCGGCGGCGGGCGATGGAGCTGGGGGGCGGTGGGCCCGCGGCGGGCCCCGGCCCGGCGGCGCTGGGGCGGGGGGGCCTCGAGTTCCTGCAGCACACGGGTGAGGGGCCGCCGGGGCCGGGGGGGTGTCCCGGGCTGAGGGGAGGTGAGGGCGGGCGGGCTGAGGGCGGCCCAGCGGAGCTGCCCGCCCGCTGAGGAGAGGAGCCGCGTCCCGCTCCTCCCGGCTGGGTGGGCTCCCAGCCCCACTGCCTGCGCTCACCTCCGGCTTGTCCCCGTCCCAGTGGGCTCCCTGCTGGCCAACTATGGCTGGTACATCCTCCTGGCCGCCGTCGCCATCTATTTCCTCGTCCAGAAGATCTCTCAGGGCCTGGCGGGGAGGCCCGGCAGCCTGGCGGCAGCGGCTGACGCAGCGGTGGGTGAGTAAACGCGAGCTGGCGCTGGAGCGGGGCGGGGGGGGGGGCCGGCGCCCTCAGGGGCTTTATTTCATAACGACGGCAAAGAGATTCGGTTCTGAGGGCCTGTAACCGGCAGCCGTCGTGTCACAGCGTCCCTGGGGACAGGCTGGGCCCAGGGAAGTGCCCCTGGAGGGCCGCCTCCCAGAGCAGCGCGGTGGGGAGTGAAGGAGCGGGGCCTGGCGGCAGGAGCTGAGGGAATGGTGGTTAAAAGTAGTTGTGGCAGTTATCAAGTAACTTTTACCTTTTGTCAAACAAACCCAAAACATCCACATCGAAATACTGTGTGTGTGTGTGAAATATTTTGATTTTTTTTTTTTTAATAATACTCATAATCTATCTCTCCTTTCAGTTATTCCTTCACAGTTGCTTCTCTGGCAGGATTGTGTACCTTTGGGGTGTAACTGCCTCTTGCCTGTGTTACCTTCTCAAGTGGGGCATAGGTTGTTTCCTGCAGGGTTGTGATCCTGCCTCATTTGGAGACTGGCTGCCGTGAAGCACAGGCTGTGCTTACAGATCTGTCAAAACAATAAGGGCTTGGCCACGCCAACATGGAATTGTTGGTGTCATGGAATCACCAATTCCTTTGCCATGTTGGCATGGCAGTACATGGGGCCCCAGAAAATATTACTTAGATGCCCTTATCCTACTGGTGTTCTTTTTTTAATGCTAATTAAATCTTGATCTAATAGCCGAAACTGCCTATAAAATGAAATCACTGAAAGTACTGAAATTTCTTTTACATATTAATCCCTGGATAGTAGCAAACGTACAAGTAGACAAACGAGTGTGTAGACACTTCAGCTACTGGAAAAAAAGATGGCAATATTTGCTTTTCTTTGGGTATAATTTTTCTTTTGACTTCTCCTAAAGGCCAGTCATGAAGAGAAGTGGTGGTTCAATGTAGATTTTCTGAGACTGCCAGTTTTCTGTTGAGATATGTGTGATATTTTTAAGTAATTTTTCTGCTGATGGAGCACATTAAATCTGCCAGTGATTTGCTGCCATAATGAAACAAAGCAGGGCCAATTGCCAGAAGGAGTAGGAGTGAATGTGGGCTGGTTGCCTCATGCTTCTGTGTAAAAGAAGTTCTCTGGGTAAAAATGGAATTCCTGCAAAGCATGGGTAATATTTCTGAATTTATTTGTATCAAACAAATCCTTCAGAAATAGAAGGAAGTATGCTAGAAGTGCGACTTCTAATTTTTCATGGATTTGTTACATCTGTGTCCTTATTCATTATAATCCCATTAAAGTAATTGCTCAAAAATATTAGTGTTACGAAATTTAAATCAGTGTATAAATTACTGTAAAAGATTATCTGGAAACTGAACTTGAGCTGTGATTTTCTGCAAAACAGCTGCAGGGAGAGATGTGAGCCTTTTCTTATTGCAATTCCTTGAGGATAACATCTACAATTTATTTTGAATAGCTTTGCAAACTTTTTCCAATTTCCTAGAACCGGATGTGGTGGTTAGAAGGCAGGAAGCTTTGGCAGCAGCTCGCCTCAGGATGCAAGAGGAGTTGAATGCACAAGCAGAAAGATACAAAGAAAAACACAGACAGGTAACCAGAGAGCGTTTCTTTCTTTAACTCATAAATTTGTAATCAAGTACTTGGCTGCTGTTATAGAAAGGTTTATTCCATGCTAGATACCAGAAGAATAGGAGACTCGCTCTGTGCTGGAATGTCAGTGGTGGGTTTTTCCCACCCTCGTTTACCTGGACCACTTTTGATAGGGTCTGATCCACAGAGCAGTAATGGGTAGTAGGTATCACGATGGACCTCCAGTAATACAAACATATGCTGTAGTGACCTGATGCCTTGATGCTCTTTGTTGATTAGGGTGATTAATACATATAGTATTCTGCTGCTTCCTGAAGTAACTGGTCTCTGTGGCACTTGCTTCTCTGCAAGTAATTATGTGTGGGGGCCATTGTGGGCCTGATCTTTTTTTTTTTTTTTATTTTATTTTTTTCAGGCAAATCTGTACTTAGAGAAACTTGGTGATGTGAACAATAAATGGCTGGAGGGGATTTACTGGCATTTAGATTAACTGTACTACTGCATACATGTATTTTCTGTTCTTAATGACAAATACAAGTTCTTAGAAATGTAGCTTAGCATTGCTGTAATTCGATGGGTTGAACTTCAGCCTGAGATAGTGAGGAATAGTGTATTGCTATATGGGGCAGCACAGAGAAGCAGATATGAATCAGCATGGTGATAATATTGCTCATTAATCCCAACTCTTCTTCTGTTTTTACTTTTGCAGTCAGATACATTCAGCCCTCTGTTTATAGCTGATGCTTCAAGAAATGTTAGTAGTTAAAAACTAATGAAAAGTCATATTGTGGAAGGAAATAGCCACTGTGTGGAAAATCTAGGTCTAGTGTGTGTGTAATTGGGGAGCTTTGCTTTCTTTGACTGGATGGAGTAGCTACCTCGTTTCCTCTCTGTTTGTTGAGAAGGCGGCAGTCTGTCTTAACTACTAATTTATTTGGTTTTGTGGATAAATTGCTTTAGAAGAGAGCTGCGAGAACTGTTGATAACGTATATTGGGATGTAAATATGTAGATGGCTGTCTTGTCCATTCGAAAAACTTCTTTTTCTGCAGAACCCTACATTGTGTATTAAATTGCTATCATACGCAATATTCTTTCCTTGGTACTTTTTATAAACTCAGGACTTAAGCTTGCTGCTTAGTTCTGTTTTACTTTCAAAATGTTTTTAATCATCAAGTGGGCAAAAGAAGCTGCAGACACAGTCCGTATATATTGAGGAGGGGTGGTGGTTCTATGCTTAGGAAGATGTGGATGTTTAAAAAAGTAAATGTTTCCATAAGCTTGGAGATAACTGCATCAGATAAAGATAGATGCCTTGATTTTTGATGAGTCTGTTGTAGCTGTTTCTGTACCACTGGCAATTCTATCAGTTCTGAAATCTTAGTCTTGCATATCTTGAATTTGTTCTGTAGCTTGAAGAAGAGAAGCGAAGGCAGAAGATAGCAATGTGGGAAAGTATGCAAGAAGGAAAAAGCTATAAAGGAAACCTGAAACTGAATCAGGTAACAGCTGTGTTAATCAGGTTACAATTATGTTTATGTGATTAGATTAGCTGAAATTCATGTTGATTACATTCTGAGTAACTTTTTGCTTTTGTGAACAGCAAGAAGTAGAATCTGGTGCCTCCACCTCATCAGCAGTCCCAAAATCTAAACCAAACAAAAAGCCCTTGCGAGGAGGTGGTAAGTATGGAATCCTTAAGATATTCTGAGTTGAAACAGAGCATTTATCCAGCTACACACATAGTCATTGTACATTTTTTTCCCCCTCCTTCAAGGAGGAAACAAAATGTGCCTTACAAATGAGCTCTTTATCTTTAATTAGTGTGGTCTGCTTTGCAATTTGTGCAAAAATTAGCAGGAAGTTTCTATGGTGCTTTTCCCCAGGAAAACAGTGTTTCAATTTTCTTGTAAATGCTTTTGCCATAATTTACTGAGATTTTTGTCACTCAAAGTTATTGATTCTTACCATATTCCTGGCATTCCTCCCGCATTATTGTAAAAGCTCAATAATTTGTTAGCTAGTCTGTCTTTCAGCCACCTGTAGTACGATCTAAATAGAGGAAGAGGATGTTTTACTTTGTATTATGTTGAAGATGAAAGACTTCATTATGCAAAATGTGGCCTTATTTATCAGATATCGCAATAATGACCTATTGAATATATAGATCCTGCAGTTATATAAACTCTTATTAACTCTTGCAAACCACCAGAGACTCTTTATCATTGCACTCACTGTCAATTGCTGAAATGATCTTGATGGATGAACTGCTTTCTATGGCCCTACATAGCCCACGTTAGGATCACTGCCATTATCGGCCATGCAGCTGGTCCCCTTTCTCTCCTCTTGACCAGACAGCCTGTGCCATACCTGCAAGTGCTAATTTGGGTACAGTATTTTAATTACAATTTTCCGTAGTGGAAGGGAATCATCTAGACAGCCTTAATCATATCAGGCTAAAAGGGAAATCCACTTAGGGTGCAGCGCTGAGTAAGTCACTTGGTTAAATATATGAAGCTTAAAGATTCTTGATTAAACATATTAAACCTCAATAACAGTGCAGTGCTGAAATGTCTGCTTTGAATATTTTTACTGATAACATCTGAAGGAAGTGACCAAATGATTTGTCTTATGTTACCTAATATGAGTGCAGTCTAATGTCTGATCCTGTCAAATATCTTTTATAGCTCTTGTGGAGGATATTTAGTGCTATGGGGGATGAGAAATGCATGGGTAATAGCTGTGCTAAGAACCAAGATCGGGGCAGCTAGGTTGAAGCACCCTTCCAGCTGCTACATGTCATAGTTTCATCCTAAGCAAACCTTTCCTTAAGTAATAGATTATAGAATTAGAGGTTGTCTTATGAGGTAGATCAGCATGAAGGGAAAGAACCATCTGCCCTATTCTGCTGCTGAATTAAGCTAGGAAGCAGAACTTGGCTAGTATGAGAAAAGCAAACTTCAGTGATGCTTGAAGTTTCAATGGAACAGGTTTCTTTGAAACCTGCTTGGTTAGCAACGCTACTAGGTTTTCAGTTGTCTTTTTCTTTGCCTTGTACAAAACAAATTGGGGATGTTTGCCAAGTTTTATCTTTCTGCGTATGTACTTGAAGTTGGCTGTAGTTACAGCGTTAGGATGTTCAACTAAAGTATCTGTTGCCTTACTGCATACAGTGGCCTTTTCGAATTCTTTAAAAAGTGTCTTACAGTAGTGAGTGGATTTACCTTTTGACCTTCAGAGTCTTCCTTGCAGGACTGGAATAAAAGATTATTTTAAGTCCCTTTTAACTATTAGGGCACTTGCGGAACAGATACACTTTTAAAGAGTTTACTGTAAGAGTTACTGTTGCTGCTCTGTTTATTCTGCAGAGCAGCATTAAAGCTTTAGTGCAGATTTAAGAGAAATTAAATAGTAATTAATCCACATTGATCAAATTAAACCACAGGTGTTTTAATTTTGCAATGGCTTTTACTATTAGAACTACAAAAAGAAATTATCTTAAGTCTGGATATTTTCTCTGCTTTTGTTTTCCTTAAAATGTTGCCTATGTAGTAAGCATAAACAAGGTGGAAATAACTGTGAGACTTATTTTTGGTGTTCCTTGTATATTGGTGAAGGCCTGTTGAGGATGAATATTAATATGATGGGTTTCTCCTCTGTACTTCTAGGCTATAACCCCCTGTCTGGAGAAGGAGGTGGAACTTGTTCCTGGAGACCAGGCCGGAGAGGCCCGTCAGCAGGTGGATGAGGCTAACCTCCCTAGTGTCTCATGTCACTAGCAGGCTTGATCTTACCCACTGTCTAACTGCCTACAGTTTGCATGTCACAGTGACTCCTTTGGGATTGGGTTTAGGGCAGGTGTTACCTTCAAAACAAATTTACACTATTTCCAAATAGTAATGCAAAAGCTAATACTACACAAGAAAAATCCTCATAGAGGGGCTGGAGAAAGAAATAATTTCAGTGTAATCAGTTAATTTTCACTCTTCTGTAGAGAGGAACCATAGTCTCCAGCCAAGGTGAATCACCTGGGATTGTGAGATTGGGGTTCTGTGGCTGGCTATTCGAAAATCTGGCCTCAGGCAAATTTAATTATCTATGCTCAGTTTACCTCTGTAAAATGAGGATATTTACCATCCTTAGACATGTGTTACCAGATCTATTGTGTTTTGCTGGAAGGTACTTTAGAGCGAAAGAGTATTATCATTGGCAGATACCTTGAATTTTAGGCAGAGGGACTTTCAGAAAAAAACCAGATGAACTGCCAAACACCATGGATTTGCAGTGAAGGCCAGTTATTGCAGGAGAGTCTCTGTGACAAGCTACCTTGAATGATGTTTTCCTTATAAATGGTAAACAAACCAGTGAGGATTACTGATGCTAGACAGCAGATGGGGGGTTTCTTGCTATTCTTTTTTTTTTTTTAATTTCACCTGCTTTGTAAAAACAAAATACGATTAATATTAAATATAATTGCAAACAAATAATGTATCTAGTATTTACAGTCTTGTGGTTTTCTACAGCATCTTTTTATATAGAAGGCATATATTCTAGTGCAATAAATGTGTATAAAGCAAGATGAGAGATCAAATGAAATTAGTTTCATTTGACTGCCACCATAAACAAAAGAGTTTCTTCAGCTGTTCTTTTTGGCTTTTAACAGTTTTGTTTTATTTGGGTGTTCTATGTTCCAAACCATGCTTTTACAAGAATGACTTCCGAGTTAAGACCAAGTCAAGTTTTCCCAGGTTTAAAAAGTGAAACTCCCTGTTCTCTTCCACACCCCCTGTAAGTGTGGTTCTGAAATTGGATAGACTGCATTACTGGTTGTTAAGCTCTCCAGCTGTACTTGAATCTAAATCAAGAAAACATGTAACAAAGCATGCTCTAATAGAGCAGAGTGGGTTTCTTTACAAATAACTGTCGACCAGTAGGGTTTGAGGAGGAGGGTATTTGTGGGCATGGTCAACTTAAACACTGCAGGGTACTCAAAGGGGAAAAAGCCCAAACTGTGCTGAGATCTGCCTGTTGTGAGCAGCAGGGCTGTGTATGGCTTTAGCAGTGCAGTATCAGGGTTACACCCTGGGGACATTAAGAACTCACTTTGTACTACCTTCTGTTCTGAATGTGTCTCAGGGTGGGAACTGACAGCTGGGCTGCCCTGAATAGCCCAGTTAGATGCTGAGGTGAGTTCCTACCCTGCTGCCAGCTTGTGCAGCACAAAAGGTAAAGGTGGTTCGTGCTTAAAAGGGCCTCTGGCTAGAAACATGTCAAACCTGCAAGTGAGGGACTGTAAGGAGTAAGTACTTGAAGCACGTGTTGTCTTCGGCTTTCTGGTGTAACTAGCACTGTGGATAGAAAATAAAGTTAAAGCTGGTCATCGTAATTAAGCTTTCCAAACATCCCATCCCCTTGGTAGACTTTCTAGCACAAAATGCAACAGACAAGTAAAATCCAGGCTACCTGATAAAGAGTGAAATAGTTGCTGTCAGCTTTACAAGTGTTCCTGTGTCTGATTACTGTTACTGAGCTTGTATGTAGGCATTAAAGTATGTATCAGTGTTTCATTCGCATAGCTTAGAGCTGCTTGAACACTTGTTTCTAAATACTTAAGCTTGGAATATTTGTGTTTGTCAGTAAGTATGAGTCCCAACTTTGAATACATTGTATACATATATATATCTCCTGCTCTACATGTCAGGTGATCTGTGATTTTTCTCTTGACTATAAAGGTAACAGGACTGTGTTACTAGTGAGTTTTAAAGTTGCCAGCTAATAGAAAGGTGAAGAACCTTTTGAAGTGTGCGTTCAAGTGTTTGTAGGAGATGAAGTGAGAAGGCTATTAATGTTCCTATGGAAACTAGTTGTCATTTCCTGGCTTCTGTGTGTTTGGTATGTAAACTTATATTTCCATTGTTGTAACATAGACCAGTGTATGTAACGTCAGGTTTTATTCTTTAACAAGGAAAAAAACCAAAGTAGAAGTGGGGAAGGATATTTTCAAGATCTGAAGGTTCTTCATCAGTAAAGAGAACTAAGCTGTTATCTTACTCATGCCTCTGGGGAACATTTTCCCCTTGTGTTGGGGAAACAAGCAACAGACTGAGGTGTTGTCTTCAGAAAAACAACTGGGGGAGGTGGTTGTCTTCAAGAAGCAGAATTCTTTGTGTTGATAAAATGGTAAGGATGGGTTGATTTAATTCAGTAAAAACATTTTAAGAAATAAATAAGCAGGTCTGAACTGAGCATATGCTAATCTTTCTCTGTGTCTCAAGACTTGCTTCTGGCTGGGACTGGGGATGTGGACTTTTGCCCAATTCTAAGATTTATTAAGACTTATCCAGTAAGAATGATTTACATGTTTCTGGAAACTTCAGGCTTCTTTCTTCCTTAGTTTTTTTTTATTTTAATCCTCAAGTTCTTAGGATTTTCTTGATCAGATACTTCTAAGCTGTTGAACAAGGTGGGAGGAAGAACCTCACTTCGTAAAACTGCTCTTTTGGCTCACAACCTGCACAAGCAGATGGAAGGGTTTTTCCTCTAACTTCAAATAGAAAGCTCTGCCTTGACCACAAACAGGTATGGAAAGGTGGTTGCTTGTTGCTTTATAGCTTAAAAGTGAAGCATACAGAAGGCATTAGGTAAAAGTGAACTATGTAATGAAACCATTGTTTGTACTTTGGTATGAATTCCCAAGAACTTAAATTATGAAAGATCATATAAAAAGCCTTCAGGAGATATTCCACCACCACCACCACACACACGTTTAGAGCAGTTACGCAAGAAGCCTCTTACTGATGCAGATGTTCTGGAAATACCTTTATCTGGGAGAGACTCGCTAACAAACTTAGAGTTAATGCAGTGCTGTTAATCTGCTATATAATATTACTTAACCACTGAAAAGTAAAATATTTTGGATATTGAAAAATCTGAAGTTAAGGAAGTGTTCAGAGGCACAAAAAAATCCTGAAAATGTTAGTTGCTAAAGAAATGCAGCTAAGTATTTTTCATTGTCTTTTGGATGAGTATATGCTGGAGGAACAAAGTTTTTTGTTTTCTTTAAATTGGACTGGCGTTAAAACTGAACAGAAAAACATGTTATCACCTATAAAATATATTTGGTTTTATTTATGCCTTTCAAAAACACTGCAATGAAGGAAAGCTTTTAAGAGTGATATCGCATATGTATTTTTTTTTTAAATATGTTTCTTATACTGGAAACTTAATAACAAAGAACAGAAGATGGACTTGGGAGAGTGAGGACAAGCAGAGAATCTATCAGTAGAGCTGTTCCTGGGTGTTCCAGAATTACCTGTGTGTTAATCAAAGATCACTATGAATGAAAATCATAATTGCACCCATGTCTGCAAGGACCTACTTTCCTAGCAGACACCGAATGCAGGTGTGAACTGTTAGTACTAAAAAATTTAATCTGTGTTTTGTATGGTTCTACACTATTTTTGCTTGAGGAATTAGGCCGTTCTGCAGTTGCTCTGTGCCCAGTCTGGTTTCCTTCTTAGACTGTGCTGATACTCAGCTCGGGTGTTTCGATTGGTAAGTTTTTCCTGAGTTTTCTTTTTCCCCTCCCTAGGAAGATGACTAAAGGGAGCATTAGCATTCAGAGAGCTCTCTGAATGAGGATGGCATCTAGCATGGCATCGTCCTGTACATGTTACCAGCAGCACTATAGTTCATGGCTGCATTTAAACCATTTAATGCTGTCCTTTATGCCTCCTGCGCTCAACGAGGCAGTTCCCATCTCCGGTGGTTGTGTTTTTTCAAGCCTGGCTGCACATCAGCGCACATCTCTGCATCAGATCAGATCCACCCTTTGGATGATTTTTGCCCTTGTATAGACTAAAAAGTGACACCTTTTCAGGGATCAGGTTAGCCAAGAGTGGGGCACAGCGTGTTTCTGTCCACACTATTGTGAACACAGAAACTATTTAATTTCCAAGTATAGAAAAAGGTGGTCCAGACTTGGATGGGCTGAAGACTTGGGATTTATATTCTTCCCAGCCCCCCCCACTTTATTTTTTTTTGGAATGAAAGCTTAGCTTTGGAACAGCTCTACAGCCACAGAGGAAAAGCATATGGCTGCTGGCTGGGTGGTGTCCTGGCCCAATTGCACAGTTGTAGCTGATTTGTGTGAGCTTCCAAGCCAGCTGTTCCAGGGCTGACACACACCCTGCCCATATTCCTAGCTCCAGAGCCAGTGACTTCAAAACTTCCATCAGTTTTTATGAAGCAACCAATGGCTGCAAAGGAATAGGTCTCCTCAGCTCAGTTTCAGTTGTGAATATACAAATGTTCGTTGCAGATTTCTGTTGGTAAGGGGGCTGGCAGGTGTGCAGCCACTGCTGTGATGTACGTTTTTTTCTTTTTTTTTTTTCTGTGATCATTTGTATTTTGAAATGCATACCTGCTAAAAAGCACTTTCAGCACGGAGCAAGATCTCCACTGATAAAATAATAATTTCATTCCTTCCTCTGTGTCTGCCATAGTTTACTAATGAAGATTCTTTCTGTGCGCCACTTACCAAGATCAGCTTCAGAGCTGGTACTGTGGGTAACATTAATGTGGGGAGGGCAAGGAAAAGAACTTGGAAAATTCTTTTTAAAGAGAGTGGAGGGAAAATGGATGTACTGAAATACCTGGCCTTTCAATCTAGTTCTAGTGCTCTGTTGTGTGCACCCAAATGGGGATTTACTGTTAGGCTGGCCTGCAAGAGGCACTTTCCAAAAAAAACCGGACCCAGACCTGGGTCCCAAAGCGTTGTTACTTTATCATATGCTGAAGGGGTGACGTTCCATGTAAATTTGACTTGCTGCTTACACGCTGTACTTGCCACTCCGTTAGCTGTCCTGCTGCTTAGGTATCAGTATCAGCATACCCAAGACTTGCTTTTAAAACACACGGTCTAGACTTTTTCAGTGGTTTGTTGTCTCGGGTTTGGCGGTGATGTCTTAAAAACACATAGCCTTCCCCTCCGCGATGCAGCGCTGAAACGCCTTGCTGCGGCGGCTGCCGCCAGCCGGCCGGTGGGGACGCGGGGGGGGCTTGGGCAGGCAGCTGGGGAGTGTGTGTGTGTGGGGGGCAGGGGGTGCCCCCCCGCCTCCCCCAGCCCGACCCGCAGCAGGACTGGACTGGCTGGGGACAGAGGCGAGCCGGGCAGCCCGCTGCACTGCGGGGCCGCGCCGTGCGATGGCAATGTTGGCCCGGCTTTCGGGCCAGGAGCGACCAGTGACATTTCGGGTTTGTCCCTTGAACGGGCATCTGCTGAGTGATTCAGCTGAGAGGAAAGGTTGGGACTGGTCCGTGGGAGGACCAGAAGAGGATGGGGAGGGGGGGGGAAGAAAAAAAATAAACAACAAAAAAAACCCCAGTGGGTGCTGGAGCTGCAGAAGGAGTTTCTGCATCATTTGGGAAAATGCAACGGCGCTGGAAATACTGTGACAGACACAAATGCTGCTGGTTGCCCAGCTAGATTTTTTCCACCGTGAGTCTGTTACCTTGAGTACATGAAGTATGCTCATTTTCCAGTGCCTGGGTAGTTTTTAAAGTATCAGTTTAAGTACTGGAACATTCATAATTAAAGTTTCCGGAGCACTTGGGAAGTAGTTCGCTTCTTTAACTATTATTTTAAAATATGGTAAAGAATATATATTGTAGAAGGTGCATCCTGTATTAGAGTGGGCTCATCAATGTGGAAAAATTGGAGGTCAAAACAGATAGGAAAAAGTAGTGGTTATATTGTGAGATGGTCCCTCTTTCTTCTATAGAGTCTCGTCTCCTACGTGGAAGAAACTTTTTTTCTTTTAGTATTAAGCTTCTTTATTCCAAAAGGATGACATCTATTCTGTATGCACAAAAACAGCTCGCCACTTCAAGGACTTGGCTTTTTCATCTTTTAAAAATAGGATTACTGTTTTGTTAATCTGATTACGAACCTAAACTGTGTGGGCCTGTCAAGTGGGCTCTTGCCGGCTGGTCTGGGTGCTAATCTCACTGGAGTGAGTGGGATGGGAGCACGGAGACGGAGCACACATGACGTGCATCCTCTTCTGATTTTGGAGAGCCCTCAGAACATTTCCTCATGCATTCCCACACAGAATAGAAAACATGCTGCATAAAAATGTGTTTATGCTTGTGTGCAGTGTTATATGAGAAAAATACTGTGCCTTTTCATACATAGTAGCTGTAATATATAGTGTCAACTATGTATTGAGACTAAGAGCTGTATTAATAGGGGAAGGCACTTAAATGTGATTATGCAGTATGACCTTTCTCTGCCAACCAGATTAAAAACATACTCTAGGCAGGTAACGGCAGGGTTATAATTCAGCTGGAAGAATTAAGCTATGCTCTTCAAGTTTTCCCTTGATCTTCCTTTTTTTTTTCTCTCTCCTTTTTTTCCTATAGTGGAAACAGCGGCTGCTCTATGCAAGAACAGGGGAGGGGGCAGAAGCAGTAAAAGGGGCATTTGCCCACCTAACATTTTGGAACGTGAGTTTGGTGCAATAAATGAAATAAAGCGAGGCATTTTGATGTGCTCAGGAAGGATGTGTGAGCATCACAGCATTCCCAGGTGCTACCCCCTCTTTACAGCTGGATGTTGGTGGTGGACTACAGCCGGTGGTGTGATCTCACACAGCAGCAGTGTGAACTCCAAGTGTGCCTCCTCTCTGGGTTTAATCTTGGCACCAAGAAAGCACCCCTTCCTTCTCCTGCCCCTTCCCCAAGTGCCCTCTGCTCACCCCCTGCATGTGGCGAGGTCCAGGACTGTAATTTCTCTGGAGGCTGGGGGCGGTGGGAACGTGCCAAAAGAGAACTTGGGGCAGAGGAGATCTTAACACGGGACTGTACTGCTCTGCTTCATCGTTTCCATGTGTGCTGAAGTTGCATGAAGTTTTCAATTCTGATGACTAACTACTTTTGTTCATGGGAAGAAGCCAAGTGACAGCTCCTCAGCCCCAACCCTTCTCTTTTTTATTGCCTTTTAACCACGCTAGCTCTGCCTTTTCCTGTAATTCATAGGCCACAGTGGCTTTCCCTTGAATCAGGAGGTTTTTTACTGCTGATTTGGAGCACACCGAGAGTAATCCCATTCCTGTTCATGGACCTGCCACATCTGCCTCTCTTGGAAAGGAGTGGCCATACTTTTTATTTTAGCTTGAATCCTGTATTTCAAGACCTGATGATCAGGCTTGTGGGGAAGGAGGGGAAGAAGCAGTGTTTGATGAGGTTCCTTTTGAAGAGGCTTTTGAAGGTGGGGTAAATGATCCACGTGTGCAGAGCGGCACAGGCTGAGGATAACCCCAGGCTTTGCAGAAAGGGATCAGGGCACCAGTAGTTAGAAATAATAGCGAAGAATTGCAAATCCTGGGAAGCAGAAAGGAATTACGGGGTGGGGGGGTGGCGGTGGGGGTGTGTGGAGAAGGGAGGATTTCCCCATATGGAAGGGATGGAAAGGACAGATAGGAGAAAAGGTTTTCTTGGTATAAATAGGGGTTTGGGGTTATTTTACTAGGAAAGAACTGAGGTGAATCTTGCATCCCATTCCCTGTTCCCTGGAGGAAGGTCCCAGAAACACAAGGGGCACAGCCCTGGGTCTGCCTGGTGCCTGTCTCGGGGGGAACACCTCCACGCCTTGTGCATTGGCAGCCTTTGAGGAGTCCTTTGGGTTCATCAACTTCTTCTCCGCCTGGTAGCACACGTGAAGCTGTTGGGAAGCTGTTAACATCGATTGCACCCAAGCTAGTGCTGTGTTTGTAGCCCTTCCCTGGTGTTTTGTAGCTCTCAAAGGCATGCGGCCTCAGCCTCAGAAACTCTTCTTGCCTTCCAGCTGGCTTCTGCCGAGTGATGGATGGTGCTCCTGTACTTCCCTGGCTTTACCTGCCTTCCATCTGTTCCATCTTGGACTTTTTCTTCCTTTTCCTGTCTTTCACCATTTAGTTCTTACATTCCCCTTCCCGCAAATATACATCTCACTGCTCCTGTGTTCTGCCTGTGGGCAACTGAAAGCAGAACTCCCGCTTTTCTTTCCTGTTAATTACTTGTATTTCTTCTCTAGTTTCTATTTATATTTAATCTTATTTTTGTTTAATACCAGAAATTGTGTTGGCGTTTCCCCTATTATTTGTTGCTCCTGACATCACGAGAGTTCATTGGTGCTGACCTCTGTATGAGGATTGCACCATCACAAGAGCAATACAACCCCCACAAAAGCATTGTTTTCAAGACATATCACAGAGTTCATCAGATAAGCAGATCGTGGTATTACCTGCTAGTGCCCAGAGGCGTGACAGTTACTTATGGTACAAGGATGTAAAAATCTCTCATGTATGCCTCTTTTTGGCTTATTAATATACACCATTGATTTGGTACAGTTTTGATTTGGTACTCTTTTGCAACGGTTTTTGCTCAAGAGCAGGCTGCTGTTATGCTGAGGCTTTCTTCTTCTCAGTTTGTTGTGGATGACACCACAATATAAATAAATTTTAAAATGGGAAAGACTGGCAGTTGGAGATGTCAAAGTGCATAGGAAATGCAAGAAAGCGCCACGATAAGCAGGAGGTCAGCGGGTTGCACTAGATATGTTTCTTCTGTAAAGACTGGAGGCTTTTTTTCCTCCAAGATGTCAGGGGTTTTGGGGCTGCAGTGTTTGAAGCTGAAGCACTCTGTAGATGAAACGAGTTGGAGAGTTAGTGCAGACAAAGAAAAAAGCAATCTTCACCTGCTACAGCTAACAACTTATTCACTCCTTTGAGCAGTCATCATAGCCCCTGGATGGAAATAGACTGACCTATTTCTGGTCGGTTTAATTAGCAAGATGGGGAAAAAGCTGCCTGTGCTTTTGCTCCCCTTGGCACCAGCGTACATGCTGCATGAACACACCAGCGCCAGGTGAAACCAGGGCTGGGGGCCCACTCCTGACTGCTGTGACCCTCCGGCCCTGCACGCACCATGGGCCGCAGCGGGATGGTCCAGGGCCTGGGCTGCAGGGTCCGGCAGTGCAGGGCTGGGGAGCTGCGTCCCTGCCTGCGGAGACTCGGCACGAGCTGTGCTGGGTCTCTGCGGGGATGGGCGATGGACCTCTGCTGCTGGGCACCAGTACCTGGTGCCTGGCCTGTGTCGGGGAACTGGTCTCCCAGTGCCTCCCCATCCCGGCCCGAAGGGTCTAACTGGAGTCCCAGTGCTGGTCCCTGTGCCAGGGTTCTGTCCTGGGGTCTTGGTGCAGGGCGCTGGGCTGGGGTCCCTGCCCTGAGATTACACCCAGGGTCTCAGTCCCTGTGCCAGGAGCACCCACGCTCTCCCGGGCTCCTGTCCCAGCCTCCCGGTCTGGGCAGCAGGGCCGTGGTTCTGGGGTCCCCGGCTGGGGTGCTATCCCAGGGTCCCCGGCCCCTGCTGCTCCCGGGGCCGGTCCCTGCCCCGGGGGTCTCGGTCCCCCGCCCCAGGCCCCCTGTCCCGGTGCGGGCCGGGGGCGGTCCCGGCCTTTCCCGCCGCGGGGTCTCCTCCTCCGCGGCCCCACCGCCACGGCCGGGCGGCGCCACGGGCCGCACACGGCGCCTGTGCCGAGGGGCAGGGCCGGGGAGGCGGGCGGCCCCTTCCCCTCCCTCCCCTCCGCTTCCCGTCCCTGCCCCTTCCCCCATGGCGGCGCTGGGCGACTCGGCGCGGCTGGCGGCGGCGGCGCAGCGCGGGGCGGCGGCGCTGTGAGGAGCCGCGCGGGGCCTGCGCGGCGCGGCGCCGGGCGGGCATGGCGGGCCGCGGCCGCCGCGCCTGGCTCAGCGTCCTGCTGGGGCTGGTGCTGGGCTTCGTGCTCGCATCGCGCCTCGTCCTGCCCCGCGCCTCCGAGCTGGCGGCGGCGGCGCGGCCCCACCGAGCCCGCCCGCAGGGCTGCCGCCCGCCGCCCGCCGCCGCCCCGCCGCGCCGCCCCGGCCCGCCGGCCCAGAGCTTTCTCTTCGTGGGGGTCATGACGGCGCAGAAGTACCTGCGGAGCCGCGCCGTGGCTGCCCACCGGTGAGCGGGCGCGGGGGGGGGCGGCTCCGCTCGGCTGCCTGGGGCTGCCGGGCTGGGGGCGGGCGGGCGCGGGGCGGGCCGGCCCTGAGGAGCGCCTGAGGGAAGAGCCGCCGGGCGGGGGTCTCCTGCGGCCGGGCCCTCAGGGCCGGGGTCCCCCCGCCGGCCCGGGGGCCGCTGCCCTTCCCGGGGCAGGTGCGAGCGAGCCGGAGGGGTCCCTGCGGGCGCGCTCAGGCCCGGCTCCCCTCGCCTCAGCCTGGGCACTCACCGGGCGGCCGGGCCGGGCTGTGGGGTGAGGGAGGAGAGGTGCCCCCGCTCTCATCTGCCGCCTGGGCGGGTCAGGGGCGGTGTGCGGGGCCTGGCTCAGCCGGGGGCTGGCAGAGGAGCCAGCGGTCCTGGCAGCCCCGCCGTAGTGAGGGGGCACCTACTGCCCATCACGGGGGAGACGTGGTCGCCAAAGCGCTTCCCTCACTGCCTGTGCCCTGGGCACGGCTGCGTCACGCTGGTGCAGCCCTCAGCTGCCACTTCAGGAGGGAGCCGGCGGCCTGAGCGTAACAATAACCATAAACTTTGGAGACCACTGTCACCCCATGGATAGGTTCAGAAAAGACCGCTGCGCCAAGCTGAGAGGGTGTGCTTAGGAACGAGACTCAGAAAACACATCTGGGAACAAAGAGTAAAATCCATCTCTGTTTGCCGCAGCTGTCGCTGAGGCTGGAGCAGGTAGCTGAACTGCTCGAATGGGGAAAGTCAGCCTGGGTGAAACGCTGGCGGCTTCGGCGAGTGAAGCTAGCGCAGGAACCGGAGTCTCGGAGCCATGTGTTCATTACCTGAGTGTGCCTGGTTTTGGAGCGGGGATGATGGTTGTGCTTTGCACCGCCTGCCGTCGCCCGTGGCGTGCTCTCCAGCTGTAGCTGGGTATGGCCATGAGTGCTGTGTGCTAACGGGAGTCCTGTCCAAAGCCTCGGCAGCATCGGAATAATCATCTCTTCTGTGAGAGATGTGTCTGTGGCTTTGGTGAAACTCTGCTCTGCTGAAATGTGCTTATTGCTTTGGTGTTTGCACCGCCAGGCCGTGCTGGGAGGCTGTGCAGGAAGCCTGCTTGGGAAATCTGAAAGAGTTCAGAGCTAAAATGTCAGCTTGGGTATATACCCCGACTAGGATTGAGCACTGCCATCAGAGGAGTAGCCAGGAGTGCTCTGGGGCAGATTTTGCTCTAGTAAAACATCGCTTTTAGTCTTGTGCTAGAACAAACCCTTCTCTGCCTCCTGCTGGCCCAGGTTGAAAAGCACTTGGCCCTATTGCCCAGTAAGATCAGGATGGCAAGACCCGTGTATGATGGACCATCTCCCCCTTCCTCCTCCACCTGGCCAGCTGTGGTTTGGGGAAAGGGTAGCTCTCTTTATATCGGCATCAAATGCAGTAAAATTGCTTAATTTGGGCAATCTGAAGCATGTTATCCACCAGCGATGGTTTTAATAGAAACATAATGCCTTCTTTCAGCAGTAGACTTGTAATTAAGTTACAGAGAGTGCATGATTGATGCTTTGAAATGGGTGAAAGAATGTGTTTCTTCAGGGTTATGTATTTTTCACTATGTGGGATGGAGCATTTTGGATTGCAAATCTCATGAGCCATGTAATTTACATTTACATACAGAAAGGCTGGAGTCGTGTTGGGACATCACGTAACAGGTTTTGTGCAGAGTAGTTTGTCTAGCATCCATCAGATTTTGCGTCAGGAATTCAAGAAAGGGAAATTTATCACAATACTGTCCAGAGATGGGTGTTAGTTGGGAAGCATTTCACTTTGCTGATGTGGCTGAAGGATTCTTGTCCTTGGCTTTGCCCGTGCTTGCTGAATGGTCCTGTGCTGTGGGAGAGCTGGGTTTACAGAACCAGATCTGTGACATCTACTCGCACAAAAAAACAACTAAAGATGCAACTTAACAAATCCAGCTAATGGAATTGGGCTCCTTCAGTCCTCAGAAGGAGATCTGAGTATGGCTTTTTACTGCACTGCTGTTTTGGTTTAACCTCTGGAGATGATGCCTGCTCTCGTAAGGGACAAATATAAAGAGACCTCTTAACGTTGTGGTAGGGCTAAATGCATTTTTCTCATCTCCTTTGGTAAATGAAATGAGCCTAATGTCCTGGTGATATGAGGGAAAGGTGGGGAGGAGGGAAGAGGAAGACAAACCTGAAATCTTAAAGGGCTTTTGATTGCCACGAAGTACTCAGGCAGACAATTGCTGGGATTACTACATTGACAAAGCATCCTGGTGAGCTGAATCGCTGGCACAGCGAGTGAAATGGGAAGCTGCTAGCAAGGCATTCCCGGGGTGGCAGCGTGTGCAGAGCCTTGATACCACGCTAGCCAGAGCACTGAAAGGAATTAGGGATTCAGAGGCTGAATACCTCCAAATTGCTGTGGCTCAAAGGCCATTTACAGACACAGCTAAAAGGGACCGGAGCGGAAAGCATTTGCTGATCCTTGCTGCTGTGAATCTAGATAGGGTCTAACAAGAGGGGAAGCAATCCACTTCCTGAACATCAATCATGAGCAAAATGACCACTGCAAGGCAAAACAGGCCTGCTGGATTTTCAGGAGATGCCGGCTCTTTGAAACAGTTGTGCTTTTGTAGTCTGGGAGGCAGAGAATAAGCTTTAGATCTACTAGTTTTCGCAGGGCAGATTTGTAGGTTCAGCAGTTATTGCATCTGACAGCCAGGTTAGCAGAGCTTCCCCTTCCAGGAGGCCAGTGAAGTGCAGCAGCAGAAACTGCGGTGTCACATCAAAGGACAAGAAACAGTCAGGAAAAGAGCCGTTCAGGAAGGAGTTAAGGTATGGCTGGGGTTCAGGGAAAGTGCAACAGCATGTGCTAATGGTTTTGCAGTTGAGGGGAGTTGTCCTAGAAGAGCTGCAGGAAGGAGAGGATGGGAAAAAGCAGTCTCCCAGAAGATTTAAGTCTGCTGTCTCAGGAACAGAAATATCAGGCAGTTAACCTTTTTTATTTTTATTTTTTTTTTTTTTTTTGCATAGCAACTAGATTTCCTGGGAAACATGGCAGGAGACTAGTGTGAATGCAGCTAATGGCAAGATGTCAGAGGTTGGCCTTTGGCAGTATCTCTGCAGGCACGCAGCCGCAGCACTTCTCAGTTTGGGACAGTCTCCACGGCACCTTCAAGTGCCATGAGGCCACACGCACGAGGACATCAAACGATGCTGGGGCTTGTGCTAAGCTGTCCCATTCTTGCAGCAGAAGGATACCCTTTGGGAGGCTGCATTTCAAACATGCTGCCACACGGTTTGCGGTGGCTCGGAGGGAACAGACTGCACTGGAATCTAAACACCTGAGTGCTTGGAAAAGCTTAAGTGAAAGGCAGCCAGTAGGATTTGGGGTTTAGAGGAGTTTGTATTATCTGTCTAAGCCTGCACTAGCTGCTGCAGAAGTGTAATACAAAACATATTTTTCTGCTTATTTTAAATTCAGAGCCTGGGTCAAAGCTGTTGGGTGTTAGGTGGTTTTGGGCCTTTCTGGTTGCTAGTGAGGTAAGATGATGGCAGGACAAGGTCATGTAAGGTGAGTTTGAACATCCTGACAGCACAATACATGTTTTGCTTAATGTATCAATTGTACTGCAGTATTGAAATAGTGAGAACTCAACGTGTCCTGCTCTTGTATCCTCTAGCAGAACTATGACATACCTGGGCTTTCCAAGCGGTAAGCGTTTACCTAAAATTTGCAAGAATGTTTAAGGAACAGGAGGAAACAAATACAGTGAGAGCAACCAGCGTGGATGCATGGAGGAAAAGGGGAAACAAAGTCGCCTACATACCCCAAAATAACCATGTGGCTCAAAGCTCTGGGACACTTGGGCTTTGGTCTTAGTCTGACCCACTGAGTATTGGTGTGCCTACAGATAATGGATTGGTTTCTGTCCCTGTTTCCACAAGGAAGGTGGATGGATATCTGTGGACAGAAAACTGCCATCCTTTTAAATTGCAGGAGTTTGATTCAAAGGGTTGGACTCAATGATCTTCGTGGATCCCTTCCAACTTGACATTCTATGACTCTAAAGAGCTGTGGAAGCTGCTTGGGTGTGCTGTTAAAGCTAGATACCAAGCTGTCCTGTAAAAAATAGAAAGGAACTCTCCCTCAAAATCTGAGTTCTGTAATGCAGATCTTAACTGACAAGCCCTTTTAGACCTATTTGTAAGTTTTAAGAAACAGCTTGTTTTTCTCACCTCTTATAACAGTCATCTGCAGTACCATGTGCACTAGCAGTGTGTGGTTTCCATGCTCAGTCCTGGCTAAGCTGTGGTTCATTGCTTCCCCTGTAGGAAGCATTGCTGGAAAGATGGGACCTTGAGGAACAGTTATATAAAACTAGACATAATTCAACATGAAATTTAGCTGAACCATGTATTCAAGAAATCAGTCTTTTTTTGTTCGTTATCTCACTGAGTTCTTCACAAGTTATGATTTTATTCAGCATAATTATACAAGATGACTATTTCTCAAAACTTTAAATGGTTTCTCTGATCCTCTCAAAGGGAGGTTCCCAAGTTGCAGACAAAAAACAAATAGATTTTTTTGTAATCGTCTCCAGTTTGGGTCTCTACAAAGGGAGCACTGTCTGCATAAGACCATTGACTATGCTTCTGCTGAGTCTGCAGAGCTTATAACAAAGCAAGGTAATACAAATAAATAATAAACACTGGGAACTGAAGGTAAAATATTCCAGATCTCTGCTCCTCCTGCTCCAGGCTATGCTTTTGAAAGTTCTTTTTAAATGAAGAAATGATTTATGACAACATTTGGTGACTATAGTAGTGGTCACTTTTTAGAAAATACTGGGGTTTTTTAGCATTCTGATTGTGCACGCATTTTTCTGCATTGCATGAATACCTGTACCAGCTGTGACAAAATCTTTGCACCTAGTTTCCCTGGGACTTGCTCAGATTAGGGTACTCATAGGATATCCAGTGTGCAAAACCAGTTAAGGGATGGTAAAATCGAGTTGGTAGCCACCAATACTGGAACATTACTTGGACTAACGTCCTCTGCTATGAGGTTTCTTCCAAGGAAGCGTTACTGAATTTTTCTATGTTTGTGTTTGTTTAAATTGCACTTTGATTCCCTTGTCAACACTAGCTTCTGGTTTGTTGGAGTTATGTGCCCTGTGTGCTGAGAGAAACCAGGTCGCACAGTGTCGTGCATGTTTTCAGCGCTGCTCCTGGGGAAAGTAATAGAGAGGCTTGCTGTCCTGATTCATGCACATCCTCCTGTTTAACTGAGCAGATTCAGATTACACAGAGGAGATAAGGCTGGGATCTGTCAGAGCAGTTCAGTTGCTGGGTTTTTAAATGACCAGTTCAGTACACGTATCGGTTGTACTCAGAACCTGATATTTCTCTCTGGACAGAGTCACGATGGCCTTAAGCTGCCTGAAGCCACCAGTGATCACTGCAGCGGAGGTGGTCTTTGCACATGTAGATACAACATTTCTGCCACCAGACTCCTGTGACTGCATTTCTAAATAGCTGAGGGTGATGGGGAGACCTTGTGGGCGGAAGGAGGGCATCAAGTTTTGCTAAAAATATATATATATTTTTATTATTAATTAACAAACGTACAATTCATTTGCAGATACGATCTGCAAGTCTTATATTGGGGAAGTTTTGACCAGGAAAGCAATGTCAGCTGGTGGGGCCAGAGAAGCAGGAAGGTGTTGACACAAGAGCTCTGCCTAAGGAGCTGGCGGGGTCAGGTTGCTGCCCATAACCTGAGAGCAGACATGGTAAACTGAACTGGAGGTGGGAGGACGGGCAAGAAATGTAGCTCTTAAAACACAATCTGGAAAATAGCTTGTGATTGAGCCAGGTCCAATTCTTCACAATGTCAGATAAAAAAGTTAATAGTAGCTTTGATCAGAATTCATCTCTGCACTGACCAGTCCTTAGTTCTGCTGATAGCTGGGGTCAGAAAAATGTCCTTACAGTTCATCTTACAATTTGTGGTTTGGCTTCTTTGGCTGAGTGCAGCAACATGTTTCCTGAGCTAAGTGTTCTTTCTGTATTCTCTCCCCCAAAAAGGACCGCATCCAGCAGTGGGCTGTGGCTCAGGCATAAGGAGCAGCACGTGGTGACTCCCATTGTTTCAGTCTCTGCCGAACAGCGCTTGCGTTGACACAGGCACACAGGCAATTTTTCGATGTGGGAGCATATTTCATCTGTCTGAGTTCGAACAAATGCTCAAAGCTACAGTCACAAATAACACGGCGAGTTGTCTCATCTAGAAATTGCGTTGTCGCAGGAAATGAACAAAGGCTTAGTCAAGCTGTGCTGAGGCATGGTTGACATGAGATCCCAAGGCTGAAGTAATGTGGTGCCAACCCAAGTCGCATGCTGATCCTTGGGGTGTGGTTATTGTTAGGGTATGGTCTTTCTGTGTGCGTTGTGCTCCCCACATATGCACGAATATATGGGGAATATAAAACTTAAATATGGCCCTGTTCCAGGAAAAGATGGGGTCAAACTGGCTTTGAAGTGAGGGGTTTAGTGTAATGGGAAGACTGGGAATCAAGTTTGCCAGGGTTTACGGTTGTATGTGCATTTTGTTCCTTCTCCATTGAATGGGAAGTCTTCTCTTGACAATACTTAGGGGGTTCCTGAGGTTTAGGTACCTGGTTGGAGTGCAGGGAGTAAATTTAAGCTAGAAATCAACAGAAGGGGGGTGGTTTAAAAAAAAAAAAAAGTGTTGAAGATTGCTCCGCAAGGGTCCAGAAAGGAGCTAAAGCTTGGAGTAATGGAAGACATCCTGCATTGTCCATAGGTTGTAATCATTACAAAGGCAGATCTTTCCAGATATTGAGAGCAAGTCTGAAAATACATTTTTGCTTTTGAACCAAAAAAGCCAATAAGCAGAAAATTCCATAAGACTTTAGCTTATAACTTCATTTGGTGATTGTCTGGGAAGTGTCCTGTGTCCGCCTGCAGCTGCATTGGGAACTGGTCACAGTGGATAAGGTGAGATGGCATTTCTCCGTAGCTTCTTCTGCCTTATCTATGAGATTAAAATTTGAATGCCTCAAGCACTTCAATGGAGAAGCCTTTTAAACTTAGATTGGGAGTTGATATGGGAAGAGCAATTTACCATGTAGTCCTTTTGTTCAAGACCAGATGATTTGTATCTGGAGTGTGGGTGTCAGAAAATAAACAGCAGGACTTCCTTAATGGTTAGTGAAAGCTCAAAGTATGAGCGTGTCTCAACAGGCAGTTTTCAGTGCTTTAACGGGATGTGACTATATAATCAGTAGTACCGTGCATTAGTTGCATCACTGATGATTAAAGGCCTCATCAACTCTGTGGTGAAATCAACAGGAATGTTTCCGTTAGTTTTACTGTCCTCTTCGGGGAAGCTGGGATCTAAACTTTTCCTATGAAACACTACCCATGGCAGTAGGAAATCCAGAAGACAAAGCTCTTAAAGTAATTGGGCAACATTCATTAAACAAAGCTGAATTAGTGTGTAGCTGTTAAGGTGTTGAAGTTGATGTTTAATTAGTACTAATTAAATACATTTGCATTTCCTGGTGGAACTTAAGGAATAATCTTCTGAAATATTTTTACATTTCAGACTTTGTATGGTAGCTACCTCTGGAGATTGCAAATTTCAGATGGTCTGTACTGCCCAAAATCTGTTCTGCTTTTGGCAAGAAACCTGTGTTGAGAGGTATCTGGTAAAAGTGGCAGTGATGGATTGAGGGAATACTGTGTCCTTTACTTTGAGAGTGTTTTTACATTCAGCTTTGGGTGTAGGTTATATTCTGAGCATAGTCGCCAAACATAACTAGAACATATTCTCCCCCTATACAAACAGGGGCAAAACCTGTTGGTTTACCAATGGACGTAGTTTTCTGTGAGCTCCTGTGAAGCATATGTGAGCTCTGCTTTTCCCCAGGTAGAATCTGAGAAAATGATACTGAAAGCTTAAAACTTATGATTTTTAGGGCAAGGCTGTACCAGTTACATGATTGAAAATCCTCCCTGGAGGAGGTTAAGTGTTCTGCAGTCTGCCTTGAGGAATCATCCTACATCTCTTCCTGCAGTATAAGTGACCCAGTTTGCCCACGCAGATGGGTTGGATTTGGCAGAGAGGAGCATGGAAGGTATGGAGCAGATGTCGTCGCTGTGCTGCTTCGCACAGAAAAGGCTCCTCTTTCGTGTTGTTCCTTTCTACTAAAATGTGGTCTGAAGCATGCAGAAAGCTGCTGGAGGTGTGGGTGTTGGTAGCACAGGTCATCTGTTGGGATTACATGATTTGCATGCATGGGGCTACTTTCCCACTAGTCCTTTGCTGGTGCAGGCAGACCCATTTGAGGTTACCATTGCTATCATGCTCTGTGCTTCTTTGGCTGTTGCAAACGGGCAGGAGGATTTTATTTCTGTCAAAGCCCTGCATGCTTCTCCACATAGCATCTGGAGAAGTTGCTGTTTGGTTGGTTTCCCTAAGGATATTGATTCCTCACAAGTTCGTGCAAAATTTGCCTCTGTTTACTCTCTAGAGTCAGAACTTCAGAGTGCTTTGAGCTGTTGGGGGACTTGGAGGGAATGGAAGGTGGATGTGATGCTGAATAACTTGCAGGGATGCTTTGGAGGCATTAAATCCAGTTGTATGTGAATTGTTTGCCCATTATGGCTCCTTTTGGCTTCGCTCTGTGTCTTGTAACCAACACCTATTAAACCATTACAGAGTGTGCTTAAGAAATCCTGCTTGCCACTAGTGAACTACTCTATTGAATTACCTTTTGATCAGATGGAGATGCAAAAATGATATTCAGATGCTTGTCATATCAGAACTTCTTGTGTGTTAACCAGTTGCTGTGGGTACCATGTGAATGTCCTTGTTTGCATGGAAAAAAATAACCCTTCAAGGTGTGTAAAAAGAAAATTTGTAAAGCAGATGAGGTGCATTTCCTTTGCGTGGTCTCTGGTAGCACACTCTGCCTGCCTTGGTTTACATACTTAATTAGTCCTTATTGTCTTTTTCAATTTAGAACGTGGTCCAAAACCATTCCTGGCAAGGTTGAATTCTTCTCCAGCGAGGGTTCGGACACCTCTATTCCCATCCCCATCGTGGCGCTTCCAGGTGTTGATGACTCTTACCCACCCCAGAAAAAATCTTTCATGATGCTCAAATACATGCATGACCACTACTTGGACAAATACGAATGGTTTATGAGAGCTGATGACGATGTTTACATCAAAGGGGACAAACTGGAGAACTTCCTCAGGAGCTTGAACAGCAGCGAGCCCCTCTTTCTTGGGCAGACTGGCCTTGGCACCACGGAGGAGATGGGGAAGCTGGCGCTGGAACCAGGTGAGAACTTCTGCATGGGAGGACCAGGAGTGATCATGAGCCGGGAAGTCCTGCGGAGAATGGTGCCCCACATTGGCGAGTGTCTGCGAGAGATGTACACCACCCACGAGGACGTGGAAGTGGGGAGATGCGTACGAAGGTTTGCGGGAGTGCAGTGTGTATGGTCCTATGAGGTAAGGATGAGGGCATGGAGAATGAGGCATGTGTTTTGGGGGAGGTGGAGGAGAGGGTGGGAGAGGCTGGCGACAGGGGATTGCTGTCGTACGGCTGCACAGCAGTGTCTACAGAGCTCACCTCCCTTCGCAACTTGACCATCCAACTGTGCAGTTTCTACACTCTTTGTTTCCTACAAGTGTCACCCTGGGAAAGACCTACACAAATACGGAAGTGCAACAGTAAGGAGGGAAATGGAGCCTGACATCAGGCACACTGGGATGGGGGGAAGAACACTGATCATTCATAACTGATGTGTTCATTTAGACAGAAAGGGAATAAGCTTAAATCAAAACAGCCACGGGTCCCTGCCATCTTGACTGTCCAGGCCTCTTTTATCTTCTTTAGCTGGGTATGTCACAGTATCAGTGTGGAAAACGGATGATACAATCACTGTGTTTCTTACTACAGCTGAAATGCGCAAGGCTGACAGATGTTTGCCCTGACAGTGACAATTTTTTCCCAAACTACAGCCATGGCAGAAATGTCTCATGGTGGCTGGTGCTGCCTCTCAGCCTGCCGGCAGCCCAAGTCTGCTACAGCTCAGGGGACTCGCTGGCAGCCCCATCCTGCAGACGCCTGCTCAGCAGGTCCTTGACGTCAGCAGAGACAAACCACCACTTTTACACCGAAACTTGGGGTCTGCCCACACTGATATTGCTGCAAATTTGACACCTTGGGGAAAAAAAAATGAGTCCCCAGCCTGTTTGTGGGACAGTTTCCTGCTGCTGTTCCTGCTGGTTATTGGGGGCTCCTCCCAGAGGTGAGGGGGGCTTCTCCTGCCCACGTGTGTTGGGCTTTTGAACTGAGTCCTGGGTGTTTACAGACTGTCTGATTGAAAACACCTGCTGGGTTTGAGCTGAAGTTTCTCTGCTAGTACCAGGCAAAATGCTGGTGGGTCTGTCTTAGAAATAAGGGAGAAGTTGAGAGCAGAAGAGAGGGATGAGCAGTTTGGCTTTTTACACAAACATTTATGACTTGTATGCAACTATTGCTTTGTCCTTTTATGAGATGTGGTAAAGAGGAGGATTCTTCTGCCCGCGTGACAGGGTAGCTCTAGTAATAGATAACGACAGATTACTGGTGCTGGCCTGTTCTTTCACTGGCCAAGACATGTTAAACTTTTGACACTTCATTTCAGTTTACAGTTCAGTGATGGGAAAGCCTTTGAGGAAGGGGAGGGAGCTTTCCAACTGCAGTAATTCATTCATATCTTTTGTACATTAAGACTTTTTCAACTAACACTGGCCTTCCACATTCCCTCCTTACAGACCTGGAGCTAGTTTATGTATTGCCAACATCATGCTTAGCCATTCATAAGGAGTCAGTAACTTTTTCCGCAGTTTTCAGCAGCATAAAATTTTACTGTAGACATTCTGAGTTGAAATAACTTCTGGTGTGATTGCCTGTACCATGTGGCATTTGATAACTCAAAGTCAGCATTTTGGTCCTACTAAAACTGGCAAAGACCTACTAAATGTGATGTGATCAAATTTTGGCTTGAAATGGCTAATGATAGCACACAACTGTACTAGGAATGCTATCAGGCAGAATTAGATTGGGCTTTTCTCAAAATCAGTTCTGTTTGATCAGCTTCTGTTAAATTATCCATAGTGCTATATTCTCCCAAGTGCCATGAATTACTTAAAATTGTTTTGTGTGAAGTGTATAAACTGTAAGATGTTCAGAAGTAACCCATGAGTGCGAGGTGTTAAGGCTCAGCTGTTTTGGAGAGAGGGAAGAGTTTTGGTGTTGAAGGCATGCTGCTTCTGCAAGGAGTAGGTCCACTCTTGTTTAGTTAAGGCTTTTCGATTTAAAAACCTGTCATCTTTTCCTTTTTTTGATCTGGTCCTTTCATTGCCCAGACAACTAGATTAAATGTGCCCGGTATTTTATTTAAGATAAAGCAATAGCTGTGTGAAATAATACAGCTGTTTTGACAGCTGTGTTAGGAAAGCTTGGTGTCAAAATGACGTTTTCCATGTCTTGTACCTTCACGAACATCAAGTAACAGGCCACTGTAAGTGAATTGGAAAGTGTTGTATTTCAGTGAGCTTCTGATGGAGCAAAAAGTTTATCTGTGCCTGCTCTGCCGGGGCACAGCAACCACATTTGTATAATTCCTGTTGAAAGGGAAGCAGCGACAGCATGAGGCTCAGCAAACAAAACAGTGTTGGCCTCAGACAGCCGAAACCTCCAGGCTTCTCCTTCGCTTCCTGCACTTCCTATTCTGGAGAATCTCAAGTGGCAGCACAAACAAGGAGCTCAGGTCTTTGCAGTCACCCCCCCAACTCTTTGGTTTTTGTTCGTAGCATCTCAGACATGGAATGCCCTGCTGGACCTCAGCGTGGGTGATTTTATTCCCTGTGCTGTTCTTGCGGTGGGCTCTGTGCCCAGAGTTGTTTTACTCATCTCCATGTCTGTCACTGCCCTCTTTCTCTGATTTTAGGATCCCACAATGTCTTTACTGTGCTGCTCATCTTCCCTGGGTCTGGCTTTGGTGGTGTGCCCAAACATGTCTCCAGGCCTGGCTCTGTGTTATTTTTTTCTGCTCGCGGCAGTCTGTCTCAAAAACCTCTTTTTCCCCCCTTCCTGTGTTTCTGTTACTTTGCCGCTCTGCCGTGCCTCTTAGACCACTTCATTAGTGGCACCAGTTATTGCCCGTTTCAAGACTTGTAAAGATTTTTTCACACTCTTTCTGCCATCAGGAGCTTTTCAGCAAATACAGTAAAGGAATTGACACCCTGGTTCTTTGGACTTCCTGTCTCATCTCAGCCCAGAAAAGAGGCAGCCACAGGACGTGCAAGCCTGAGGAGGATGGAAGCTTCGTGGGCTCTGGGGAGCTTTGTTGGATGCACCCAGGCTGCTGCTTTGGGAGCAGTTTGCAGCCCGTGATGGATTTTAGGTCCTCTGACCAGTCTTGTAGCTGTTGTCTTACTGGCTCAAGTGAGTCACAGATGAGACATACCTCTTAAAGTCTCAGGTTTTAACGGCAAAGATTATCATCGTTGTAAAAACAAACCCAAGACTGTTACTGCTATTTGACAGATAGCTGTGAAACTCAGCCGTCTATAGGGTGGAGCAGCCAAAGCTATGGATTGTACGTGGCAAACTGAAAGAAAAAAAATCGTAAGAAGAATGGAGCTGTGAAGTCTTTGAAGCTTGCAGATGGGAGCTTGGCAGTTTATGAAGCAGTACAGAGCACAGTCCTTCCTCTTCGAGAGGACAAAAGGCTTGTACTACACTTCCTAGGACGTGATTCTACGTTTCTAATGAATATTGCTGTTTTGGACTTCTGGCCCACTGCTGGGTGTTTGCCTCAGAAAAAAGTTGTCTCCTTCCTTTCTCATTTCCTCCCACTAGTAGCTCTAGTTCATCTTGCATGGATCGCAGAGACATGCTGGTTTTGTTTTCTCATACACTGCCATGTCATGCCATGCACAGTCTTGGCTATTCAGCCTGGAACAGGTTTCAGCTTTGATGACAGCTATCTCATTTGCGATTTAAACATTCCCAGTGTATTGTTGATCTCAGTTTTCATTTTGAGTCTTACATTTTCTGTAAATGCACCTAAATTACAAAGCCATTGCTCTATAGCTTAGTGTTGTTTCGTAGCTGCTGCTGCACATTGTTCCAATTTGTTTTAATATCCTCACCTTAACAGTGCTGGTAACTGTGATACAAGCTCTTCATAGCTGCTAGAAATCAGGGCAGTGCTGATATATATCCCATTAATTTCTTCAGTAATAAAACCCTTCTGGCACACGTTGCTTTCAGGTGGTACTAACAGCTTTGTATCCTACAGCACAATAGAAATAACTGGATCCAACGGAGCAGCTTACACTACCTCTAACTACTGGTGCAAATGCCCAGATGTTTTGTCCGGTTTTCCTTCTGCTCTGGTTGAGGTAGAGGGAGAAATTAGGTAAGAAGCAGCAAGTGTGTCTGTGTGGAGGGGGCAGTGCTTTCCTCCAAACTAGCAGCAAGTACTCTTAAATGTCCTGAAGTGAGACAGGATTCTTTTATAATATACGTGGAACAGAAGCTACGACAAAGGGAGTGATCACTTCAGGAGACATGGGCATCAAGGAAGAGCAAGTCCAACTATTTGGACGTTGGCGAGGGGAAAAAGTAGGGCAGTGGTGACTAGGGATAGTGGGGGGCTTCTGGCAGAAGAGGGGTTTGAATTAACGTATTGTGTGGTCTTTCATCTGGAGTAACTTAAGATAATTGCTACTCCAAAATTCACTGAAGTTAGGAAAGCCCTTAAAGCGCACCTTATATCTGCCAAGTACGTTGGCAGTGCCAGAACATACCATTTCTGGAATGGACTCTCCCATGGGCCAACCTGAAGTTTATGGTTTTCTGTGAGATAGCATGAAGTAAAAAAAAAAAAAAAGTCCTGCAGCAATTGATCAGAACTGAAAGGCTGGGGACAAATGCAACTGTTAATGGCTAACCTTCAATTGCCTTTATCCTCTGGGAAAGAACCTTCCTTCATTAGTGGAAAAGGAGATTCATCCTGTTTGTAGCTGGCTGGTAAGTGGCATGCAGTGACTTCAGCAGCAAGAGCTCTACGTCTCGAAGCAGGGCAGGATGGGGTCTGTGAGGAGGTGCTTTGGGCAGGATGCTCTGAAGCACCTCTGTTCTCTGCAGTCTGTGCCGGGTAGTGGCGTTGGACTGTGATACGGTATCGCTTTTGTTCTGTGAACCCTTGCCTTGGACTCTAGGCAGCAAATGTAAGACTCAACGTGTCTTTGAGGTGGGAGCATCCAGCAGCACTTCTGAAATCAGATGCTTTAAGACATAGGTACTGTCCCAGCTTCAAAGCTTGTATGTTGTTTTGAAGTCAGAACGCAGAAACCTGGCAGACCCTGACAGCAGCAGATACCTTGTCTTGGCGTGTGCGTGTATCCCTTTGCACCTCTTCATTCACGAAACATACAATACAAATTGTAGGTGTGTGCAAGAGGGAGGGTACAAGCATGCCCGGTGTTTCAGGGTGGATGTTTAGAAATCATCTTTTCTTAAGCACAAAATTTAATCTTTGAAATACTTCAGAGATGTCTTTTTGGCTTCAGAGTAAATTGAAAGTGGATGGCCATCCCTTCTGGGGATAGATGGAGATTGAGCTTCACGGCGGTAATGAGGAATGGCATTTTGTTGGAGGACAGACAGGTAAGACTAGAGAAGAGCCGTTATCTGGGCAGGGAATGTGGTGCATGGGGCTCAGTGTGAGGCTGAAATACATGACTGAGTAACAGGGAGTCTGCGATGACAGTCGAGGAGGCAGTGTGGTATGACCACTGCGGTCTAATTTTAGTAGCAGTGTTTGCTGAGGAGGAGGGTGGAAGGTGATGTCAAAGGAGAGTAAAGGCTGCCGTCTGGGTTTGTGAAACCAAGGTGTGGGTTAGGAGGGTCTGGAACAGGTGACAGATCTTAGATCTGCACCCAAGTCCTGAGGTAGCTCTTTCACTTCAGAAAATAGTTAAATATTTGAGAACCAAATATTTCAAAGAGGAAAACTTGACATCACTAAGTTATTTCTTAGTGACTTCTGAACTCAGGTTGGTAAAGGTTTCCTGTTTCTTGTAGAAATCAGGAACCACTTGGTATGTAGCGCTAAGTGTTGTAACAGTTACTTGAGTCTGGACTTCGTGACTTTCTGCTGGCCATCATTTTAAAAGAGGAAGGCTATGTGATCTGTGCTTACACATACGTGCCTTTCCAGGCTATAGGGACTGTTTGAGACTGACCTAGTTTTTGTGAGCGCATGGTTAATCTGTCCCAGGTTAGCTGGATGACTTGATCTAATGCCTAAGCTGAGAGTTGCTGAAATGGGGACTTTGATGGTGTTGTGCAGACTCTAAGGAAGCTTCATCTGTGAATCCAGCAAACAGAAGTACTGCTTTTTTCCCTGTTGTTGTCATCTTGAAGTGCAGTGGGTCAGTTAGAAATCAAGATTTCCGCAGCCTGTTGAGTTTAGGGAGCCATCAGGATCAGTTTTTATCTTGAGGACAAGTCAGGAAAGGCTAATCCTTTATTGCATGACAGAACAAAGAACTAATAAAATATCTCATCATCCCTGTTTCTTAAGGCACTTAGAAGATAATTGAGGATTTGAGTTTGTTCTGTTGAGCAGCAATGAGAATAGGCAGAGGATGGCAAGTCTGAGACTAGAAGCCTTCTTATGTATGGGAGTCTTCTGAACTGATGGGAAAGCCATCCCTCTTTTGCTGAGTAGATATCTGTGAAACCCAGTACTTGGAGGAAATGACGTGCTGTGATCAGAGCTGCATGCTGCACTGCCTCTTGTAGGTGAATTCCGCTGGGCTGGAGACCTTGGAAGGACACCGTTACATTCCAAATCTAATCAACAGAAAACCCAGTAATACCTGTATAGTCAGTTAACTCCCATGGGTCAATTATGTCTGACCAAACTTTGAGTTGGCAAGTTTCCTTTTCCATTTTATTTGGTGCTTATCTCTGTGTGTAAAAGATGAGGGTGGGAGAATAAACCACTTCATGACTACCTCTGTATAAACAGAATGTCTATGAAACGTCCCACGTGACTAGACAGTAAAAAGAAATTTTAAAAAATTGTCTTTCTTAGCTGAAGTGGACATGAACTGTCTTCAGCTGGGGCTCTCAGTATGGAAGATTTTAGCTGATCGATATGTTCAGGGTAAGTGTGATCTGGATATTTGGGGCAGAGATGGGTTAGTTGTGTAAATTTGGTGAGAATATTTGCTTTTCTCCCCTCAGTCTGTTAAAACCAAGTTCTGTGAGGAGCTTAAAGCACCAACAGCAGGGCAGTATCAGAGCCTGTAAGCACAGAGGAGAAAAGTCAGACTTCTTTGTTGATGGGAAATAGAAATTAAATGCTGATGTGGGGAAGGGGCTTAATAAAAACTAGCTGAGATCACCAAAGGGATGATAGAAACCTATTCAGCTGAAATAGTTTCAGTGCTAGCTGTATTATACTCGGAGTATGGTGTTTTGAAAAATACATTTTTTAATAAAAAAAGTTGAATTATTACAGAGAAGAAGCAAAAGGTGAATCTTTTAAATGGATGGATGGATATGATGGGGTTTGAGATATCTATTACTTTTTTAAAAGACCCTGAATTTAGTGTAAAACATCCTTTTCTTTTGAACTTCTGGTGAACAAACACAGATAACTATCCAGAGTCGCTTTAGACAGTGGTTATAGCCAGCCATGTTGGTGTGTAGCACTAACCTGCTGTGAAGACTTTTCTTGATGCTTTTGGTGTAACTAGTACATGGCAGGCTAACTCAGCCTTGCCACAGCACTGAGCAGCTGCTCCGTGAGCATTCCCCACTCTCTGCGCTGACAGCATATGCGGGCAGTCTCTGTGGACGCATTTGTGATCTGTACCATTCTGTTTTGCCAGTTCACTCTGTTCGCAGTCACCGGTCTGCTGCTGGTGCTGGGACATGTATTGAAAAGAACTGTTGACACCAGGTGACTTCACCTCAGCCCAGGAACTGCCGAGCCCCCTTTTGTTTCCCAGTGGCCTACTTCTGGAGTCATTATCCTCGATGGACTTCGTGGTCCCCCGGTGCTGACAAGGCAAAAGATGGCATTCCGTGTTTCTTTTTTGATAGCTTGCAGCTGCAATTGCTAACGAGAGCTGCATATTGGGAGTCTTGCCCTGAGTTGTACCCAAGTGCACTTACACGTCAGTAAGGAGCCTGGCTTTTTAGCTGTGGTAAGAGAACCATTGGTTTCATGGATGAACAGGGAGGATGCAGGATGACAACCTGCAACACCCAGTCCTTGCAGCAGACAGGTAGAAGTCTGACTTGGTGCTATGTGCTGTTGTCTGATGGCTCTGCGGGTAGTGTGAGTATGTAATTTGGCTACACAGAGGATTAATTGTCCGGGATTTGTCTAACCTCATTTCCTGTAGATGTCTCCTGGCTGAAGAGCTGCTGCTGCTGTTTTGTGTTCTAAAACCATCTGATTTGGAGCAGGGAGCTCAGTTCTACTTTGCTGGACTGTTGCACCATCTTTAATTGATCCTTAAAATGCTTAAAACATTTTAGCACTAATTTCCTGTGTTAAAAGCTTGCCTGGACTCCTGGCGGTGTGAACTTTCATGATTATCAGCTGGAGACCTCTTAAAATCTTGCCAGAAGTCCTGATTGCCTGAAGGGTGGGGATTATCTTCTTGCATGCCTAGACAAAAATGACCTTTATGTGTCACAAATAAGTTGGGAATGTAATTGGAAGTGTTTGGGGAATAACTGGTTTTGTTTTGTTTTCTTAAATCCTGAAGTTTCAGCGGAAAGTGTTATTTGGGAGTCCTTGCAGAACTGAAAGTTGTGTTCTGGTTAGTTTATTACGTAGAAGTAAATTTCTGCTGGTGACCTCAGTGAAAGCAAGTTAGTTGTCAGTGGTTCTTTCAGATGTGTTTTGAGCAAGTTAAAAGTGCTGTCACGATAATGAAGCAAAAATAAAATCAGTCACAACTTTTACATCAGGGGATTCTTGAGGACCAGCTGAAGTTCATGCCAGTTACTTGCAGCTTGTGTGCTAATGGTGACTTCAGTAAAAGAGTCAAAGCCTGCATGTAATTTAAATTGCTGTTAGGGACCCAAAGTGTTTTTTAAGACTTTTTGAATTATGCTTTGTCCACACTGCAGTGTTGTACCTTGATGTGAAGTATTGCTGATAAGAGGAAAGGCACTACAGCGAGCTCTCTTTTCCAGTTGAGCACCCAACAGTTTTTCTGCTTCATGGGAAGCTTTGCATTCTGTGTAATACCATTTTGCCGGTGCTGCTGGCAGTGACTTGCTCCCAGGATTGCAGTGTAGATGAAGCTCCAGCAATCAGCTTCTGTGCTTGGTGGGCTGATGTCCTGGGAGCATTGCTAGGGTAGAGCAAACTGTTTAATTTAATGTCTGTTCTGGTTTATAGCTGAGAGCACATGTCAGCACAGGATGGGAGCCCTGAATGTTTATGCAAAGCTGTGAGATGAGGCTCCTAGAGCCAGTCCTTTAGAGTCAGTAGTTTAGAAAGAGGCTTAGGAAGAGGCACAACATACCCTTGTGTAATGAAGAGAGCACAGGTAGGGTCATGTCCACTGGATCTAAGCTCCATCCAAGTCTCTGGGTTTAATCCTTCCTACTGAATGGCTTTAGGGAGCTCCAGCTGAGTGCTATATTTTTGTTCTTGGAAGCAGTCTTCAGAAGCATCCGGTACTCTTTGTGGATTAAACACAGGTTCTTAGACAGAGGCTAGGATTAGCAATAAAATAAATGGGAACCCATAGTTTGGGTTCAGCCAGCAGTTCATTAGAAAGCAGAAAAGGGTAGTAGGAAGCTGCTTGCAGTTCCAAAAGTACTACTGTCACCTTCCTCCAGCAAAGAAAAGCACATTATCAGAAAAATAACGAAGCATGTTAATCAGAAAACTCATCTACTTTTGGGTTGTCCCAGCCTTTCTGGGTAGGCAGGCAGCCAGCCAGCATTTGGATGCTCCATCCTTGCCCGCTGTGCTCAGACCTTGTGCTGGTGTGCTTTCTGAAAGGCAAGCACAAGTTTCTTCATGAAAACTTGTTGCCTGCTCTTGTTTGTGGTTGCCACTTCAGATTGGTGCAACTGGTTAGAAAAGTGCTCAGAGAATAGCAGCAGAGTGTTAATGAAGGTTCCTCTACTCCATAGGCCTTCAATGGGTGTAATTACTTGGCAGTAACTTCTTTAAACCTTATTTGAATTAAAGCTACATGTTTTGGCTGGTTATGTCACCACTGTATTAGTGAGGAATGCAGGAGAGAGTGCTAGTTTGCATTAACTGAGCTGCCTTAATCCTTTGTAACCATACTTTTTAATGTGTGTTTCTGTCTTACAGAGAGAGAAAACATTTGCTCAAGGGACAGCAGAGTTCACTCCTCAGCATCTCTGCATAAGGGCAATGTTCTTTGTCCTCAATAAGTAGTAGGTGTTGAGAATTTTCTTTGTCCTCAATAAGGTGTTAAGAATTAATATTATGTGTAATTCTGCATAAATAATTGCTGGGGAACTGTCTGTATTTTAGGTCTGAGTTTTTTCCTATGGTCCCCCTGAATGTATGGGTGCAGAGTGGGTTAAATGCCTGACTCAATTTTTTTTTAATGGTTTCATACAGCCTTCAGGCCAGATGCTTCACTAAAATCAATGCTGTCCAACAGGAGTGACTCCAGAATGTACACCTCTCACGTTCATTGTCCAGGTCAGCAGAAATAATATTCCCTTGCATTGCCTATCTTTGCTGTCCTGACGAGAGAGACATTTACTTAACCTTATCACAGATGATTTGTCAAGAAACCTTACCCTTACTTTACCTTGTTTGTTTAACCTTATCACAGATTACTTAACTGACATACTTGGGCTTACGTCCTTTTCCTGTTGAAGATGCTTCCTAACATCTTTGGCCAATGGAAACTTTATTTTTTAAAAAAAACAAAAACCAACCAACAACAGAGAGGCAGTTGCAGATTTAATCTTTGTAAAGGCAGCAGAGCTTTTGCTTCTCTGGAAATGTCTGTGAACTGCAGTGTTTGCAGGTTTTGGATAAAAGAATTTTTCTTTGACTTTTTCAAATAATTTTTTTTCCCCTCTCTGACTCCTTAGAGTTGAAATGTGAGCTGTAGTCCCTGCAAGAGCCTCTTGCAGTTGCACTTTGTTTTGCTGCTTTTTACTGGGTTCAACTGCAAGCCACCTCTGATTGTATGGAATAACGTGTTTGGCTGAATCCTGAAGTTTGTGGATGGTAGCATTGCTGGTGCATGTGCTTGTACCGAGAAGAAACTGTCCACATAGTTTCTTACCTTCTCTAGACTAAAAATAACACTGTAGTTCCTGCGGCCTTAAAGAATTAGCCTAATTTCAGAATTGGAAACTAGGGTGAAGATGAAAAGGATATTTCATAATATGTAACATAGGAGCTGGGTGCCTAAACATTAGGATGAAAAAAGCCTTTGTCTGGACCTTTGGATGGTGAATCAGAAGGATTTGTGATGATCTTTTTGCATGGATTCCCCTGCAGGGGCAAGTCTCTGCTGAATTGCAGGTCTGCTCAAATTTAAACCAAGTGGTGCAGTTTGATATGGGAACTGCAAGCAAGGAAGATGGAAGGTGAGGGCAATGTAATCTTCCTTCTGGTTATAATGTGGATCCTCCAGATCCCTGATGCAGCTCCACAGAAGCAAACGGGTCATTTCTCTAGCCCACGGCGTCTGCTTTGTGCCATCTGCCCTCATAGTTCCTGGTGCAGAGGAAGTGTGAAATGTGTAACCCCATTTATTCTGCTAGGTGGTCAAGGCCGTCTCCCTTACAGAAAATGCCTTGTTTCTGTTCAGCCAGCACAAAGGCTCTTTTATAGCTGCTTGGCTATACATCTGTCAAGGTGCCTCAGACTGTTAGCACTGGTTACTGTTTGAGGTATGCAGGCTCTGAGGCTGTGATGCACAGTGATATGTTGTTTATATGTTGCCTCCCTTTCCTTTTGAGGACAGGGAGCTGTGCTGTGTCCCGCCCTGAACAAAGCTGGTGTTAGTTATGCGATGGAGTGGTAGCCTGGAGATTTTCTCTTTAAAAGCAGGACTGGAATCCTTCTGTTTCACACTTTGAATTAAATGTCTGAATTTGGCAATTTGCAGGACAATAGAACTTTCTCTGGGGAAAAAAAAGTGTGTTGAATTTCTGCTCCAGAGACAGGCCTGACTTGAAAGACAGTGTGTGCACCAGTGCAGAGGGACCCCCGTCCTTCACAGGGTACTTAACAACTGGAAGAAAAAAGCCTGACTTCCTAAAGTTTTTGAACTGTATTGCAGCCTCTGGATTGATTTCCTCTTCTTTTCCCCCTCTCCCCGATATTTTTTCTCCTGCACGTGTCCTCATACTTATTTCACAAAGAGACTTTGCTGAAACCGGTTCTGCCCAGAAATGCACAGTCATCTTTTGAAATGTAGGGGAGTGAGTGAGAGGAGGCTCTGTAAGCTGACAAAGTCCTGGTGAGTTCTAAATCTCTGATGTTGTCTCCTTTGGCTTTCAGACATCTTAAGGTTTGCCATCTCCTGGCTCCTGTGTTTGGTTTTCTATGTTGGTTTCTTTAACCCCACAAAGCTATCTGACAGCTCTTCAGTTCCATTCCCAAATAGCATTCTGATGCTGTCACTGCTGGCTTCTTGACTCAAAGTAGAGCTTGGGTGGAAAAACAATTTTTCATCAGATTGCCATGAGATAGGTCTCATGGGATAAAGGAAGAGCACAAGAGGGATATGCTCTGTTTCATGTTAAGTTCTTATGCTTTGATGTTCTCTTCTGCCCCATTAGTTGTGATGAATATTGAAATCTGGTAGCTGACTGTGGCAAAAGGTGACTTGGGGCAGGTCCGTGGTGTGTTCCACCACTGAGTCCGTGTCCCTCCAGAGCAGCAGCTCTGCCCTGCCCAGGCCCTGGCGTCAGCACCCAGCTCTGGCTTACGGACATGTGCCTGTACTTGCTCTCCTCTCTGGGGAGTATTTCTCATTGAAGATCTGTTTAGGCTTTGAAGATGCATTTAGGCTTTTTGTGGCTTCTTTCACAAGAGGGTGAGAAGTTATTTTTCAACTTAATTTTAGACTGGCTGTCATTCTTAAGCAAGCTTGAAGTGTGGTTTTGACCTTGCTCACAGGGAAACATGGAGGAACCTGATTTCCCAGTACATTGAGGGAACTGTTACCTCAGGTCTAGAATTTTATGCTTCAGCATCAAAGTGCTTTGCAAACCTTTCCCATGCTCTTTCTATCCTGTGGAACGACAGCTTTCCCTGCATGGCACGGGGTTATCTCCAGGGCACAGGAGGAGGTACCGTCAGGGCAAGGTGTAGAGTGTAAGAGGTCCTGACTCTGTGTCCTGCAGCCAAACCACACCTTCCCTCCCCTCTTTCACCAGTCACTTCAATTAAAATTCCACTGTCAGGGCTCAAGTGAGGTGAAGCAGGAGCAGACTTGTTTTCAGGAGGGAGAGGGAAAACCAAATTTTCAGCCGGAATGGGCCTTTTCCCAGAGTGGGCTCAAGAGATGTCCCCTCCCCAGAGGTACAGAAAAGTCACAGGTAGAAACTGCAAAAATAATCAGCGTTGTCTGCTTCAGTTCCCAGAGGGCATCAGAGTGAACGAACTGAGCTGGAAGCAGAGCGCCCTACAGAGACAAAAGCTGCGGTCCTCCATCAACCTTTCTGAACCATGGCCCAGAGCGCTCGTTAAAGATGATTTCTTAATAAAGCTGGGGGGAGCTGAGCTAGCAGGGTGCAGATGAGACTCTGGTGACACTGGGGAGAAAAGTGGAGGAATGGGGAAGAATCTTCTGAAGGTGAAAGGTGGCGAAAGCAAGAGAGCCAGAGTGAAACCCAGGGGGGTCTTATTAGTGTGGTGGAGTCCAAGTAATTTCAAATATTCTAAACAGAGGTCCCGTGAGTAGAGATACGAGGGAACCAAATTCCTTTGGCATTTGCAATATCAGACTGGCTAAAGTTACTGCTGTTGTGCAACGCTCTGCTGAGGGGTTATGGAGCAGATGTTGCTCCTTTTGTAACTACTGCTCAAAGTGAACCAGTTTCTTGCCATGAGGGAGTCTGGCTGCCTGTGTAGATCAGGGAGCTGTTTTACAGGTGCTCACCTCTGCAGAGGGCCAACACAGTGATAAAAGCTGAGGTCGGAAGTGCTGAGAGTGGAGAACAAGCAGTCATTTGCAGTTACTGAAGAAACTGTCTCCTTAAGGAGTATCAGGACAATATGAATCTTGAACGTGCTTAACCTTAGTGGCAGACAATTTCTCTAATGAGTGTATGGGAGCTGGGCATGTGGTGGGGGGAGATGGAGAAGGACTGAGATAAGCTTTCAGAAAGGAAATTGGTCTAAAACAAGTGCCAAGTAAACAGTAAAATGTTATGAGGTGCAAGCTAAGGAACAACCTGCTGTTTTCCCTGGCTCTTGCTGTGACACAGCTCTAATCCTTAAAGCCAGAAATCATATCTGGGTGGGCTACAGTAATCTTATTTTTTCTAGATGTAGAACTCTTCTATGTCTGTTTCCTCTAGGCAAGGAGGAATACCTGCCAAGAAAGCAGTGTGCTCTGAGACTCAGCTGCTTTGGCATGCCAGCAAAACCATCCTGCACTAAAGTGACAAGCGTGGTGCCGATGGGACATGTTCTGGCATGGTATCTGAGTTATATCTAAGTGGGAGCACTCATGCACCTCCTGATGGCCAACAGAGAAAACACTGAGCTGCATGCATTGTAGCTGGTATAATGTCATGCCTAGTTTCAACTCCTTATCCAAAAACGAGGTTTGAAAGTGATGACTTATGAGTATGTTTCCTTCCTGTCCAAGCAGAAAGTGTGCAATGAAGAACACTGGCTTGGGTTTTGTTTTCTTTGGTAGCCAGCGTAACATCACTGGTTGTCTTTGTGTCTGCCTCTCTTTGTGTGGTGGGACAAAAAAGGCGTGTCCAGTTTGGGGTTGGTGCCAGTTTTGTCAATATGGTGATTATATGCAGAAGAAAGGAGCTGCGATGGTTCTTGTGGTGTCTTGATGGTAAATAATAGTAAAATATGGCTGTCTCTTGGTATTCTGGTTAAACTTCCCCAATTGCCACACATTGAAAAGCAGCCCTTTTCATGTAACTGTGTGTGCTCATGCACTCTGTGGTTAGCTTAAGTAAATGTTCACATCCTTGTGTGTGCTGGAATATAACAGAATCACTATAAAATATTCCAGACGCTGTTCCTGAGCATTGTCACTTGGATGATGCTATGGCAGGGTTTTTTTACATTTTTAAATCCTCAAGTGTTTTGTAGAGTTGCTGCTGCATTCCTTTCTGCATCAGTCTTCAGGAATAAAACCATAGCTATAACTTTGAAACTGGGAAATATCCGTACAGGCTCAATCCTGCATCTCACACCACACAATAATGAGCACTGAAAGCTAAACTGAGCCCATTGATATGTTGATGATCAGTACTTTTTTCTTTCTGATTAACATTCAACCTGTGTCTTCTATAACATTTCAAACAAACCATGGGATTGTCCATTCTTCTTAGATCCAGTTGCCCGGTGGATTTCAGCCCATCCTGCCAGAGAAGTTGCTGGTGCTGTATCCTGTTAGGGCAGTATCCCTGTTGGCCTGTGGTGCTGTGGTTATATGTATGATCCAATTTGGGTTGTTTTTTGTTCCCTGAGAGCAGTCCTGGGCTGAAGGTGACAGACTGACAGCACGGAGAGAGTTCCTTCTGTGTTTGTTCCGCTGCAACATGGAGTCTGTAATCCTGTAAGGGTTGCTGTGTCCCTGCTGGGAGTCTCAATGTGGTGAAGAAAGTGCAGAGCACTGTGTGCTGCAGCTTTTGCTTTGGAAAGCTCACATGCCGAGAGACGTAGGAGAGGCACAGTAAATGGCAGGACACCACACAGTACTGTGGGCTGCACTGGCTGCTTTGCGTCCCCCTTAGCTCTCATCTGGCCTGTTTGCCTTGTCACTTCCCATGGGTGCTGCCATGGAGTGGCCACTGGTTCTCCCGTGGGATTGAGGGCTGGTTCCCTGCAGGAGATCTGCTGGGTGTGAGCCTGGGCTCACTGGAAACCCCAGACTCAAAAGGAGGCAGGCCAGTGGGCTAGCAGACTGCCAGAGCTTGGGCATAAGCTGTCCTGTGGCTCTTGAACATAAGAAGGTATTTGAATGAGGCACATAGCATTGGGAAGGCTGGCATCTTCCATCCCACGCCTTTGCTGTAAGTTACCAGCTTTGGGCAGTTGTTCTTTGGACTTTGAGAGTGGGGACTCAAATGTACCAGTTAACCAGGCTGGGATGGCACACCTCCTGGGTGTAAGGTATAGCAAATGTCACAGCGGCCTCCTGAAAGAGCAAGAGGAAGGATCCATGTCAGGTCACCAAATACAGCTTCCCTCCTGCCGCCCAGCACTTTGGTTGAAGGTCAGTGCTGAGAGGTCTGCTTTTCATGCCAGGATAGTCTGGGAAACTCATTGCTGTTTAATGTCAGCGGAAGCAGGAAAGTCATAAGATCTGAAGGGGAATTAAAACATAATGGCCATACAGAGAGTGCTGGGTCACACTCATCTGTGAATTGTACATTTTAAAACAGAGCTACCACTGCACAGGGCTTTGTCTGGTGGGCAAATGCCCACTTGCCCAAACCACAGCAAATTTAAGAGCATAATAGTTTGGAGAGGCGATAGATCACATTGTTTATTTCTCTGACTTTTGTTTGTGGGGAAATGCTGGGACAATTAGGAATTTGCACATGTGCATGTGGGGGGTGTGTGTATCTCCCTGCTCCCTGAAGGGAGAAGGTACCCTGCAGTCAGTGGTGGGGAGATGCTTTCCCAGCAGTTCTGCTAAATCTTCTCCCTGGGAGCTCTTGGGAACTGGAGCTGTCAGGAGGAGATGAGGAGGGTGAGGGGCAAAATAACGTGGGAGGCTCATCCAGATTTATTCCTTGCTCTGCAATAAAGATGACCTTGCTGGCTTGATCGGTTGAGGTTTGCTGCAAATCTCATCCACTCAGCAAGCTGCTAGAGGAAACTGCTGGCTATGTCTCCAGGTAACAGTAATAAAACTCCAAGTGATTATAATATTATTTAATTTATAACTGAATGAAATACGTAGGGGATGGCTGCAACAGGGTGGTTATATGAATGGGCAGGAGGGCAGCACTCAGCTTTGTGGGAAAAGTGAAGGCTGGGGAGTGGCTCAGGCTTCCCAGTGCTCTCCATAGGCACAGCTTGGGATTGGAGCTTGCTTTTTTTTTTTTTTTTTTTTTTTTTTTTAAAAAAAAAAGATTCCTAGGAAATGCAAGATGAAGTGGTCTTTGTTTGGACTGGCCACACAATCCTCTCACGAGCAAACACTTTACCATGCCAGTTAGGCTGTGATGAGTGATGTATTACAGTAGCAGGCTTGTTACTCAGTATAACTGCTGCTGCCTTCATAGCTAGAGAAAACCAGGCAGTGAGCTTGCTTGAAGCTGTTCAGTGCTAAATTTGCTGGTAAAGCCCTTTTAGGGGAGTCCTTGTGGTAGAAGGCTTTCACATTTATTAATCGGTCCAGTTTCTCTACCTAGGAAAGACGTCTTAAGTCATCCCAAAAGTAGAGAATCAAGTCCAGGTAAATTTATATTTAATGGGATAACATTATAACAAAAGGGAACATGGTAGCTATACAGAAATGTCTTGGCCTTTTGCAGTCATAAAATGGTAAAGATCCTTCCCCCTCCCCCCCCCCCCCAAAAAAAAAAACAAACCCAAAAAACCCACAACCTTGCTAAACATGTCTGGACAACAAATGTTCTTTTGTAGGGATGAACACAATCTGGGAGGTTACATTTGCTCTGTAAGGCATTTGCACTCAGAGAATGCTCTTTTACACACTCTTCCTGCATTAGAGCAATTAGCTTTAAAAGAAAGTGTTTAAGTCAGACTTCACATAAGCAAGGCTGTACTTAGCTTGTGGTTCCTTTTAAAAATGTCAGTGTCACTTAACAAAGCCCTTGATGCCTTCCTCAGCATTGCTGCCAGTCCCTTCCCAGACCTGGTGCATTGGGGTATCCATGAGCTCAGTGCATGCAGCCAGGCAGTTCTGGCTGTTGTGAGTTTGGAGCAGCCTGTCATAAAGGTGTATCTTTATGTACTCCCCGAGCTGTGCCTTGAACCCCTTTGCTACAACAAAGGCTTCCAGTTTGTAACTCACTGAAGAAGCCTTTCAGTCGAGGAGAACTTCATCTGAGCGGAAGCTCAACGCGAGGCTTTTCTCAGCACATCTTTCCCAGGAGGAGTCTACGCATGTTGTATTTTTAAAAAATTTCTTTTATCCATTCAGGATTATCACCCATAGGACTTTACCTGCAATGCACAGAGCAGACACCGCACAGTGGCGCTCCCTTTGCTTAATGTGAGCAGCTGTGTGTCCACTTACTGGCTTGAGTCACTCCTCTCCATGCATTTGGTTGCTTTTTTCCTCTCCCCGCCCCCCCCCACCCCCCCTTTTTTTTTTTTTTATTTTACAGATAGGTTTTGGCGACTGCTTTTAAAATTGTTCATATTTCCATCTTGACTAGATGAGGCTAACCACTGAAGCCGTCTTGCTTTTAATGCTATTCAGGATGTGTCTTTTTTTTTTTTCCCCTTCTTCAGTCGAGGCTACAAAGAATACTCTGTTTTATGTGCTTTATATGTATGATTTCTTCTTAAAGACGACTCATTTCCTCTACTTTAGAGGTATTTTCTTAAATCTGTCACTTCCTGTCTCTTTCTTGGCTGTCTGATTTCCCGGTTTTTACATTTTTTTATAACTGTTCTGCTCATTAACTTCTCAAATCCTTTGGGAATTACATTTTGCCCAGACGAGGTGAAACTCCATTTTTATTCTCTGGCATGAAATATTTGACGATTAATTTAATTGCTAAATTGGCTTCTAAGCAGAAGCAGGCTTGGAAAACTGAAAGGGGAATTAATCATGCCCGCTTAACAGAAGGGACTTGAAAATGTGGAGGCTGCACTACAGACGTCAGTGAAAACTGAGGTGCACAGTAGCTAACAAGCTTTCAGTATTTTGTCATGCTTTTTTTAATTTCTTGCTCTGCTTGAAGAACAGACTGTTCCCTCCAAGGAAGAGAGCAGTCTTCTCATCTCCGGAGAGCACTAAGGGGTGAAGCTTCTGGGCTTTTGAGTGAACACCTGAAAATTCACATACCAGCACAAAATACACACACAGGAACACCCACGGATGGAGGTGTGTGGGTCCTTGTGCTGCTTGTCAGAAACTAAAAATGTGGTACACAACCTCTCCATAGGTTTGGAGGGTTAAGACTTATTCCATGACCTGGTACATGAATGACCAGCAGGAAAAGCTCTGAGCTGCTTCTTGTAGCCTCCGTGTTCATGGGCTGTACTGAGGCTCTTGTCCTTCATCTGTCGTGCAACATAAGGGCTGGTTTTGCACTCTGGTTCTTTGTGCAAAGACAGCCTCAATCTTAGAAATGTAGCTCTTGAACTTTCTACAGACACGTCTTAATCAATTTGGATTGAATTGTCTTTAATATATACACAATAGGAAATTAATTCTGCTATAATAAAGGGCTTAGTTCAAAATGGCAAGTGCTGCATCAGATAACATTTAAGATTTTTTTTTAATTTATTCATACTGAAAGTGAAATACAAATGAATTACAAGAGCTACTTGTAAATACAACCTGGCATAAGGTTGAATTTTCCTCTGATGTAAATGGGCGTAATTTGATCAGGTAGCAAGGTTATGCTGATTTACATCAGCTAAAGATTAGGCTTAGAAATCTTGTATGTGACTACATACAAGTACTACAAGAAAACAGTATGGTCTAAAGGATGTTTTTGTTCGGTATTTTATTAAAACAAATTGAATCTCTTTTGAAAAAGCTTCTGCCTGCAAGACTGCATGTCTTGGAGTGAGCTCAATTTCATGGGACTCCAAAGACATTATTATAACTTTTGCAATTACCCAAAATAACTGTTCTCTACATAAGATTGGCATGACTTTAAAGCTCAGTGTCTTGGGCTTTTGCAGGACTAGGCTCCAGTAATGACTCTTCCATTATCTAGCTGGGAATCTCCCTTTGAGATGCATAAACCCCTTTATAAATAAGGGGTGTGTGGGGCATGTGTGTCAAGCTGTAAAATATTTTATTAACCATGTAAGATCTGCTGTTGGTAGGAGATGTCAGTAAGGTCTTGCATGTACTTCAATTTGGGAAGAAATGGGAACTTGGGGAGCAAATTTTGTGTTTGGAGAGGTAGGAGAAGCAATTTTGTTACGGGTTGTTACCTGTTTTGCCTGCTGTCTCCATTGGCAGAGGGAGAGATTAGCAGTATTAGGATATTAGATTTGCTGTTTGGAGGTTAAATTAAGTGGAGGAAAGAAATGAGAAATTACAGATGTGAAAAATGTTCTTACATGGGTAAAATCACTGAAGCTATTCCATACATTAATAAATGACATTTCTTATAAAATGCACGTATAACATTAAAGCCTCCAAGATGACTGTAACTTGAAGAAATACTTTCCTGCAACCCCTAAAGACATTGAGTATTTCTGCATCGTTTGCCATGTGCTAATTCAGACATGCAAATAATGACTGCAAAACCTTAGTTCCATAGTGCAAGATGTCTTTTCTGAAGAGCAAGTAACTTGATTGGTACCAGCATTGTATTGAACATGGGCCTATCCTTTGAAAATCCTTTTTTTTTTTTTTTTTTTTTTTTTTTTTTTTTTTGGCTGGTTAAACTGGCTGCAACCGCAAATCTTTTTAGTTCTACTCAATTTTAATTGTTTTTGTGTTTGTTTTTAAGTAAATGTTAATAGTCTGAGAACTGCAGTCTGTTTACCATTTTCCCATTATTTATATAGCGATTGGGCAGAACCAATATAAATCTGTTTTGAGCATTGTCCTTAATTTTTCGGTGTATCATGATATAGAGCAGGTGTACATGACAACATAGCTGTGATTCGTGCAGTCATTCTGTACAACTGACTGGTTCAGTACTTACACAACTGAAGAAATGAACAGTTATCTGTCGCACTTTGTCACATAAATTGAGATCTAAAATGCCTGGTTGTGAGTCTGCATTGATTGTATGCACAAATTTCTGAAATACCATCCCACTGAAGTGTTGGTAAAGCATTGGGTGTCTGGCATGGGCTCTGACCTACAGATTGGAAAAGTAACAGGAAAAAATAATTATGCAGTAAAATTGAAATTTCCTAAATGGAATGGGACAGAGTGTTTTTGTAATAGGAGAGAGTAATGGGACTCAAGATGATGTCTATAAACTTTACTTTTCCTCTTCCTTGAAATCTCAAGGGAGAACCCAAGACTTCTTCCTTGCTTGTCCTGTAAGTGCTATGTTCTGGATGTTTCTGTGCATCTCAAGCACTTTTTCAGTGACTTTTTCATTAATCACTTGGAGATCTGGTTTTTCCCTTTAAGTTATAACCAAATAGTGTCTTGTCTTAGAATCAGGGAAGAATACCTTATTTACACTGTTATCTGGTCCCTTCACTTTCAGATTACTGCTTTACAAATATCTGTAGACATTTTAGTAGATTATACCTTGGCCTCTTTCAGACCAATGGCACTACTCGTTCCTTTGTCCATCTGTCCACGGTCTGCTATGTGCTTAGGTAGTTTGCTGCTCTGTTGGGTTTTTCCCTAACTCTTCTAGCTTTGCAGCCAGCTTTCTGCCAGGAATGTCTTCAGAAGTTGCAATATTGGCGTAAATGTGTGGTTTCAGCTCCCTGGCCCTGAATATGGGGATACCATTAATACGTCCCAAAGCGATAGACTTTCCGCTGCATTGTTGATTAAATTGCTTTCTAGCTCACGCTGTTAAGATGTAAAAGCACTGTGGCTGTCCTTTTGTGGGAAGGTCTGTCAGGGGCTATTAAACGTAATGGTCCAAATGCAGTCCCCAGCTCGGGAAACTCTTTGACTGCTGTCTGTGGCAAGCTGGAAAGCACTACAAGGGCAAGGACCATCCTGTTTCTGCCCTGCCACTTAGAGACTCCCTGGAGGTATTCACAACTGCCCACTGGCAGACAAGGCGTTAGCCAGGTGGACCTTTAATCTGGCACAGCTGGTCTGCTATATGTTTATATTCTTAAGTTCTTCCTCTCTGGTACCGCCTCTGTCTTACTGAGTTGTCCAAATTGTTTGCCAGCTGGATTGTAAATTCTGGATGTGTGTCATCTGGTTTCACTGCATCAATGGGATGAAACGAGATGAAATGCATTAACTGTTCCTCTGACCCTGTTTTTCCAGCACTGCAAGCTTCTCTGTTTCATGAGAAATGTGAGTGAAGACTTTTACTGGCTCAGTGTCACCTTTTGCTTTCTTTCCTCCATATTTGAGTGATGAGCCCCCTCTCCAGAACGTTCCCTCTCCTGGATGGGTTTGTGTCACTGCTGATGTTTAAACTGTTGGCGATGTTTGCGTCTTCAAGAGCATTGCTCTTAAAAAAAAAATTGTACTGCTACTTTGCATCCTGGGTTCATCTTCTCCTGTGCACCCATTTCTCCGCAGGTTTTAATTTCTGGTGCTTTTCAGTCTTTCCCTGCAACCAAATGACTTGTGTGCCATTTTCTATTTGGTTGTAGTGGATTTGCACTGCTTCAGCTCCATGCTTTGTACCGAGAAGTGACATTCAGCTTACATCAACCTGTTTTCCTCCTCTTCTTGCCACCTGGAGGATCTTGTGAGCTCGATTAACAGTCTTCAACCTCTACTCTCTACCTGTTAATATTTTTCTTTGGATTCCTACCATCCTCTGGAGCATTGCCTCTTACTAATTGAGAGCTAATGCTAAGTAGGGCAAACATTGTAAAGGGCAGCTTTTCCATGAAGAGCCTCTTTAATTGCTGGTGGGCGAGGGTTATATCTGTAGTGTTTCCTTTCCTTTTGCTTAATGCAGTTTCAAGTATTGCCCTTCCTGCTGATATGTGAAAACCCTTTAATAAAGGTTAGTGCTTTGTATTTGAAGGTAGTGATTAATGAAGCTTCATGGTATAGAATTCTTTTTGGTATTAGGAAAATGAATGGGCATCTGAATGTGTATATACCAGTGATATCAATCTTAAGGTTATGCAAGCACTTCTGAGATGTTGGAGATTGTGTCTTTCATGTGCTTTCAGAGAAGGAGATTACTTGGAGACAATAGACCAAAGGGACCTTCCTATATTAGGAAATACTAAGAAATGCCAGGTTGGTGGCTTCAGTTCTTACCTGCTCACTGGACGTCGGTAGATTTGCAAGCAGTATTCTGCATGATTGCCCAAACCCAGTACCAAGTTGTTTGAATGTGTGCTGCCTCCTGGTCTTCACCTACAGATCTTGTGCTTTCCTCCTCCTCCTCTGTGTCCTGGGAACATGAAGCATTCAACGGAAAACTTCCTTGACCAGTCTGCAATGCTAAATCTTGTTAGTTGAACTTTCAATTTATAGATGGGGCTGGGTTGCTTTTAATTAGAATGCCTTTTCTCATTTCTCTCCTCTTCCCTCTCTTTAAATCTGCCCTGTCCTTTACAGCACTCCAAAGGGCACTGCAGCAGAAAGGGAACACCTGAACAATGCAACGTGAAGCTGAGAGCCTTTTAAATTTGAGTTAAAAACCTTTCTTCAAAAAATTTGGCCTGGGGCTGGGTGTGTGCAGGTGGGAAAGACAGAAAGGCACATCTGCTCTTTTTACTGATGTCTAATGGTTTAAGAACAGTGCCTAGATTGTTCATTTTTCTGGTGATCAAGACTAGTGATGAATTGGGTTTTCTGGCTCTTAGATGTTTTTTGGTCAGATTTGTGTTTCTTCTCCCTTCTGTAGGAAACTGTTCCGTGTTTTGAATAGTTGTATGGCTGGTTGACCTATGCCTAACCTACAGTACATGTTTTTTACCCTTGCGGTTAGTTGGAAAACCCCAGCTGGTGTGAGCACGGGCAGGGTGGGTGTGGGAGGATGGCACTTCTCACTGGCTTGGCCCTGCCAGGGGAAGAGCCACCTTCTCATTCCTGTCACCCCTTGGAAACCTAATTGTGTATGAACTGGTGTCCCATTTGTGTAAGGGTGATGTTAGCAGATGAAGGCATTTCTGAAACAGCAGGCACGTGCAAGGAGTGCAACAGATGTCTGGTGTCTCAGAGAAGATGCTTGGTAGTTATCACACCAAGGGGTAAGTTTTCAGCCAGATCAGCAATCTGAGCTGGCTGCTCCCACAACCTCTATGTGCCAGCGCTAGGGGAAGGAAGGTGGGCTCTTTCCAGCAGCATCAGCTGGGTCTTAAATAGGCTCAGGCTGCTCCAGAGTCCAGTGCCCTTTCCCTGCTGCTGCACTTCTCGCAAAGCAGCTATGGACCTGACCTGCTGAACCTATCTAACTTGAAATGGTGGCTCATTAAAAACTAGATAGCCCTTAAGTGCTGGCATGGCCGTGAAAGTAGGGCACTGTCACCCTGGCTGCCTGAACTTTTCATTTGTTCAGAAAGTGATTTCTTTGGTATGAGTGTGTATCAGTGTTTAGTTTTAAACCAACAGCTCAAATTTAGTTAGGTTTTTGATGGAGGCAAAGGCTTTTGTGATTTGAGCACTCCTGTAGTAAAGTAATTTTCCAAGAATTTTGTAGACGGTTGGATGTCACTTACGTCAGAAGCTAAGGAGTATATCTTTGTGGACTCCTTTCTACCTCTGATATTATTCAGATAGTCATATCGTGGCTGTAAAGCTATAGGTATTTCTGATAAAGTTAGGCTGGTGTTCGTTCCAGTTGTGCACTGATCATTCTCTTTGTGTTGTGGGTTTTTTTTTAATGTTTCGCATGTGGAGTAAGGGGAGGGTTTGGTAGATCATCATATTTGTTAAACTGATGACATGAAACTGAATGTTTAAATTGAAGGCTTTTTTTGTGAAAAAAAGTTTTGAAAAGTGAACAGCTTAAGCGTTGTTTCCTTTATAAAAAGCTGTTGTTAATGGTGATTTGTTGTAGATGGAACATGATATTTTTATAGTATTGACTTAATAATGTTGTCCTTTTTGCTTTGCCTGCAACCTTTAAAATAAATAGTATTGCTTTGCCTTATGAAAAGGCAAATAGCAAACCCACCTCCCCACCCCAAATTTTACAATACCTGCTGTCCCACAGACTTTTCAAAATGCTGGAGTTTTAAGGACAGAATGAAATTAGTCCTTGTTCGTAATCCTTTTTTCTATTCAGGATTATAGCTCCCACAACAGAATCAGACATGAAAAAGGGATTTTTGCAGCAGTGCTTTGCCTTTTCTGTATCTTAAGCACGAAGATAAGCATGTTTATGCTTGAACATGACGACACCGTGGAAAGTAATTGTTGATCTGATTAGCTCTATTGAGACGGAGCTTGCCTTCCTGTGCTTTATGGGTGTTCATCTGCCCGGGGCAGTGAGGGCTGTGTTACTAAAGCTTCTGCCTCATTTCCATTCTGCAGCAACTCAGAGAATCGAACAAGTTTGGACAGCAGACAAAAGGCAGGCCTGCAACAGTCCCTTCTGCATGTCAGGCTTTGACAAGCTTGTGTGTTTGAGGAAGCTGGAAGTAATAAAGGCTGAGCAGAGGAGACTTCTCAATATCTTTAGGAAGAACTGTATGCTTTTTTTTTTTTTTTTAAATGCTGCTTGTGTTGGTTTTGTTGTTGTTGGCTGATTTTTTTCATGAAAAAATGGATTTTTATTTTCACCTCTTTTTCTTTTAATCCAGGCATTCAGGAAACCTGAAATTGAAATTGGCTTTATTGATGGCTAGATAGAGCTGAGAAGCAGACAACTGGAATTTCTCTCTCAGAAAGCAAGTATTCAGTTAAATCAGTAAATCCCCCTATGACAGTTTAATCCTAAACTGGAGTACAAAGTCTTATGCAATGAAACAAATGTCCACAATGTTAGGGAGGACTCTCAGAAGCCTCATTTAACTGCTGGAAATAAAGACATGCTAACATGCTGCTAATTCCATAAATATTTCCCGGTTGTAAGCCATAACGAGCAAGTACATTACCTTTTGCCACGGTTATGATTAAAAATGGTAGGATTGCGTACAAAACTCTCTAAGAACGTGCACCCACGTGAGGTGGTGTCTTTCTCCTGTCCTTAATTTTTGCCACAGCTGAAATGCAAAGCTGGGGACAGTAAAGAATGATACTCTGTCTCTGTGGAGTCAAGCTTAGGAAAATTACTTGTTCTTCGCGTTCACTCTGTTATTTGTGAACAGCAGTGTTGTGGATAGGGTGTGTGCTTAACGTATTCAGTCTGCAAGACCACCACATTAAGGGATAAAGTATGATGGAAGGATCTGTATTTCGTCTGTGTACTATCAGTGTGTAGCCCCATTTCCTTTGTATGTCTTTTCCAGATGTACGTGTTTGGTTTATTGACACCACTGCCCTGTGGTGCTGAGGTATTACCTCACCTTTTGCCTTGTGCTTTCCGCTCTGTCTGTACTTGTCCGTTGTGTGTCACCATACTTTTGATTTGTTAAGTTTGGAGGTCAGAGAGAGGCTGGGGTTTTTGTTGTTGGTTTGGAGGGGTTTTTTTGGGCTGTGTGTGCTTGGTTGGTGGGGTTTTTTTTTTTCCCTTTTCATATTGTTACCAAGCCTGGTGGATTCTCATCTGGGGCAAGAGAGAGCCTTTGGCTATCCCAAGACTATAAATTGTAAAAAGAATTGTCTTTAACTTGCAGATTTTGAGCAAATCTTTCTTGGAGTAGCACTGGAGGTGGTGATTAGAGCTGAGGTTGGTTGTCTGATGGGTGTGAAGTTCTCACAGCTGTCTGGCAGAGCTGTCTGCTTCATGCAAATCCTTGTACAGTTGGCTTGGAATCTGTGGTAATAAAGTATCTTTTGACAAGTTCTTCTTTTTTCTTTCTTTCTTTGGTTTTTTTTTTAATTTTTATTTAATTTCAGCCATCTCTGACTCCAGCACATGATCTCAGGTCCTGCCTTCATGACAAAAAAATAGGCCTTTTCTTTCTGACAGTGGGCATTTCTGACTGCTTCCCAAATCTCCTGCTCTCCCACAGGCAGAGCGAGCATGCCTAGTTACAGATGGCTCTGCCCAATCTGTAATACCACTTAAACAGTCTTTCATCTGGCTTATTGGATGCATGGGAGAGCAGTTTCTTATACCTGTCGTATTTCCATTTCCAATTTCTATGGAATAGACATTTCCCAGAAGTCATAAGGAATTTTATAGCAAAACCTTGACTAGAACCTGTTTTGAACAACAGGGCTTGTCTTTTAGTTTTTCTCTTTGTAAGGGATTGTTCTTAAAATGCTGGAGACACTCATTTAAATTCATCCCAGAAGTTTTGCATGCTGCAGAAATTTCAGATTTTTCCAGACACTTATCAGGAAAAAACTTTGGAAATAGAATTGCATGTAATTGGATACGTGCACAGAGATCCCTGCAGGGTGTGTGTTTCAAAGACACATCTCTGCTGTTAGTAACAGCCCAAAAGACCTCAGGCACCTATTTAAGACTTTTTTTACTAAGGAGCACAGCAAAAAAAAAAAAAAATAAAAAAAAAAAATTAATGCAATATTAGAATACCAATCAAATGCGAAATTGACCTCTCTTATTTAAGATACTAGATGAGCCTGCAGTTCCTCATATTTGGACTTTGTTTTGGTTCTTATTATTTAAAGGAGGAGTGAGGGAAGCTGGTGTTTAAAATATCTGTGTGTCTTCTATTCATGGTTGCCTTCCAAGCATTTAGCAGTGGTGAGTCTTACTGCAGATTGTCTATACCTGGCACAGATTTCCAGCATCACTAGCTCTCACTCTTCAGGCCCTGCTGAAGGGTGCATGTGAATATACTGGTAAGAACCCTTAGAGATCCGTCTGCTGTGCCCTTGCCTTTCTGCAAGGACTGGAGTGCTGCAGTCCTTGCTGGCTTTGTGTGGCATGTCAGGCTGAGTGCCTAACCTCCTGCTTAACGCTGGGCAGCCTCTCTGTGTCCGGGCTTGGAAGCAGAAGTGGCTGCTTGGCAGGGAGATCAAACTCTCTTCTGAGAACTGCATGGGTGTGAGACCAGACACAAGGATGGGCGCAGTTCTGGGTTTCCTTCTCTGTCCCTCAGCTGTAGCTTGCTGTGGTCTCTGCTGCATCTGAGAAATCACACAAGCCAGTTGTCACCGTGCTGATCTTGTTTTCTTGCTGCTTGAGCTATCCAACCATGCCTAATTATTGGAGAAGATCTCCTGACAGTACCATAATTTGCTTTCTTTGGGTAAGGTGACCAGATTCTAAGAGTAATTGGCTGGGAGGGTGTATCTGTTATTCCTGCCAGTAGAGCATGCCTTTGGTGGTGGTGGCTGTAATGTGAAACCCTCCCAGAACATATCAAACCATTAAAAGTGACCTTTGGTGAAGAAGATACTTGTGAGCTTCTCATATCTAGCAATATCCTTAGCACAGCTCATAAAACAGCCACTAGCTGTCCTTGGTGGTTGATTAGATCACAGGAATTCCAATGTCTCCGGTGATCAGACAACTGCCTCCTTTAGAAGGCTGCGCAGTGGACACAGAATGGCTCATTCAGAAAGCCAGGTGGCCAGCCGAGATGTTTGCCGTTTTGAGCACACCTCGTGGTCCTGCAGCGTTTGCTACAGGAAGGGCACACGGCTGGTGTCTGCTCCTGTACCCTGCAGTCCCCAGGTACAGCAAGGAAATTCCAGAGGTACGCTGAGGTCATGTTTCCCCCGACACAACTCCAAAATGACTTTTTGTATATTCCCTCTTTCATCTTCTTTGAGAATACTAGTGTGTTCCAGTACGTCATGTGTGCAGTGGCAAGCTTTTGTAAGCTCTGCTTCCCTGCAACCCAGCCTAGCTACACAGCAACAAAAAAAAGGGTTCTTTCTGTGAAGCTTTCAGTCTGGAGGAATATGCATCTTCTCAGTGTTCTCTGGCTACTGAAGTGAGCAGTGGTTGGCAGTCCTGCACGTTAACAGCTTGAGGCTGGGGATACTTCTAGTCTAATGTGTGCTGGTGAAGGACATTAGGGCTGAGGTGTTGTGGGACAGGGAAGCAAAGGTTGGTGAGAGATGATGTGGTACACTTCCCATACATGGATTTAAGTTTTCTCATTGTGTAAAGAAAGGATTTGCAAACCTTTTGGTGTATTCAAATACACTGTCCAAAGGTGTATTTATCATTTAATGGAGTAATGTTGAAGCCTTGACAGTTTAAAGGTACAAATGAAGTGAAGTTTAGAGGAGGAGCCAAGTTTTCTTTTTCTTTTTAATATTATTTAGTCTGAGCAGAGAGGATTTCAGGCCAACAGCCCTTCTTCGGGTTGGAAAAGAAGACTTAGATGCTGAAAGCTTGTCAGTCTCTTTGCCTTCCCAGCCCCCCAGACACCTTGTTTGTATCTGTTGGTCTAATAAAAGGTATTACATCGCCTGAAAAATGTTTCCTCACTAAACATTTGAACACACTGGTTTGGATTTGTCAAAACTGTCTAGGCTAATTAGGCAGGTTTCCATAACACTCCTGAACAGCCTTTAAATCATGAAGATGAATTTGGAAATGCTATCCAGCTTTTTTTAAGTGAGTGGTAAAATTGTATGGACAATACAGAGGCCTTTAATGTTTCCGTTACTGAAAACCACTCTCATTTTGAAGTCTAGGTAGTGTATATTTAATCACTACTCAGCAGCAGATGCTTGCTTTGCTTTTCTTCCTTTTAATGCAGCTGGGCTTTGCAGTTACTGGAGCCTGCGCTGCATCATTGTCTAGTGTTACCTGCAGCTCTTGTTATGTGTTTCTGCAGAAATCTTTGGTTTCTTTAGTGCTACTGTTCACTGAACTCACAAAACTCTTCATTTTCCACTAGATATCCGCACGTTCCTGCCTTTTGGAAGCACTGAAACATGGTCTTAGCCAGCAGCTCCTATGTAATATAGCTCGTCTGCTTTACGAGGTGATGTGCCCTGATTAGCATTTGCTGCCAGCAGACTTGATAATCCCTCCAGAACGGACACCTCAATAAAATAGCTCCCAAAATACCGTGGACATGTCGCAAGGGATGAGAGTCCAGCCTGCACCAGGTCTGGGGCTGCTCTGGGTTTGTTGTCAGTGGGGAGAAGGGCTGTGCCAAGGTGGTGTGCTGAGGAGGGTGTCCCCTCCTTCCAAACACATGGATGCTGTGAAATGTCATGTTCTTGGCTATAGGATTTTTCGTATTAGCTGAGAAACCATATTCTTGACCACTGTTTCTCAAATACCTTCAGCAGGTGAGCCTAGAGGTGCTACTTTAAGGATTGTGAAACCATTAACATTCTTGTGACAAATTCTGACCTTTAAAAGAAAATGCATTTGGTCATATTTGCAACATGCAGGGAAGGAAGAACATGGAAAAGTTAGTACAGCCCTGGGTTTGTTCCCTTCCATAAATGCAGGAAAATTAAACACCCTGCGAGGAGCTGGTTCTTGCTCTTGCTGCACTGCTTTTTTGCTGCACTGCTTTTTTGTATTAACAAGCAATCTTTGTCAAAGTGACAGTGTACCAGAATCTGTAGTCTATGAGACAGCTCGACTGATCTTTCTTAAAATTAATGTTGTTTTTAATCTGGTGAGTGAAGGTATATATTAGCTGGATCTGGCTATCTGGCGTTTGTGAAGATCTGTCTTTCAAGCATGCAGTGGTCTGCTTTTCAGTGGCATTACTGACATTAGTGTTTTAAAATTATTTTGAATGTATTGACAGATCTAGGTTTTTTTCCTTAAAGTGGGTAGTTACAGGCTTACAAATAACGGCTCCTGTGGATGGATCTGTAGTGCAGGCTGTAGGGCGGTGTACAAGCAGGGGCCTGAGCAGTAAGGTCTGAGAAACACATGGGCTGTGGCAGTTGTGTACATATGCAGCAAGCTTTCTTCCCACAGTAAAACTGCCTGATACCTGAGCTAAGGCATTTCAAGTCAGTCTGGGTGTTGTTATGCTGGGCTGTAAATACCCCTACTTGTTCTGTGTGGCTTAGACTTGTATCCCACCATCAGGGAAAGGACCACACGAATGCAGCAAGATGCAATGTGAAAGAAGTTGTATTTGAAGAAGCTAGCGGCATCTGATTTTTCTCATGCTGCTTGTACAGGCCTCTTTTGAATGCTGCAGTTTTCCAAAAGTAGATTTGGCCTTGAAAATGCATTTGCTAAAATTGGGTTTAATTGTACTTTTCCTGTACTTAGTTAATTTGTTCGGTTCCCCGACCCTAAAGAAGCACACTTAAAACTATCACAGGCACTTCCGTTTCTTAGCTTCTGTGTCCTACTGACTTCCAATTCCACACAAACTTCAATTTAAATATAAAGAGGTTTGTAAACTTCATTAAGTATCTCTGAGAAAAACAAAGTTAGTAGACTGAACTCAGTGGTGCTGAATATCTGAAGGTTGAAAATAACTGATTTCCAAAAAGCTGGTGCTTCCTCTTAGGTCATCTAGACAGAGTAGGGAGGTTTTGCATGGGAATTTGAGAGCAAGGTCCTTTGGGCTGTGAGTGAGGTCTTTCCTCTGAAATCATCTTACATTTTTTGGTGAGGACAGAGGGCTTAGTCTTCAGTTTCTGAACCTTTTGACCCAGAGGAATTTGGCCTCTTCCATTGCCCACAGGGGCTAGTCATGATCCCATCAGAGTTGGAAGACTCCACAGAAGATGGGTGGGACTGTCACTGCTTACTCCTCTGCTGCAGAGGCAGTTTCTTTTTCTGCTGGGAAGGCTTTTTTACTTTTTTGAGTCCCTGAAGTTCTCAGGAAGAAGTGACTGTAGGAGTTCAGTGCAAACTTAATGGTTTCTAAAACAAGCAAGCATCTTATTTCTTCACATCCTACCCTCTGTGGAGGTTTCCTGCTGGTACTGTTGATGACATTTATAGCTGTTGCTAACAGGGAAAGGGCAAAAAAAAGAAAAAAAAGAGAGACTTGTTATTTTTGCTGTCATAGCAGTACTCAGGACATCAGCTTTAGGAAATTAGAACTGGAGAGCTCTCTTACTAGCTATTAGTCTTCCTCTCCTTTCCCTGCATGCTCCCCCAAACTTCTTTGCAGTATTCTGTAACGTGAGGTTTTGAAGCATTTGATTATTCACTTTAACCACAGTAACTGATTTATATGCCATAAGAGACAAAAATCTTTTTTCTTTCCTTGAGCAGCTGCTTTCGCATCTTAAAGCCACCAACAAACTCCAGAATACAGATTGTTTCAAAGATGCCAGGGAAAATGAAACATTCACCTTCTGTTGTGAGTTGAAGGGAATAAGGTGTTTTGCTTCCTGGCCTGTTCTTTAATATCCAAATAGCTGCTTAAAGGTTTTTTCCACTTCTGAGATGTCTGTGAAGAGACCAGGAGCTCTGTGCTCTTCCCCCACATGGGAGGTATTCCAAATGTTTAAAATGGTTTGAGAATGAATCTAGAAGAAGCCTTATAACAGACTGGTAAAGCAGAGAATAAATGTGCAGTATTTGGAAACGCAGCATTTGGTGTACAGTTTTTTTTTAAAAAAACAGCACAAAAGACTGAGGAAAATTGGCAGGGGAAAGGAGACTGGAGATCACAGTTTGTGCATGGAGTGGTGTTGAAATCTGCAAGCCCTCTTGAAATAACGGGTTTTAAAGGGAGACTTACTCTAGACCCCTGCCTTTCTGATGGCTCTGCATCTCGCATGACCCGTGTTTTTAGTACGCTTGCCATGTCACAGCACTTAACGTGGGATATTGTTCTATTGAAAGCAGTTAGGTTTACATATCACCACTAGAAACAAAATCGTTTCCCTGCTTTTGCCTCCCTCTTGGTTTAAAAGAGAGTTAAGTGAAAAAGAGAGCTGACTAAAAGCATGTTCACGCAGCCCTCTGCAGTAGTGGTACAGCTCTTTCTGCACGCACACTCGGCTGCGTTTCATCATCCTTGCTGCATCCTTAAGGTTTGGCTTCTGTGGCTGTTTGAGGTTTGCCCAACTTCATTTTAGAAGGTGCTGTTCAGACTTGCTGTGAAGCAATAATCCAAAGGGGGGATTTCTGATATTTCTAATCTTTTAAAGATACAGTTTAAAATTTGGTCTGACACCTTGCTGCGTTTTTAGGACTTGGTGTGGTGCCAGGCTTTGTCTTTGCACAACCCTGCAGAACAACCCTGCAGAATTTGAGAACTCCTCTTTTTTCATTGCATATCATTGCCTTGTAATTTATACAGTTTGCTTAAGAGTGCTCTGTGGTGGTGGTGTGTGTTTCCAAAAAGCTTTAGAGAAAGGAGTGCAGTTATGGAGACCTGTGAAAATCTAGGTAGGCTTTGCTGCACACTTGAGAAGACATCTAGGGGAAGAAAGTGGTTCTGGTTTTGAGCTCACCCTGTCATCCAGACAGCACAATTTCCTTAGGGGTCTCAATCTTTTTTTTTTTTTCCCCTGAAGTTACAATTAGTGCATTGCAATGGCAAACTGCTAGTACTTTTTCCCCCATCATTTCTTCCAGTGTTCTTGCTTTGTTCATGCTGTAAATATTAATATAGGGATTAATTCCTATGGTAACACCATGAAAGTCTTTTTTGGTAATTATTAAAGGTAACACTTCTAGTTTTCTTGCAGTGCTGCTCCTGATCCACTCCTTAATCTCCTTTGACTGAAATTGAAGGTTGCTGCTGAGACCCTAACAGGATGAAAGGGGGGGTGGGGGTGGGGGGGAGGGCAGCGGCAGGGTGGTGGTGGTGGTGAAGTAATGACCCAGCTTTAAAATTTGGTTCTTGCCAGTTTTCAGCCCAAATCCTTCCAGCACGACAAAGGAAGAATGATCTCTTTTGCTGTGCAGGCACAGAAGAATAAAATTCTGTGTTTGAGCTTTAAATGGATTTGCTGGCATGCACTTATAAGATGTTAAGGCTTTGACAGAGGGAGCTTTTATTGAAAGGAAAAGGGGAGATGTGGTAGTTTGTTTGGCTTCCCTTCCCAATTAGGTTTCGGTAAAATTAACTTGATTTCCCCCTTTCCCTTTTAATTTTGTTACATGTGCAGCTGGAAATCAAATGATGAGTGCATGCAATTCAATTTCACCTCTGGGAGAGCTTTGAGATTTCCTATATTGGTCATCGTGGTACTCTGCACTCTGGGTGAAGGAGCTGAACATCCTTAAGTCGTAGCAGCTTATGACTTTAACTCTTTCGTGTCCACAAGCTGGGATGTCTCAGGGAAGAAATGATGCTGTGCTGTTCTGTTGATCTCTGGCACCTTTGTAGCAGGGGCCAGCACACTGCCATGCCATGTGTGTCCAATGTAATGGTGCAACAGAAGGGCCTGAATTTTTAATCACAAGAGTGTAATTTATCTTGCTTGCAGAAATCGAAAGGTTGTAATCATCTTCTGAGAGAATGTAAATTCAAAGTGACACAATTGTAAGGTTGTTTGAGGGTTTTTTAAATATGCTGTCTCAAGCTTTGATTTGACCAGTCCACTCTTAGTTACTTTGCTTTTTCCTTCTAAGTCTGAAAACAGTAATTGCTGTGCTAACACTGTCATTATGCTTTTTACAGTGTTATTTCCTCCTTCAATGGTTCAAAGCCCGTTTAATTACACTGTTTACAATGTTAGGCCGATTTTCTGATCCGTATCTGATGGGAGCTTTGTACCTCCCTCACACCAAGACCAGGACCTTTCAGGTGTCTGCACTGGTGGACTTTTCTAACAGCTCAGTGCAGCAGGAGAGGGACACGCTGGGCAGAGCATTGCCAGCAGGTCGGGGGCGGGGTGTGTGTGGGTGTCCTTCCCCTCTGCTCAGCCGTGGTGAGGCACATCTGGAGCGCTGGGCTCCCAAGTACAAGTGAGACACAGTTATACACAGGCCTCAAGAAAGTTGGGAGGACTGGAGGACCTGGTGTACAGGGAGAGGCGGAGAGAGCTGGGGCTGTTCAGCCTGGAGAAAGGAGGCTTGGGGGGATCTCATCAACATGTGTAAATACCTGGTAGGGTGGTAAGGAAGATGGAACCAGTCTCTTCTCAGTGGTGCTCACTGACTGGATGGGAGCCAGCGGGTCCAAACTGGCATACAGGAAATTACATTTAAACATAAGATAAAACTTCATTGCTATGAAGGTGGTTACATACAGGAACCGGGTGCCCAGAGAGGCTGTGGAGTCTCCATCCTTGAACACAGTCAAAACCCAGCTCGGTAGGGTCCTGAGTGACCTGCTTAAGCTGCCCTCCTTTGAGCAGAATGGTGGACTAGACGATTTCTAAAGGTCCCTCCCTGCCTCATTCATTCTGTTTAAGTTACTGAAGTGTCTTAAATGGCCTTCAGACTGGAGTTTACCTTTTGCTAAACCACTGGAAAATGCAATCCTTTTGCAATTGCAAATGCAACTCCAGTTGAAACTGCTTACATGTATCTAAGACAAGGAGGCCAAGTTACTTGCTCATAAAACATCTGAGACTCGAGGCTGTTGGCTGCAAATTGGGCAATACATTTAAATTTGGGTTGCATGCGGTAAACCTCTATCTGTGTAATACAAGGGCAGGGAACCTTTTCATTGCTAATGGCCCAGTAAATGTTTTCAACACATTTGATGGGCCACATCTTGACACACACTTGTTACTGTGTGTATTGTGCTATGCATAATAAACTAAAACAAATAATATGGCTGCGAGCCATATGTTCTCTGTCATTGGCTTACTAAGGCAGAGATTTTCCGAAAAGATTGAAATCTTCGGCTTCCTTGTATGTGGCGTCTTGCTCAGTCATCCCTATTTGTGCCAAGTAAAACTGCACTTGTTCTTGGGGCTTGTGGTCTTGAGATAGAGGCTGAGACGTTAGAAGTTACAGGTCTGTTACTCTTTTAGCACCATTACACGCGTGACTTTTTCCCCATCAGGCTGGGGATTTGGGTGGTCTGCACCAGCAAGTGTCATGCAAGTCTGTTTAATCTGCTAGTTAGCACATGGACGTTGAACATTTGCAGGGGGGCAACCCAAAACCTATCTTCATTAATTTAAAATACTGCCTCAAAAGCATTCATACACAACTGGCGCGGTACCCAAGGAGTTTGTCCTGCCATTCAGGCAAAATTACAGCCTGCAGTAAATAGGACTGATTGTGGGAACTGCCTTTCCTGTAAAGACAGATCAGGATAACAAGCAGTTTGATGGGTGACTTTCCTTTTTGACCTCCTGCAGTGCTTTGAAAGCCTGGGTGGTCAGTTGCAGTGTCAGCATCTTCCTTTATTTTTTTTTTTAAAAAAAGGTGAAAAAAGAGCTTTTAAACAACTGTCAGTCCAAGAGGCCATAAATGAGAACAAAGGACTTGCAGAGAGATGTGGTGGTTAGTGCCTGGACCCAGTGCATGGGAGCCCTCAGAGGTGATGTCCTGAGGACACTGGGGTGAGCTTTAGGTCAAAACACATCCCTTTGGGGCATGCATCCAGCACCTCGCTTACCGAGCAGCACGCTTACTGCCCAGGGAGGTGCACCTGCGCAGGGCTCAGCGGTGCAGGGCTGACACTGGGTTTTTCCCTTCTGTGTGGCTGGAGCCCCCCCAGCACGGTGTCCGCTCCCTAGCAGGCAGGATGTGTGGGGGCAACAGGGCTACAGACCTCCAGCCTGCAGCTCCCAGCACAGCCTGTATGACTCAGAAATGAGCTTGCTTTGAAGAGCGTAGGAGAAACTTCAGGGAAAACCAGACAGGCATATATGCTATGTGGAGGAGGGAGAAAGATGTGTTTTCTCCACCTCCATCCCTTCTTTAATCTTTCCTCTCCAGCTGTGGGATCCCCTGGTTTTGGGGGGGCTGATCCATGTATACATCTGGGCTTTGCTTCTCTCCTTGATAGCCCTTTGGAAGGCATCAGTCCAGCTGGGATGTGGTGTATGGTTGCAGTTGCGCAGCAGGATGCAGAGGCAGCCCGTGGTGGACTGCCAACTGTTGAGGGGTCCCTGGGGATCTGTGGCAGTGGTGATGCTCATTGAACCCTCAGTGCTTAAGGCTGCAGTAGGAGGTTAAAAAGATAAAAGTCTCAGGGCTAACTGGCGGAACTCAAAGATGTCTGAAGCTGAACAATCCTGGAAGCGTGTACAGTAACTTTGACTGTGCTTTCTTCCCCTGCAGCTTGACATGGCATGTGAATTAGTTATTTGAAAAGAAAACCCCCAACCCGACCCTGTTTTAGTTTTGGGGGGTTACCCCTCCTTTCTCAGCAGATGCAGTAGCCTGTGAGAGCAAAGAGGCTGAGCTGTTACCCATGTCCTGGCTGTGCTGCTGAGTGTGAAGCTCTCCAGCCAGCGTACAAAAGAGGGTGTGATGCGGAACAGCAGCTCTTTATATCTCCTTTAAGGTGAACAGCTGTTCTCAAAAGAAGTCCAGTGCTTCTTTCTTTCCTCTTTTTCCCTGAAGTAATGGAGAATGTAAGGAAGACCAGGGCTTTCCTTGCCAAATCTGATCATTTAAGTGGTTTTTCAGGATGCTACTGTTGATTAAGTGTCTATTTACAGAGAAAAACATTATGGATTAAACTGCCCTATTTTTTCTCTGATTACATAAAGGTTGGTTTGTATGTAGTCTAACAGTAAAAATGTTACAAATTGAATTGTTTATAACCCTTGTGCCTTAAACATATTTAATACCTCTACAGTTTGTTTTAAGCATGAAACAACACTGGTTCAGGGGAAGGCACATGTGTTAATATTGTCATGTTACTTTTGCATCTTTAATGTCTGACTACCAATAAACTTAACATTACCTAAACTTTCAAGGCGAGGAAGTGCTGTGTTACCCAGATTTTTATGCATGTATCTGTGTGTGTATTTATCGCTTTTTAAATGGGGAAAGTGGATGACAGAGGAGAAACTCTTCAATCTGGTATCATAGGTTATCAATAGGGGATTTAACGTGGTGGTGGGAATCCATTCAGACCAATGAAGGATAGAGGGGGGGATCATGCAAAAAATGTATTTTGAAGCAAACTGTTTTCCTTTGACTTAGAGGTTTGTAGAGACTCCAGTTAGCTTGGAGTTGGGCTGACACAAATGTTGTGCGGTTTAGAAGGAAAAAATGTAGAATTCTGCACATGGAGTGGAATGATGCCTGTGACAGTACTGGCTGGAAAGGGCATTAGGTTGGGTATAAGCCCAGAACGCAATTCTAACAAATAAAGCAAGATGTTTATTATCTATGTTAGAAGCCTGGCCCGCAGGATGAGGGAAGTTCTTACCACTTCTGCTTGACACTGGTGATACACATCTAAAATAATATCCTCTCAGTTCAAAAGGTCGTGGAGAAACTGCAGAGAGTTTAGCAGAAGGCCACTAAGATAGCCAGAGACCCATGAGTCACGGATTACCTCCAAGGAGGAGGTGAGGGAGCTGGTCTTGTTTCCTCTGTTGAAGCTGGTAAGGAGTCATCTAATGGCCACCTACAGCTGTTTGAAGGGCAGATGTGAGGATGACGGAACCAAACTCTTTGGTAGTGCCTGATGGTACAAGGAGCAACGGCCACATAATGAAACTCATAGGGTTCAAAGCTGTGCCAGTAGCCCTGCTTCAAGCAGAAGCTTGGGCTAGAGCCCTTCAGAGATCCTTCATCAATCAAAGGTTCTGTAATCTTGTGAAGAGCTTACTCAAACTTGAGGGTAAAATGTGCAACAGCTGTCTACTGCTGTGGTCTTGAAGCAAACAAAACCTGATCTGACAAGCCTGAATGTGGCTTTGTTCTGATGTCTTCTGAGTGACTAATGCCGTGAGGAGGTGGGAGGTAGGCACGGACAGGGAACATCTGGGTTGTCACTGCTGTAGGCCAAATCGCCTACAACTTTGGCTTTCTGTTTGGCCACTTGCACCTATTTAATGTGACTGTGACTCTGGTTGTGTTTGGTTTAATGTTGCATTTTATTAAAATCCAAATTGTGATGAGCCTTCTGGTGATGGGTAGGAGCATTTTTTTAATCCTGATCTGAATGTCAGGCAGGAACCGGTTGGTGCATGAGGGATTGAAGTGAGACACGTTCTGTGGGCTTGCCTGCGCTGGAGACAACTTTAGGATGTTGTTGTCAGGGTTGAATTTTTAGGCAGGACATGGTGAGGAAGTGAAACAGATCTTGTTTTCATGTCATATGACATAGATACTCCACTGCAGTCCCTCCTCCCTACTACTACCAGGTAGAACCTCTTGTGCGTGTCAGGTTAACACCCAACAGGTTTTTAGGTTAACATTCATGCGTGTTTCTCAGCATGCCAGCAGTGCATGTGGTAAAGAAAGTGTCTGCTAAGCACATGGTTTTGCCCTGTCAGAATATTGCTTGGGACAAAATAGTTTCATTTAGGGCTTATCAGCTGATGTCAGGATATATGGGGTCTGGCTTCTATCCTGGGTCAGCTGCACCTTGTCAGGGCAGGCCAGCAGCTATTTCTCCTCTTTTGGCTCATGGGATAAATTCTTCCCTCGCAGGATCTGACAAATTTTTGTTGACTTCAGCATGAGTTTGTCGTTCTCTGTGGGAAGAAGTGAGTCCAGGACAGACACTGCTTCTCTTGAGATTTTTCCTCAAAGTTGTGTGAATCTATTTTGAATCATTTCCATTGTTTGCTACGGGCCTGGCCGTGCCATGGCGTGGCTGAAAAGCCTGATTCCTTTACGTAGGAAGTCAGAGCTCAGCTGTGTCTTGCACTCTTGGCTCTATCTTGGGTTTTCAATATGAAACTGATAAGCTGACCTTCAGGCTGAATATTTTTGAAGAGGCAAGAGGATGCAGAAATTATTGTGCAGTTGGTACATCTTGTATTAATTAAAGGTGAAGCTGTGCTTGAAAATACACTGTTAAAAGGCACTAAGGAGAAGATGGCTTTAGGAAGGCAAAGCTTGGAGGCTGACCACACTGCTTTGCTGAGCAGTGTTCCTGCATGTCTACAGGCTGTCCAGTTTGGTACTGATGGCTTAATTTAAGACTCTGCAAATGCTTATAAGACCTTCCTGAATGTGAAATGGCACAGTGGTGTAACATTGGCAGCACTGTTCTGCTTTGGCTTTATTTTTGACTGGTTGGCTTAAACTGTTCTATCTTGTGTGGTGACTTTTCGTGATTCATTTTTAGACAGTGCAAGCACGGAAAGTTGTCTGTCTGGCTTATTTTACAGATTATGTCCAAAATCTTCAGTAGCTTAGATATGACCACGGTCTTACTTCCTTCTGTCTGAAGGATGGCCGCCAGATTGAGAAGTAGCATGCATCATACCACTGACGCACATCGAGGGAAATCCAGGAGCTGTCTGCTGGAACAGCTGCTTGCCCTTTTTTTGAAGGAAACTAGAAAGAAAAACAGGACAAAATTGAGCAACAGTGTGTAATGCTTGAGCCACCAGTGCATAGACTGATTGTCTCCACTGCTGCCTTAATTGGACATTTGATAAGCAAGTTAGAGCAGCACTTGGGAATTTTGAATATAGTTGAGATGTCTTAGTTTATGAGGAGTTTCAGGGCTGTGCTTGTGGGCGAATTATTCAGAATAATGATTATTCAGAACTTGAAACTTCCAAATCAGGGAGGAAGGAAAGGAAACTTACTCAGGAGCTGAATTTTTTTATTATTTTACGTGGAAAAATTCTAGTCAGCAAGCTTTTAATTGCAAGTGATGCATTTTAATGTTTTTCCTTCAGCTCGTGTTGCTAAAGATAATTATTTCCGATACAGAGAATCTTCTTTATCTCACTACTTTGTCCAGAAGAAAGGTTGAGTAGCTGTTCACGTTCATGTTAAAATCCCTTAGTGCTCTTTCTGGGGAGCAGGCAGACAGCAGAAAGCACGGAATGATGAGAGACCAGCAGCGAGATCCTTTGCAGTGCCGAGGTGAGGGATGCTCAGTGCTGCAGGAAAGTGAGGACACGAAATGAGTAATGAAGTCCAGCTGCTGTCAGCCCCTCTGATGGCCTGTCCAGCGCTGTGTTGTAATACAAGTCGCTTATGTCAAGGTGGCAAAAAAGAGTGTCCCGGTTGCACTGTGAGTTGACACAAGGAAAGACGTTGAAGCAGATCCTCGTATGTAGCACAGGCTAAAGCAAGCTAATGAGCTGTGCACTCAGCACTGCTTCTCGGTGTTAAAGCCAAGGGGGACAAAAAAGTCTGATTTCTCCAGGATTTCTTTTCCCCTGTGCCACGTATTTTTGCTGGGCAGTTGTGAAAATAACACCTCATGAGTATGAACACTGGCACTGGACTTGTTTAAAAGGAAAACAAAATTACTCCCTCCCGATAAACTTCTTATATCTGTCTTCTGCATCATCATTGCTTAATTATTGCCAGTGATTACCAGGGAAGTTAAAGGAGAGGCATTCATAGAGTCTGTAATAAAATCTGCAATTGTACAGTAAAGGAATAAAATCTCTAATTATCCAGGCTGGGAGTTCAGCTGTGATAGTATGGCTATGTATTCAGCAACCATTATATTCAAGGTTACATATCCTTCTGGACAGATCTTTAGCTTAGCTTGCTCGGTAGGAGGTTTCAGAGATCAAGCTAGAATCCTGTAGTATGTAGAGTACGTCATGCTAGGAATTGCACGTGCAACTTCCATCTATTTTAAAGGGTCATTTTCTGAAGCATTTTGTGGATGGGAACGTTTGAATTGATGGTCAGCAAGGAAAATAGCACAGCAGGGAATTTCGCTAGGGTTGATGCTACAGAGACATGTATATGAAATATTGCAACTGTATAAAATGCAGCTTGTATGTGTGTTCTACAGTGTGTACTTTGAAAGGCTTATGGTCCTGGAAGCTGTATCTCAGCTTATTGAGAGTATAAATTTTAAGCGTTTTTTCTTCCAATAAAAAAATCAGGTAAGTAGTCTAGACAGAGGTGATGGAGGATTTCCCTCTGAACAGGAACCCAGTAGAAGCTAGAAAATGGAGTGAGTCTAATGGGAGAGGACAGGACTTGGGGCTGGTCGTCTTTTTTTTTTTTTTTGTTCCCTTAAATTTTTTCATACTGTAGTTAGCTGGCAGTCCATCCAAAAACAGCTGGCTATATTAATTCTTCTTAAGTGAAAGCTTTACATGGGTGTAACTCTTTCTTTTTTTTGGCAGCCAAACCATTTTTATTTCCAAAGGCAGAAAAGTCTGGGGTTTTTTGTCTTTTGGTGCCATTTCTAGGTAAGGGAGCTTCAGTTAACCCAGCACTTACAAACATTTAAAATGAAATTAAAAAAAAATAAAACTGAGGGAAAGGACTCAAATGCAAACTGGGAAACTGGGACAAGGGCAGCACTGCAGCTGGCTGCTCAGCCAGACGGCATGGAAAGGGCACGGTGGGAGGTGGCGTCATAACGTTTGAGAAGAAACACATTTTAAAACTTCCAAAGGCATGCGTTTTATGTAGCACCCATTAACCCCTAAACCTTGTTGCTGCAACATGCTGATCTGCCAAAGCCCTCCATGGGGTTCGGAAGGATTATGGCCAGATATCAATATTAGCCTTGGCAGCCATACTACAACAAAAAAATGTGCATTGGTTGTGAGCTTTCCTGTGCCAGAGAATAAGTTAATGAGTAAGTGGGCTTAAGAGTGACTCTTTCAGCGCAGGTACGGTGCTGAATGGAAGTGCCCATTCTTGGGAATCCCAGATCCAAGGAGATCTGGACCTGTCTGCTGCTCGATGCTCCAGGTGGGACTCTGCTGCTGATCTCCGTGTCTGTCAAGAGCTGGAAAGCAAGTTTAGTACATGGGGGGAAAAAGAGGCATCACAGGAGATGCTGGTTTGGTGTGAGCTCACTATGGAGACAGACCCTGCAGAAAGCAGACAGACCAGCCGTGTAATGAGCAGGTATGTGTGCCCTGTCACTGCCTGCACGGCAGCAGTGCAGTGGGGAAATCGTTCACTTGGGCTTCTCCTCTCTTTTCCCCACCCATGATTTCTCACTAAGAGCTCTCCAGAGGCAGAAGAGGCTTTGGTCATGTCTTCAGATCATAGTATTTTCCTTGCCAGGGCAGCAACAGGTTTTGTCTCCTTTTGGCCATGCTGCTGAGGCTCCTGAATTGAATCTTTCCTGGCACCTTCCTTGCAGTGTAGCTGGGGCCATTGGTCAGGTTATGGATCCCTACCCAGATTTCCAGAAACTCGCAGTCATCTTCTCAGCTGTGAGATGCAAAGCCTGAAGTCTCAAGGCATTGCCAAAACAGCAGAGCTCTTCTGAGCAGCCTTCTGTGTCCCACCGGGGACAGGTTGGTTTGGTGTGTTAAAAATGAGGTCGTGCCAGCTCTGTGGGGAGCGAACTGTCGGGGTGTACAAGCTATCACATGGAACAGCTCGTATAAAATGTGCGTTTTAAGCTGCAGTGTCCTGTATTTCTCCTGTCCACTGATCTCAAAACATTATATGGGCTCGGCAGGATGCTTCCTTGTAAAAGAGGACTGAACGTTTGAATTCACAGTCGTGAGGAGGGAGGCGTTGCAGGGTTTTTGTGCTCAGTGTGGAAATTGTGTTGTTTTGTTGGTTTTTTTTTTTTATAGTACCTAGAGATTTTTTTAGCACAAGGACCATTTCCCCCTCCTTGATGTCCCTGGGAGCTGCAATGGTTTTCTGCAGGGGCTCGGTCTGTCCACTGGCTCTGCAGGGCTTTGGTGCTCTTTCTGTCAGGGGTATTGTGTGTGGTCGGTGTGTCTGAGATCTAAGAGCTGAAGGAAGTAAAGTCTGTGTTCTCAAGTTGAAATACTTGAGGGGCAATAATTGACCATAATCTGACAGCAGATCTAGCTATGCAGAGGACAGCTCATCACCATGTTAACAGAAATGGGCTTTCTAACGGAAATGGAGCTGATGGATGTTTTCTAATTATTCCCTTGTGTTGCAAATGTTAGAGAGCCAGCTTGAAATCGCTGCCCAGAATTCAGAGCCTTAATTTGTTTGAGCTTTCCACTGCTAGAGACACAAGGCTGTATGAATTGCAGTCATCTCCGTTAATTTCTCTATTGTTCTGGGGATGCAAATGAGAGTGTTCTTCTGCAAAGACTGTAAGATGGCGATGCAGTTCAGTGGTAGGCAGTACTTCCCCGAGTGTGTGGGGAATGCTGAGCCATGCCTCACTGGAGGATGATCTTCCAGACAGGCTGAGGGATATCCTGCCTGACCGGAGCTGGAGTTTTGTTTAAATACACTGATGCTGGAAGGATTTCTTTCCCTTGCCGTAGAAACAACCAGATATTCTGGCAGATATATTTTTCATAGAAGTGCCTTGATTTTTGCCTTTGGAGACATCCATTTTGACAAGAATGGTACATTTCAGATAACATATCTCAAGGGTGTATAATGCTCCAGTATCATCAAAATATTATTCCAACTAATCAGCCTGAAACCCCTTTGAAAATGCATGTGTGTTTTCCACTAGTTTATTGGGGAGACTTTTTAGGCTGGCTTGCTTTAATGTTTTAATGAACAAAAGATAATAGCTGTGAGGCATCTGCTAGTTCAGTTGCATGTCCTGGTAGCAAACGTGTGTGCATGTGTGTCGCTCTCGGTCTGTGAATCACCAATGGGTGCAGCAGTAATTTTTGGTAACTAGGAGGCAGATGAAATTGCTGGTTATGATTTGAAGTTTTGCCCACAGCAGAGCAAGCAAAAGCGCTGAATTAGAGACAGGAATAGTAGCACAGCCTTTTTTTCTTTTTGTGTGCAGGAAACCTCAAAGCATATAATAAACTATTGCCGTTTTGATTACCAAAAAAAAACACCCCAGCATACCCCACCCCAAAAAACTGAATGCAAAGATAAAATAAGAAAACCTCAAACTTAGTGGTCTTGCCAGCAATAAAAATACATCACAAAACAAAAGACTGCAGAGTGTTTTTTTTATAGCTTGTATTCAGTACACTGAATTGAAAAGAAATTGGCAATAGTATATTTTTAAAGTCCCCAGCTCGCCTGTAGTTTCTTATTTTTGCCTGGGAGGAGTGCCTTCATGGCTATACATGTCAGCAGCCAGCAATAATAGTGGCAAGTTTGGGAAAAGACGTCATTAGGATAGCATTAATTGCTCTTATCGGAGAATGTATTTTACAACAGCCTTTTAATTCAAGCTGCCCCACCACAGTTCCGTGCACTCTCCAGTGATGTCTGTTTTACTTGTGGAAGCTGCGCAGGGCCGGGCCAGGGACTTAAATGAAACCCGCCACTGCTTTTTGACTGCACTGAACAAAGAGCCATTAAATTACACAAACGCAAAGCTCCTTTGGGCTGTTCTGCACCAGTGGGACTTGTTTGAATCCTTATAAATACATTGAACTGACATAGGCACTTTAAGTAAAGCTTTTCATCTCCTTTCTATATAATGAGTATATCCTTGGCTGCGGCCAGTAATCTGCTTCCTTCTCTCATCCCTTCCCTTCCCCCCTGTTTGAACCTGCTGCTTCTCATTTATTGAGGCTCATCCCGCTGTCTGCAGAGCTTCCCCACATCACAGTGCAGCTGAGGCATCATGCGCTGCTGGCAGGTCTTGCGAGAGGGGGAAAAAAATTGTAGAGAATACTGGTTTTGGCTGGACACAAATGAGGCTGTATTTTAATGACAGTTTGCTGAGTTTTGGTGTGTTGCACTGATACAGATTCTCACTGAGTGTCTTCTGCTGTCTGTTGGAATAGCCCAAAGCATTATTTCTTTCTTATCCTCTTGCTTTGGGTGTGGGAACACAGCACCTTTCTAGCAGTACTGAGATGTGGTGGGGCGAAGCTAAAATCCTGAGTCAGCATTCCCTATGCACTGCTCTTTTAAAATCAAACTAGGGTTTATTTGGTCTCCAGCGCTGACAGAGGATACAGTTGTACTGCACAGCAAAGTGCCTTTCGGGGATATCTGGACGAGCTGCTGTGCTCCACCCAGGGTAATCGCCTAAGCAAAGCAAAATGCTGCTTAAGCCCAAGTCACTTTTTGTTCCCACAGCTTAACTTGGAGCTCCTGCTCTCAGATACTTGTCCTTTGGGGTCGAGGCTTGGATCACTTCAAACCAGTGTCATTACTGAAGCAGCATAAAATGTGCAAGTGGAGTTGCCGGTGCCGGGAGGAATATTGTGTCCTTGCAGGTTCATGGGAGTCGCCCGTCCACGTTGATGGGGAGACTGTGACTGCTTTCAGCCGATTCTTGGCAGCGTTTAACTAACTGGCTTTGTGCAGTGTTTGACAATGGTTTTTCCACGAGGTGCAGCATACGGCAGTGCCTAGAGCTGGCTGCTGTCATGCCATTACTCGTTATGAAATTGGATGCTTGTGGTTGGCACCACCGTGCCGTGCTCCCCGTAGCAGGGAGGGAGGCAGAGCTATGCTGCAGCTGATGCAGATCCACCATGCTGCAGCTGATGCAGATCCACCATGCTGCAGCCTTCAGCCACAGCTCTGAGTCTGCTCTTTCTGCATGGAGCATAAGCAATTGGAAAAGCAGGCAGTGCTTGCACTTAGAGTTGTAGCTTGTAGAGCACTTAGTCGTGTCCCCTCATGGACTTTGCTCATTTGATCTTGCGTGCATCACAGGCTGTTAAGTTCCACTCAGGTATCTCTGTATTAACTCAAGAATTTCAGTCTGATCCAGTTTTGCTAGGGAGAGACAAGAGAGAGGTTAATTCCTGATCTTTTCCACAGACAGATGATTGATTAGGTGAGAGGTGCTTAAGTGGTCCTCAGAGAGAGGCATATCCCACTTTGCAGTAGGAGAGCACTGTAGGGAAAGGATTTATTCTCCCATCTGTCCTGGGATAGAAATTATTCCTAACACCAGCTCTGGTGACCAACAGTGACCATCAGCATGGCTAACTAGCCAGACCTCTTAGAAAAAAGGACTGTATCTTACAGTCGGACTTGGTCTGGCATGAGATGCTCAGCAGCTTTTCAGAGCAAAGCACCTGTGCCCCTCTGATCTCCTCCACCAATACCTTTTGCTGCCACAAATACATTTAATGGCACCAGATCTTCCCTGATCCTGGTGGACAGCTGCTGAAGCTCCAGAATACCAGATCTAGTAATAAAGGTTTAGTAACACAGGGCTGTGAGCGGTAGGAAAAATCAGAGCAAGATAAAAGCAATTGAGTGAAGTAATGAGCTATACAGAGAATTTGTGGGTTCCAGTCCAGGTGGGATGGTCACATCTAAGCAGCCGGGATGCTCTGTGCACAGAGGCCATGCAACAGCTCCCAGAAACTTTACTTAAAGTATATATTTGTTTAAAAAAAAGGTTTTTAATCTAATTTTGAAGTCTGAGTAGCTGGGCAGTACTGTATTATCTTGCCCACTATCACAATTCTGGTGAAGCAGTTCAAAAGTTTAGCCACTTTGACAGTGTGGTGCCCCTGTTTTTGGCTCTTGGATCTCATTACACCTTTAAATCAGTAATGAAACCTCATTTCCATATTGTCAGAGAGTAACTGCCCACACCTAGTGTTTAATTTTTGGCTTGGCCTTTGTAAATGTTTTTTTCTTCTTAAGCTAATACCCATTCAACTAAAGAAAACGAAGGCAATCCCAGCAGTCTCGCTTGCAACCGCTTCTTTCCCATTCCTGTGCTTTTTAAGAACATCCTACCCTGTTACTCCTGCTTCATCATAAAACCACACTGCAATGGGCAGTACTTGTGGTGACAATTCTTTTGTGTGCCAGGCGCTGAAGTAATGTTGAATTTGCTTTGCCCAAGAGAAGTAGGTGTCAACAGCTCCTATTTCAGTTTCTTGTTCTTAAGAGTTTTTATATTGACTAGTTTGTCATCTGCCGTCACGGTCCCTTGGGTAGCAGAGGCTAATTCTGCCCTCCAGTCCCATTCTGAGGTAGAAAAAGTGGCACGTTTCTACTGCCAATTCAACAAAACAGTGACACATAGCAGCACTGCTCTGCTTTGTGGTCCAAAGAGCATTTGAAATGGAATAAGTCTTGCAATCTTGTTAAAACCATGCCAAATCACTTTCCAGACTGGGTAAATATTAATAGCAGGCTGACATGAGTTTCTTGCAGGCTGTCAACTCTAACTTTAGCCCCTTTGGGCAGGAGGATCTGCAGGGGTTATCTGGCCAAAACCTGTGAGGCTCCTTCTCTGCAGGGAAAAGGAACCGATGGTCAGATCTCCAAGATTATGTTTAGTATGGTCCCCATGTAAGCCATCAGTCCAAGAGTGGAAAGTCTGTGTTCCCAGATCTTTTAGAAGAGTCACTCTTACAGGATGAGGTTGCCAAGTCTTCGAAGACTTTAATTATCATGCTGTAATTCCATCTGCGGCCTTAATAAAGATGATGTCTTGAGGGTTGATCTGCTTTCGTCCTCCTTTTGCATACTGTGGGCTGATACATGAATGTTTGCATTTTTGGCATTCTTGATTTTTAAGTTTTTCTCTTAAAACGAGAAGAGAGACTGTATGAAAGTCAAAGGAAGTACAGTCAGTCGTCAATGCAGTCAGGGTAGAATTTGCACAGCTGCCAAAATGAGGTTCAGATATTTTACTGGGTGATACAAAATAAATGTTTAATTCATAGTGCATAACACTTTAAATAAATATAACTTGGCCACCCTCTAATGAGGATACGCTTGACCATGACCATTGATGCCTCATATTCTGAAGGTAGTTTCTTTGACTAATTTTTATGGAAGACGGCACATTTTTAGAAAAACAACATTCAAAACACAATTCATTCAATCTCATCTAAAATGAGTCTTCAGTTTTGTAACATCACGTTTGAAACCCTACATTTCAATTGCTGCTTGAAGACAGCCTTCAGGATAAAAATTGGCTTTTATAGAGCAATAAACTATGTCATATACCAGATGGTAGTAACATATAGCTACTGCGTACTTTTAACTAAAGACCTTGATGTTTCTCCTCCATTTTCCCTTCTTGAGCGATGTTTGCTTATTCCCTGCATCCCATGCCGTGCTGGATTCACCTGCACGTAGGTTCCCTAGAGGTTTACCCTCTGCTTAAGGAGGGGGAGCAGTTATTTAATTTTTGAGCCTGGCTGCACAAAAGAAACGAAAGTTCATTTGGCGATTATTGTTTCCCTCCACAGAGACTAATGCTGATCTCCCTGCTTTTTGTCTGATGACTAGAGCCATTTCTTGCGCTAACCTTTAGCCGGAGAGGGAAGAGGAAGGGAAGGGAACTGTGAGCACAGAGCGGCTGCAGGGGGGCTCCTGCTGCTTCGTGTCGTAACGGGGGGGACGGCGAAGAGAGCAGAAGTGTAACTGCAGCCATTGGAACTACGGATTTCCTAGGTAAACAGGGATTCGTGTAGGGCAAATGTCATCCTCTGAAATGTGTTACTTGTTGCAGGTATAGGGAGTCCCCTCTGTTATAGCCACGGCTGCTGTTTCGAATTGTGCTTTTTACCTTTTCTTAAGAGTTGAATATCTGATTTTGGGCAGTCTTAGTTCTTAAGATACTGTCACGTTAGTACTGTGCCCTCTCTTTCTGGGAAGATAAAAGAGTTAGGATTAAGTGAAGGCAGATAAGGGGGGGAGGCAGTTCTCGGCCGCCGGCGTGTGTGCTTTGTGGGGCTGTGGGCTCCTGCGGGCCCTCCCACAGCTTTTCTGTCAGCTTCCCCTGGGTTTATGTCTGCAGCGAGACCCACGCGATGCCGGTAACTGTTTGGCTATTTCAGTTTTGCTGAGGAGGGCTTGGCAAGTGATCCCAGACCTCTCCCAGCCATCTTCCCGGACTGCATTTACAAAGGGGCTGTAGCTCTTCCACGTAGTTCTTGGATGGAAAGCATTGCCCGTTCTGCTGAGGAAACCTGCTCCAGAAGCTCACTAGCACCACTCCCCCATCTTCGGGCACAGTTGTTTCTGCTGCTTGTGTCAACGCCAGGACTTAAACATCAGGGAAACCAGAATGTTTGCGCTGTGAGCTAATCTACTCTTTAAAGATGTTAGATAATGTAATAAAATAGCTCAGTGGTACGTTGCAATTACCTTTCACATTTCATCATGCCTCTAAAATTTTTGTCTTCTGAAACTAGGACTATATTTTTAGTACAGTGCAATCAAAAATGTCTGGCCAAGAACCTGATATAGTACCTAGGAAAATGGAAATATTCCTTTAAATGTCTTCCAGAGCTGTGGTTTCCTCTGAGTATTAAACTCCATTTGTTATGTCCTGATTACATACTTTGGTCTGGGTTATATACGACTTGGATTTATAATTCTATGTATATGGACAGTTTGATCTCTGTATTTTTAATAACAGAAAGCACAACGTAGACTTTTATTTTAGCATGATGTAAGCATAATTATTTAGTGGGCAAGAGACTAAAGATTACATTCTTCTGTTTGCCACTGAGGCTTACAGCTTGTTATTATTATTTCTTTTTCTTCATGGTTATGACCAAAAGATTCATGCTGTTAAAACCTTAACCATTATGTCAGGGTAATGGTTTCTGTAACTTGCAAGTGAGGAAAAAAACCTAATATAGAGCTGGCTAACTCACAGCGCGAGTGGATTTGACATTCAGATTTGACATCATTCAGCAATGACATGAATTGGTGCATTTCTTACAAACCTGCTTCTTGGTCAATTCACGCAGTTCACTGTTTCTGGCATTTCAGAGCGCAAATTATTAGCAGTAGTCCCAACTACTCTCATAAACTCTAACCCCTTACTGTGTTCTGCTCTTTTCAAGTCTTCAGTATATCTCTTTTCCTGTAAGGAAATTTCCAGGCTGGCATTTATCACACCGCTTCCTGTCTAACATGGTCTCTGTGCAGAACTGCTGTATGATCCCCTGCAGCTCATAAAGCTCCAACTGCCACCTTGAGCAAGTCGTCGGCTGTTGTTACTGTACACTTTCTCATGCCCGTGAACCATCTGATGCCTGTCTAGTTGCTCTCTTACGGCACATAAAGCAAAACCAGAGCAGAGCAGACCAGCTCAGGGAAATGTCCTTTCAGGACAGTTTCCAGTCTCAGTACCAAGTGGGCGTTGTCTGGAGGATGAAGATAGGAAGGGTGTTTTGGATAGGGTTATGTTTTGATGCGTGCTTTTGATGTTGTGGGGTTGGTTTACTATTCCAGTGTATTTTAGCCCTTTGACAAAATTGAGAAGCTGACATTTAATGAGTTGGGTGGTTTCTTTCTCATTCAAAATGGGCAGGAGGGTTACGCTACAGAAAGAACAACCTGCAAGGAGCCCAGGAAGCTGGGCTCTTAGGGTGTGTGTGGAAGGCTTGCTTTGACCTGCTTCTTGACTCATTGCAAATAACACGCTACATCTGCTAAGATGATGCTGTTACTCTGCCAGTGGGTCAAAAAACCTGGACACTCGTCCTTGCTGCCAAAGAGGACAGTGCTTTGTGTGATGGGAAGTTAGCAGCAGGCAGGTGCCGAGTGTGCTGGGTCCTTAGGTTTGGACCATATCACTTCAATTCCAGCCATAAAACCTTTTTCCTTAGAAATCTTCTGAGTGTGAAATCCCAGACCTCAAGAACAGGCAGTACTTTTGTTGAAAATCAACATAATGAGCAATCCAGCATGTTGTGTAAATCACATCTGTCTGTCTGCTCACCCATCCCAAGTAAGGCAAAGTAGTGTTCTTTCTGGGTTGATGGATTTAGTGGAGTTTGTATGTGATTTCTTTTAATGTGCTTCAAATTAGTCATGGTGCTTTATTTCCTAGGTTTCATTAAGCTTGTGGTCTGACCATATTGTGGTAGTCACTCCTAGCAGTTTACTGAATACTAGTTTTAATATCCGGATATAGATTTCTTCAATATCCTGCAATGCATTTTTCAGTGCTTTTCTGGATAACGCTAATACTAAACAGTCTGTGATGCACCAGGCCCCCAAGCTGCATTTTAAAGTTAGCATAATGCTTTCCATCTTTCATCTTTGCGCAACACAGACGGCTGTTATGTTTTGGGGGTTTTTTAGGACATAACGTACCCAAAAGGAGGATCTTGCTTAAAAAGTACTGGTTAGATGACACAGTGGTGCTGTAAGCTTGCCTCTTCTGGTCTGCCATTATGCGTTCTCCCTCCGTCTTTTCCCATCCTTTGCTTCTCTTTTTTTATCTGTGGGAATTATCATAATGATGCACTGTTTCCATGAAGAACAAAATGCCCAGGAGATCATCTCTGTATTCTTCTGGCTTAAAGACCTGTAGAAACAAATGTCATTCTGGAAGGGAAAATAAAAGTTCTCTTTTGACAGTTTGATGCATCAAAGGATGGCACACTGAATAGATTAGGCTCAGTTTGTCACCTGTGTTCCTGTGGAACTACTGAATTAGCTGTTAAAATTTCTGTGAAGGTGGAAAACAACCATTTTGCAAGTCAAGAGGTCAAACTTCCCTGAGAGACAGAGGGTTGTTGTTCACTGGTGTGTATTGAAGCACTTCTGGACCAGGTGTAGATTTGCCTTCTCCAAACAGAAAAAAGCCTTTGAACATATTATCATTGCCTTAAAAACAATAAAGAAAAGTATCCCCTCGGGTGTTTGACAGGAGGCCAGACCTCAGAGGACATCTGAAGAGGGAGAGGCAGGTTTCTAACATCTGTTTCGGGTGGGTGGATTGTATTTGACTTTGGCATTCGCATCAAGACAAGGCAAAGGCGGCAGCGGCACGGCTTGGTGAAAAGCATGGCCCAGCTCCCTGCGTGCTGACCCGCTGGCGCTTTGATTTAAAAAAAAACCCCAAACAGCGATGGGCAAAACAGGCATGAAATGAGGGGTGAGAATCCTGGGGTACATGCGTAGCTCTGTAGGCTTTAGAGGAAAATACTAACAGTGCTGGATTTGGCCTCCTAATCATCAGGTTGTTGCTATAGAGTATGTCCTTGACAGATGTCCTTGAGCGGCGGGAGAGCTTTCCTCCCACCCTGAGCTCTCTGGGTGCCTCCAGGCCCTGCCAGATGAGCTGTGTTGAACGGTACTGCTATTTTAAGATGCAAATAGTGTGTCAGTGTCTACTTTGCTTTCTGACACAAGGTGCTACCCCCAGGGCTGAGTCAGCAGTGGGGAACATGTCTCTCTGCCGCCAGCTGAGCCTGTTTGCAAAAACTTGCTTTCAGTAGCGGTTTTAAAGCCTGCTGTCGGTTGTGAGTTGGGAGCGCACCTATTTGCTCATTGGGTTCACGTCAGAGCCCTTATTAGCTCCGGCTCAAAACCACACTGAACTCGGGAACAACCTGCAGTTCAGATGATACAAGTATATCTCAGAAGAGTACTAAGGAAAGTGCAGCAGAAAGTAGTCCTGTGTGTCCCTCTGAAAGCCCCATTGAAGGGCTCTGGCTCCCTCGTGGACGTGCCTTCGTGGGACAGCAGAAGAACACAGTCCCCATCCATGCACCCTGCCCTCCCGGGCCAGTGGCCCGCCTGCGTCTGAACCGCGGCGATTTATAACACCCCGAGGAAGGGAGTACCCATTTCAATGCAGCTTTAAGCTGTCAGGCTGTAAATTGTCTTGGTTCGGGAGCTACTTCAAAGCAGCCCTGCCTTCCTGCAGCAAGGAGAAGGCTTTTTGGCAAACCCAGCATAAGTCATTTGCTATTCATGAGTCAAATCCCTGAAATGTCCTCGATCAACAACTAAAAATGGGTCATAAGAAGACAAGGCATCGCTGTCTGGTGAATGAAGCTGCTAACTCCACCAGCCTTCTCCATCTGTTGGCTAAAGCTGCTTCTGCTTTCTCAGCAATGGCTTTTCCTCCTTCCCTGCCTTTCTCCGTTGTGCTCAGCACCCACAAGTTTTCCTGAAGCAATGGGACTTTGACCACCCAGAAGATCTCCATGTTTCCCTGCTCTTCCCATTGCCTCCATCTCCCAGATGATGAGAAGTGTTGGCGGGGTAAGGGGAAATCACTAATGAAACTGTTAAAATTCCTCCGAGCTGCCTGGTTTCCAAATCTGGAAGGGCTGCAGCGTTCAAGGGAGAGGGAAAGAAAACACTAGCTGGGTGCAGGGATGGAGGGACCAAGCAGCAGTGGCTGCAGGTAACAGGCACAAGTTTTGGAACTGGATCCACTCTCCCAAAACTGCACCTGTGGCAGCTTGGTCACAACCAGCAGAATGAAGTGTCCTCCAGGTCAGAAGCAAAGGAGCAAAGAAAACCCTACAAAGGGACCAGAAAAGTCTTCATGTGTGTGTGGCTGGTGTTCAAAAGAGTTTTCAGTGCATTGTGTGAATATCAAATCCTTCACCAAGCTTGGGAATATTTGAGGCAGCGTTTATTTTTTTCCTTTCCATTTCTAATGGCTGCTAATACATTTACGCTCAGCGTAACTGCATTTATTGATATGGACATCTGCTTTAATTTAGGGCATTACAAAAGCAACAGTTGAATATTCTTTTTGTCAAAACTACATGACGGATGCCGTACATCAGCAAAGCTTAAACCCACCCGCTCGGAGGTGAGCCCCGTAGTTAGACCGTGTGTAATACAAGAGGCACTTGGTTACAGAGCGCTGCAGAGTAGCGCTGCTTGTTGCTTTTCCAAACTGTGCCAGACAGCAAACTTCCAGAAAACCTCGGACCATATACAGTTCGCCAGCAACACTATACAAAATCTTTAACCATATTTGAACGAACGGGCTAACTTGGACACTGTGAGGAGGGAAATGCCAGTCTGCCTGACAGCTCGTTTTAATAATGAGAAAGTTGTTCCACTGACAAGAGGACAATAAAAGCTGTGGCTGCGTAGAAAGATGTTGCCTTTCTTCTAGTTCTGAGCATGCTGGTCCCAAATCTGCATATGTGCAGCTGTGCTTTTCCATTCTTTCACTGCTTTTCTTTCTGGGGTGTTGAATGTGCACTCACTCTGCGAACCTGATCCAAATGAGGCTCCAGTTTACATTAGCACATTGCTACTTCCCCCTAAAATGTGCCTTATTTTAAAGATATTATCCCTTGTGCTTCAGCGAAGCAAGTAATAAAAAAGGTGAGCTTTGTGGTTAGAGCTATTAATGCACAATTTATGGGGCTTTTGCAATACAGGGCATGAAAGTCAAGTTTTTGAGAGATCATCTGCCCTCTGAATGGGCATAGTTCCTCTGCTGACCCCCCCTGTGTATTGCAGGTATTTTAGATGGCAGGACTGAGGCAGAGACCTTGTCACTGTACGGTTTTGGCAGTGCCACGTCTACACTGGACGGTGTACATATGTTTTCCAGCAATGAGACAAAGGATAGATTTTGCTTTTAAATTCAGCACAGAGTAGTGGGCAGGCTTTAAGGCCTGCGTGGTAGTGCAATGAGCACAAGAAAAACACTTTCGCAATCGTGACATCTCACTGTGGAAATTCTGTCTGCAGCAGCGGCGTTACCGCATGACGCTCTTTACCATTGCAACCTCCTAAAGCTGCGTTATCCCAGGGCCAGGGCTCAGCTATAGGATCCTCATTGGGTTAACTGAAACATGTGGCTTCTCCACATAAAACAAGGGTTTGTGGCTTTATTTCCCTCCCCTCCTCTGAGCAATTATTCAACAATTCTTTTGGCAAAAAAAAAAAAAAAAAAAAAAAAAAGCATGCGTTTAAAATGCACACTTCAGAACAATGCTGCGCAGCTTTAGTGAATGCTGGAAGTTGTCATCCTGCACTGCTCCCCATGTGAAACAAGCTGGTGATTGAGTCCAGGCCCTTGTAGACAGTCTTCAAACCGGCTCCAGAAATGGTGGCTTCAGCTGAAAAACCAGATTGAAGATGAAGAACTGATCTGAGCTTGCAGGCTGGTGAAAGAGGAGCAGTGGAACCATTGCCTGTGTCACAAATGTTACATATTGGGCACCAGTTCTGCACAGAGTTTGTAAGGAATACCATAGCTTGTTCTTATTTTCCACCAACAGGAATAAAAGGAGATGTTTTCCTAAACCCAGCTTAATTTAGGAGAAGCAGCCAGAGAACTGCGGAGTGAGTTCCCACTTCTTTGCTGGATGTCTGGGAGGGGTGTCCTGCTGACAGCAGTCCCAAGCAGGAAACCCAGCGCTGCCTCGTGCTGCCGGCTCCCCTCCCATTCAGAGCAGGCCAGCTTTCAGCGGTGGCCAACAAAGGCAGGCGGCCTCGCTGTGGCAAGCAGAGGGAGAGCGTGGTCTTTGCTGAGAAGCTTTTTGCTTTTGGGGGGCAGATATATAGTTAATTGCAGGGCCCGGTGCCTTGTGCTCAGCCACAGTGGCTCTTCCTAAGTTTGCTGAGCTGGAGGGGTAGTGGGGACACCTGGGGTGGCCAGCGGCCTTCATACCGTGCTGAATTACTAACAGGGCTGGCGGCCAGACGGGGGTGACTGTTCATCTGAAAGAAGTCAGCTGAATTCCCATGGAGGTCCCCACCTCTTGCAAGCTCGGAGCTGCTGCATGCCCTTTCTGCTGAGGGGCTATGGGTGTTCAATGCCTTAAGAATTGGCTGTTTCAGCACGACCCTGGAAAAAGCAGTTAGTGAGCATCGTGGTGGAGCACTTGTTAAAATCCAAGCCTGGAGGAGAGACGGCTGTGCCATCCTGTTAACACAGCACCAGTTTAGCCTTTACCTTGTCCTTTATGCTCTTGCAAACTGGGTGACTCCGGTGAAACGTGAGCAGAGCCGAGCATTGATCCAGCTTGTCCGTGCAGACCCAGCAAGACCAAGTGGATGGAATGAGCCCACTCTCAAAGTTTTAAAATGCTGGCTTGCTCGGTGTTTCAGACATCGCTGCCAGCATGAGGTGGTGTGCAGCTGCCACCTCCTAGGGACAGGTCACCACCGATTTGAAAGGAGCCAAGGTGAGGTTTCAAGAGTGTGTCCTGAACAACATCCCTCCTTCTAGCGGCTTGCCTGGCAGAGGCACAGCGCAGCAGCATCCATGGGAGCAGCTCTTGTGGTGGCTGGGAGGAGGGCTTGCTAGCAGAGAAATCAGAAATCTAATATATTCCCTGTTTTCTGTCAGTTTTCATTAGCCGATACTGATGCTGCTGGCAGAGAAGTGTTTTTACCATCGGTTGTTAGGAAAGCGTAAAGAGACATTTCTAAATGCAGTTAGGAAAGATGCTCTGTCGCTTTGAGGCTGTTCCTGGCGCTGCAGGTTGGAAGGGCCACAGCTTTGACACAGGCAGTTCAGCAGTTGGCCTTGTCTTGGGGATTTTATTTAGCCTTCCCAGCTCCCCTCTCACCCCTTCCCAAAAGATGTATTCCTGCCATAAGGCTTCGTGAGGGATCAGAAACAGCAAGTGGGCCTGTTGCCATAAAAAAGGGAGCTGTGTCCTTCCTCATCAAAAATGGTGCTCCTGAGGCTGGAAGTGCCAAAAGTCTTGAAAATTAATGGTTTTTTTTTTAAAATACACCCCACCTTTTTACACCCAGGGAAGGAACTGCAACAGTAGCTATTGTGAGGCCAAGTCTTTGCCTAATTAAATTCACAGTAATCTTCTGTGAAGGCTCAGAGAGATTTAGAGCTTTGCAGTGGTGTGACTGCCTCGGTACTGTCCTTCAGCCCAGACCTGTTACTGTGACATTGTCTCTATATATGGTACTGCGTCCCTGCTCAGGGGTGGGGGTTCCTGAAACACCTTGCATCAAAAGAAAGCTGTGCTGGTGATGTGGGCAAGGCTGAAGGGGCTGGATCCTGCAGCTGGATTCACTGGGGCTGATTTCTTCCCCAGGGTTCTTGCAGAATCTGGTGTTGGCAGAGACCTGGAGACGTGGGCTGGTGTGTGCTACAAAATCACTGCACTCCCCATCCAGTCTGGCAGAGAGGCTACGCTGCTCCGGCTTTATTTCTGGTGTTGGGCTGTTGTTGAGATGATGAGCGGATGCCGAGACTGCAGCTGAAGTTTCTCCAAGCAGAGGGTTTCTTTTCCACCCTCCTGTAAGCAGCAGCTTATGGTAACCTTGCCAAGTGTTTTGGGACCAAAAAGGTTCATTGTGTTCATGGCTCACAACTCCTACAAAACCACTGGATGTGGAAAGTAGCTCCCAAATAGGGATCTTTGAATTCCATGGATAAAAGTATTTCTAAATGATTACATTACTGCCTCTTGAAAACACATGGTGGAAAATCAAAGAGCAATCCAAGAAGAGGTCGTCTTTTCTATAGTCTGCTCTGAGGAGACTGCGTCCCTCTGTTTCTGGCATCCAAAAAAATACTTGCCAGGGTATCAGAAGCTTTCTGCTCATCATCTCCAAGAAGCTACCCTTCAAGGGTCATGTGCTGCTCCCCTGAAATCTTAGCACTTTGCATGAGAAAGAGCAGATACACACTTCCAAAGCTGCGGCTCTTTCTTTCATGGGCCTGCTGAAATTCCTAATGAAAACCAAGTTTTTCTTGTGCTGTGCCTGTACTGCGGAGTGTTAAAGTGTGGAGTTGACAACAAGGAAAAGAAATCCCGGGATGCTGTCTATTCGGTGGGCCAGTATTTTGGCATCACCCCTGAGTCTGGCCTTGAAATGAACAGATCAGCAGCGAGTCCTGTATCCCTGGTTTTGTTTGGATCTGGGACAGAGGCTGTCCCTCTCAGCTGGAGTGGGAGAGCTGAATCATTTGCCCCGTGGGTCGAAGCTTTAACTTGAGCAAGGGAGAGCCATGTGCAGAACAGCAGTGTGCACCAGGGCTCGTAATTTTGACATTATGCTAGAAACAAATTTTGAGCACACTTTCTCGAGCAATAGCAATGATAATTAGTCATTAGCACCTATGATGTTCTGCTTCTTTAATAGCTGTAGCATAGAACATATGTTAATATTTAGTGGCGTTTTATTTGGTTTTGTTTCTGTTAAATCAGAACCTTTTGGATGAAAATGCTGCAATTCCATCCAGCTCTCCTAAGGTCTGCACAGTTAAATCCAAATATTCTAAAATGGCACGCTCTGTTTTATCTGGTTACTCCTAAGGTACAAAATGCTTTCAGGTTATTTTCTGCTTTTTGCTTTAAAAACATAAATCTGTGTCTCTAGAGAAGCAGTTCCAGGCTCCATGGAGTGCACAATGGCACCTGTGTAGTTTTTGTGTCAGCTGCACCCAAGGGGAAGGGTGTTTCACTGAATGGGCAGCCGCCTTCTTTTGAGAGCGTTGCGTGATTGCATTAGTCTTTCTTTTCTGTACACACCAGGTCTAATACAACTTGTCCCCCTTATCCAAAATAGGGGAGACCTGAGGAAGTAATCCTTGCTGCATTACTAAGAGGAGACCAGGATCCTGTATCCTTGTTTAGAGCAGGAGGATGAAGTTCAGTTTAATGCAGGGTCAGGGGGAGGGAAGTTTTCCTCTGCTTCATAGCTGGAGGATCTCGGTTCGCGAGTGCGGTGGATTGCTCCCACGTGTAGGTTTTGGTAATGAGATCGTCAAGCTCAGGGTCAGAGGTGAAGTACATGATGCCAGTTTTGAAGACACATTCATTTTTGCAGGTTTTCTTCTTTCTGTTGCCAAGCTGCAAATACTTTAAAGGCTACTTGGTTTGAGAAACTGTAAATGAATGAGTAATTTTTAAGCTCTTCTACTTGCTTGAACAAGAAAGGGTTGGGAGAAGGGCAGTTGTTTAATTAAACAGCTACTTGGTACTGTTAACAAAAGATTGAACTCGAGCAGTAACTCTCCTAATTTACAGATTCCTTGGGAATTCAATGACCTTGAGTTTGCTGTGCTTGAAACTTGCCTTAGATACTTGGCTTCTGTTCTTGACTGCTTTGGAGAGGAGAGCGGTGCAGAAGGCACCGCGAGGCTCTTGAGTGAGACAGGCGCTGTTTCGCTTAGTATCGTATAAGAGCCAATTGTGTTGTACAAAATAAAGCTCTTGCTTCAGAACATGCCTGGAGTTATTGCACTCAGAGGTCGCAGTATATCACAGCTGGATCTGCCTCTGCTTCTCCAGCAGTCTGCTGTGGAAATTTTGAGTAGGCTGTTTGGGATGTCCAGCTGATTTTCTTACCCCTTTCTAGCTTATGAAACAAAGTAAATGCGAACCAGTGGTACGTGATGAAATTTGTGCGAGAAGTAACTCATCTGAGGAATCACATCGTTTAATCACTCTGCAGAGCTCGGGGCTTTGCTTGTCAGCTGAGAGGGAAGTCTGACCTCCCGGTGCCGAGTGGTGTTTCCTGCATCCTTTCCTGTAGTGGCAACTGGGGAGGTTACAGGAATGATCGAGTGGCCAAGTTCACTGGAAATGAGTGTTTATCCATTACTTCCCCGTGTTTGTCTCCACCATAATAATTCTGCCTAAGAGTGACTTCAGTCATGTCAGTGGTTAGCTGTGGGATCACTCGTAAAGCATTGGGATTTAAAATGAAAAGATCATCGTTAATAAGAACCCTGAATACACAGAGTTGTATCCAGGGGAGGTCACTTCGGTCTCCCCCCCCACCATAGGCAAGTCAGCAGTAAGACCCACTGCTCCTTCCCATGGGATCTAGGTGCAAAATATTTTATCAATTTACCTATATCAGTAATTTAAAAACCAGAAAACTGCTCTGTTTTGGTTAATCGCTCCAAAGTGGCAAAGCTGTGTTAGTGCAGCTACAATTATTTCATACAGTTACTTGGGATGTGGGTAAAAACATCTTTCATTTCACTTCCAACCAACCAACAGGAGTTGCCCCCTTGCACTGCTACAGCTGCATCTCTGGGAGGAGGAGCGAGGCGGAGATGCGGGCGAGCATCCTGCAGTTTTGGCAGCAGAGCTGTGGGGCAGGGTAGGGGCTGTTACTCCCACAGGAGAGCAGCGCTGCTCCAGCTGCAGAGGGGGACCTGCATGCATGCTCATCCTCCCCCCGAGGTGCTCGGGAGTTAGGTGACATTAGCCATCTTTCAAGCTTTTAATTAGCTTGGCTTTGTATTTAAAGCACATCTAGGGCATTTTGAAGCCTGCCATACGACATGTCTTGTCCATGATTGCTTTTCACGAGGCTTGCGGGGCTGCGTTTTCTGGGCTGTGGTAGTACAATCTGGAGCTGTGAGAGAAAGCCCTCAGGGGCTAATCCGTGGCTGCGGGCCAGTTTCTGCATAAACTGGTCTTATTTTTAAAGTCCATTTTCTCCAGTACACTTTTTTTGGCCTGCAAAAGACTTCTTCATTTAAAACGAAGAACGTAACACTCTCTCCTTTCAGTTGGTCTTTTGGACACGAGCCAGTAGTGCCCACAACAGCTGTACCACAGTTTAAACATTCAGTCTCTAATGGTTTGGGGAACATTAGGGTTTTTAAGGCTTCAACAGGTCTAGAGTAAATAGTGGTCAATAAAGAGTAGCTCTTCTTTGTATCCCTACGCTCTCAGTGCTCTGCACTAGAATAAAGCATGCTTAGAATATAATCATTGCAAAATTAATACCCATGAAAGGTTCTTTTTTTTGAAAAGATTCATAGAGAAACCTGTTTCACTAAAAGAAGAGTTTGCAAGAGTTCAACTCACAAGAGTCTGGTAACAGGCATGGGGAAGTTTGCACGTAATGTCTGTTAGAGACGTGCATGTTCTGGGCTTGTGTCTTTCCCCAAGTGTGTGCTTAACGGCTGCTACGTGGGGGGAATAAATTACAGGTATTACTTTCTCTGTCATCTTCTCCCACCCACCTACTAATGATGTACACAAGAGATAATTAGGAATTTTTGTCTTCCTTATGGCTTGCCAGTGTTGCATGGAATCAAAAGCCCACAGGTGCTAATAGGTAATGCTTAGCAATAGTGTTTTGGACCCAGATGAGGTAGAAACTACTTTAGCAGTGATGGGCCATAGTCAGGCGTTGTCCTTGTTAGTGACTGAACCCAGTGCCGAGGACTAGCTCTGCCCTAAAGATTTAAGCAAATTAATGTTGGTAGACCTGTCAAACTGCATGGAGGGAGCTGCTCATTTCTTCCAAGTTTTGTAGATGTGGGTGAGAAAACACAAATCCGTGTGGGGCTCCTTATTGTGAGGGAAAACCCGCGGGCTTCGCAGTGCTTCGGTGGCATTGGGCTGGTATCTGCAGGCACCTCAGCCCAGGAAGGGTTAAATTGCTCTGTTGGCCACTTGCCGCTTGGACTTCATTTACAGCACTTCATGCCACTGCAAGAACAGTTTGTATAGTCGTTGTACTCTCTGTAGGGAATCGGTTAACTCCTTCTGATACCCTTCCCTGTGTTTCCTTCTGGCGGTGGCGTGGGGTGTACTTTGGTTCCTGGTGGGGGACCAGGGCTGCAGGACGCTGGCACGTCCCCTGCCCGCTGCAGCTTGCTGAATGTGAGGAGACAAGAGGGATGCTGGAGTAGGAGAGGGGGAAACTTCCTTGGAAAAACAATGAAAGTGCTAGCCTTGCAAGGCATTCTTCTGAAAAATAGGATTATATAAAAGCCTGGCTGCTGTGGTGCTTCTCATTAGTTGTACTGCAGGGCTGGCCAGAGCACAGCATTTGTTACAGTTGTCACCTCTTTGGCTGGAGCAAGGTGGACGTTAATAGATGTTTCAGTTGTAAATTGCTTTGTGTTGAAGCACCAGTAAAGTCTTGCTGAGATCTGTTTTATTTTCAGTTCAGTTTTCAAAGTTAGCTGGTGTTTGGAAGAAGCAAGAAGTAGTATTAAAAGTTCAGAAGTTAACCAGCCTCGCTGAGAGGTTACTTCTGCATGGCAAGCCAGAGCTTTAAAATACGCTTGTTAGTTTTATTTAGGGCCATTTGCTCAGGGTTCATATCTTTACTTCCATTGGGAAGTTTCATAACATTTTCCTACCCATCGGTATTCTATTAAAACGTTGTTGTGTAATCAAAAAGCCTTTCTGCTTTTCATGGTTTTGTCTTGTAGCGGATTCAGAATGCCCTAGATGGCAATTCTGGAATAAATGCATTCAGGCTGCGTGGTCTTGATTTTGTTTGCTTATAAATTCAAAACAAGATTTGAAATTAAGTCCTATTGTCAGTTTTCCTTTATACAATAATTGCCTAATGATGTGATTTAAGAATTTTTATCTAATGTGACAATACTCCTGGAAAAGTGTGCCTATAGTTGTCTCGTAGTTAAAATGCCAGTGAAATCTGTTACTGTACACATTTAATACTTCTAGTTCTATACATACAGTGTTAGAAAGGATAGATCAGTGGAGTCGGTAAAAATGTATGTGGGGTCCTACAGTGTCGGACTGGCCTTGCTCTTGCAGTGTGAGCCCTCCATTCTAATAAATTGTGCTTACAGGTCTGGCTGTAATGAGCGTGATTTGAGGTCTCCTAGAGCCCTTAACAGAAGCAGCAGAGGTTCAAAGTGTGGATAAAAAGTAAAGTGTTACTAGAGGAAACAATACAGGGATACAAATTAAGGACAGTCTTTGGGTGAGTAGAAAAACATGCTTCTTGGGAAAGGCGAGGTGCGTTCAATCTAGGCAATGCTGGTGAATATAGGATTGGATCAACTAACCTCTGCCCGTAGCGCTCCTTCAAACCTTGCAAGACTTCTGAGGGATATACATCTCGACAGGCAGCTCACCTGTGGCTTGCCAAGAGGCCATCACCAAGACGTTCTCCTTTGGCTGCGCTGCTCTGTGGGATCTATCTAATAAGAGACAGCCTCTGGCCCGAATTGCTCACAGACAGCACGAAAGCCGCAGGAATCACTCGGGGGAGAGTGGGCAAGAAGGTGAGCATGAGCAGGAAGGGAGAAGGGGTCAGGGATTGGTGACGACCCATGAAGAAAATGGCCTTTCTTCCTCAGTCCAGCTGAAATTCCTCCCTCCCTTCTTTGTAATGAATTACATTTTCAGATTAAACCTCGTGCTGCCCATTTCAAGTAGACACAGCTTGCTCCTGTGCCGTCCGCAGCGATACGCTGAATTTCAGGTTTCAGTATGCGCCCATCTGGTTTGTTAAGATAGCGGCAATTAAATCCAGGTGTAAGTTTATCCCTTAGATTCGATGTCTGTCCACAATAATGGGAAAAATGCAACTGAAGGCCTAATAAAACAGGATTTCTGCTGGGTCTGAACAGCTGGTAGAAGCATCACTCGTGCTGTCTGTTAAAGGGAGGCTTTCTGTGCTTGTGACTTTCCTTTTAGTGCTCTGTTTAATTGCCATCGTATTTGAATCATTCTCTCTTCTGTTCATCTTTCGGGTTTTAGCTCTTTGCTAATCTTCATAGCCTTTTTACTTGTGCTTTATTGACTGCATTACCTACAGCAGATTCTGCTGCCAATAACATAGATTGGATCCTGTATCGAATGAAATTGTCGTGTCAGCTCCTCTGGCAGGTTAATGGAATTTTTGTTGTGACATGGAATGAGCCCGTGAGCTTTTAAAATGTCCATTATCTAGGCTGGTATAGAACTTCAGCCTTGAGGTTGGTTTTTTTTCTCTAGGTTTTGGGGCTTTTTTCAGCTTATTTTCCACGTTATCATCCTGGTTTGCACATGCCTTTTATTATATCAGCTATTGCCTGAGCTACCGAGAGCTGTAAAACTGGTTTGCTTGCTTTTCTCAAGTCGTAGCTTTCCGTAAGGCTTGTGAATCTAATCTTGGCTCACTATCTTCCGTGTTTTGAAATAGCAATTTCCACTTTAAGGATGTTTTTATTCTAGTGTACATATGCATCGTGTATTACCTGCCTTCTGGAACTACTGCTAGGAATCTCAGGTGCATTTTACTTTCTATTGACATTTTAAAATTAGAGAGGAACTGTAGCTTTGCATTGCAGCACTTGAGATAACATATTTGGCATCTTGACTAAAACATTCCGCAGGCTGGATTTTTAATGCCTAAACAGCATTTGGGTGTAACGGAAAAGGTGTCGTCATACTTGCTTACTATGTACATGGCATCCTTTGTTATTGTTCTTTATTGTTATTATCATTATTATTAAAGCCCATGGGAAGCAGATGAATAATAGGAGTTTTGTAGTGAACGCTGAATGGTTTATTTTTTCCTGGTGATGCTGTGTTGTCGTGAAAAAATGAGCTTACAATCCACTCACTGCTCTGTTGTTGGACCAACGGTGCTATCTCTAGGATGGGCTGTAGTAATCCTGAATCCACGGTAGATGTTTCTTTCACCAGTTTACAACGAATAATCCTCTTAATTTCCTTGAATAGAAGCTGGTATCGCTACAACCTGTGCCTAAACCCAAGAACAGCATATTCGGAAAGCCTTCTGGCCCTGCAAGCCAGGAGGAGTTTTTCTCCCCGAGGGGGCTGCGTGGGCTGACTTTCACAAGGACAGCGCTGCCGAGGTGCTAACTTCTCCTTTCTCTCTTCTAGATGCAGCAGCTGTTTTATGAAAATTATGAGAAGAACAAAAAAGGCTATATCCGAGACCTGAGGAACAGCAAAATACACAGGGCTATAACGCTGCACCCCAATAAGAATCCCCCGTACCAGTACAGACTTCACAGCTACATGCTGAGCCGCAAGATAGCCGAGCTGCGCCACCGGACTGTACAGCTGCACCGGGAGATTGTCCTGATGAGCAAATACAGCAATACAGAAATCCACAAGGACGACCTGCAGCTGGGGATGCCACCCTCCTTCATGCGATTCCAGCCCCGCCACCGGGAAGAAATCTTGGAGTGGGAGTTTCTTACGGGAAAGTATCTGTATTCGGGTGCCGACGGGCAGCCCCCTCGGAGAGGCATGGACTCTTCTCAGCGTGAAGCGTTGGACGACATCGTTATGCAGGTCATGGAAATGATCAACGCTAACGCTAAGACCCGGGGGAGGATCATAGATTTCAAGGAAATACAGTATGGCTATCGCAGAGTAAATCCGATGTACGGAGCAGAGTATGTTCTTGACTTGTTGCTTCTGTACAAAAAGCATAAGGGGAAGAAGATGACCGTCCCCGTCAGGAGGCACGCGTACTTGCAGCAGACGTTCAGCAAGATCCAGTTTTTGGAGCACGAAGAGATGGATGCCAAAGAGCTGGCCAGCAAGATCAACCAGGATTCTGGATCCTTGTCTTTCCTCTCCAACTCGCTGAAGATGTTTGTTCCCTTCCAGCTCAGCAGATCAAAAGTAGAGAGGAAGGAACTCAAAGACAAGAAGATCAACATCCTGATTCCTCTCTCGGGACGTTTCGACATGTTTGCAAGGTTCATGGGGAATTTTGAAAAGACGTGCCTCATTCCAAACCAGAACGTCAAGCTGGTTGTCCTGCTTTTCAATTCCAACTCCAACCCTGACAAAGCGAAACAGATCGAGCTGATGAGAGATTACCGCTCCAAATACCCCAAGGCTGACATGCAGGTTTTACCAGTGTCGGGGGAGTTCTCAAGGGCACTGGCTCTGGAAGTCGGATCTTCTCAGTTCCAGAACGAGTCTTTACTTTTCTTCTGTGATGTTGACTTAGTCTTTACCACAGAATTCCTCCAACGGTGTAGAGCCAATACAGTTTTGGGTCAACAAGTATACTTTCCCATCATTTTTAGCCAGTATGATCCAAAGATTGTTTATAGTGGAAAAGTTCCTAGTGACAATCATTTTGCCTTCACCCAGAAAACAGGTTTCTGGAGGAACTATGGCTTTGGTATTACCTGTATTTACAAAGGTGATCTTCTTCGAGCAGGTGGCTTTGATGTCTCCATCCAGGGTTGGGGCCTTGAAGACGTAGACCTGTTTAACAAAGTCATTCAAGCTGGCTTAAAAACTTTCCGAAGCCAAGAAATTGGAGTAGTCCATGTGCATCACCCTGTTTTTTGTGACCCTAATCTTGATCCAAAACAATACAAAATGTGCTTGGGGTCCAAAGCTTCAACTTATGGGTCCACACAACAGCTGGCTGAAATATGGTTTGAAAAAAATGACCCAAATTTTGGGAAAAGCAGCAATACTAATGGCTCAGTGAGGACAGCCTAATGTCCAGCTATGCTGGAAAAGACTTTTTTTTAATTATCTAATTTATTTTTGGGAAAATGTTTTTTGATAATTCACTTTTAAAAGACCACACAGGATATATTTTAGAAATCATCATTGTTTTCTTACAAAGCGCTCGTTTTGAGAAGAACAAGGCCGTTGGTTTTTTTGTTGTGTTTTTGGTTTTGAACAAAACTGTGATCAATATTTGCCTTCAAACAAAAAAAATTGTTTAAGCATTATCTGACCGATGAGCGGAAATCTGACTTGAATTAGAATTTCCTTATGAAACAAAAGATTGTTTCGTACCTTTTCCGTTGCTGTCTTCGTTGCTGGGATTCTGTAAATTGGGACCTGAGCGTGCAAGCCAAGTGACAAAATGGTGTGTCTAAAATGTTTTGTTGTGACTGCTACCGTGCAAAGATTCTGCTTCTTTTATTAAGGATAGCCATTATTTTTTAAGTTGCGTTAGAACAAAACGAATGGGTGTGGCGCTGGTAAAGGTATTGATCACAGGAGGGTGGTTTTTTCCAAATGGCTGATTATTTCAGTTTAAAAATACACTTCCACTTATTATGGCCAGGCGACTTCAAGGGAGGGAAGAAAGTAAGCACAACCTGCTAGCCAGTTAGTCCTCGTAGAAATTTTTGTCTTTTGTATTTGGTCCATATATATGGATGTCATGTTTTAAGAATCCGTGGTGGGTTCTGTGTGTTGTCCTCAACCGCTGTGCTGATGTGATCAAGAAATGCTGAAGCATCGTGAGGGAGGGGAAGAGGACGGGAAATGCGAATCTCTTGCAGCAAAGCGACAGTACGCAACGAACAATTAGAGATCCCTAACGAGAACTTTGAAAAATCTCCTATACCGAGGGTACTGCACCTGATTGCATTGATTTTGTTCAGTCGGTTATGTGATGTTAATGGGAACAATTATTACATTTGATTACTAGTTTTGTTTTGGGATTATTTTTTTCTGTATCTGATAGACTGTTAATTTATTTAATATCCATTGTTTTAGGTTCTTGACCTTTCCTTGAATATCTGTTAGTCTTTTTAATATTTTATATATATATATATGTGTGTGTAAATATATATATATATATTAGGAATGTATTGCATCTTCTCTCTGATAAGGTAGTGTACATCATACTTGCAGTAAATGATCTCCAAAGATTACTTTCTAAAATATTTTTTCATGGATCTTTTTTCCCAAATTTCTTTAACGTTTTTGGAATGACTTCAGCAAGCGTAGGAATTTTTTTGGTGTTCTAAGCGGAACTGGGGATGGGGAGGCCGAATACAAGGAAGGTGTGATCCCTATGAATTAACACCTAGCAAGGTAAGAGAAAATACACAAAATAAAGTGCCTTAAAGCCAGAAAGGGAACCCTTTACACTGAGATTCAGACAGTGAATGGACATTGTCGTTGAAGCAGATGATTTATTGGGACGTACCTACCTGTAAATATCTTGCTCAGCAGAAACAAAAAATAAAAACCAGCGAACAATATATTTTTCTATCGTATCCTCCAGCACCATTTTGTCTCATTGCTCTCAGTTCCACTTTGCCTACTCTTTGGGAAGTGGAGACTCGTGAAGGAACGGAGAGAAACCGATGCTTAGGTTGTTGCCATGTTTGAAGGGATGTTACGGAGTAATTGCTATTCCAGTAGAAGAAAAAACCATTGTTTACACGTGTATGGAATATGAACTGCAACTAGTGTAGAGTCGATGTCTTATAATGTTCATCGTTTTTTGGTGACAGTCCCAAGGATGTAGGTACTTGGATGGATTCAGTGCATGGAAAAGCTTCTTTTTTTTTTTTTTTTTTTTTTTTTTTTTTTTAAGACTTGCTTCTAAGATGCAATAAAGTTTTTTGATTTGCAATCGGAGCTCCTCATGTCGTCTGCCTCAGTCCGTATCTTTCCATACAGCATGGGCACAGCCGCAAAGGCAAAGCAGTTGGGGGAAATAAGTCCAGGTAAAAGGATCTTACAAAGGGGTTTGACCTCTGCCTGGTGTTTTGGCCTGGAATAAACTTAATGCCGCATACCTTGGCTCTGGGGAGAGGGAGAACGGATCCGTTCATCAGACTCTGGTGTCCGCTGCCGTTGCTGCCTGCGCTGACAAGCTGCGTGATTCCGTGGGGCAGCTGGTCGGCTCTAACACAGGGCTTGGACTTTCTCCTCGCGAAAAGATTAAAAGTGCTTTTGTTGTCTGAAAACTTCCATAACTGTACATTTAAAATGCATATGATGACAAGGCTGAATAATTTCATCATGTTTTGTGTATTTGAAGCACAGTAAAAATAATTATTGTGTCAAGCACTTATTTTTTAATAGCTCTGCCTGTTTTATCACAGTTGTTCAATATTGGTGTGAGGCTTTTTTATGTAAAAATTAAGTCCCAAAGCAAAAATTGTAGGGATTACAGAAGTGTTTCTTCACACAAGGGAAAAGGGTGGGGGGAAGCGACTGGCATTTGTGGCTGCAGAAAAGAGCTTGAAGAATATGAACCCTAAAGAACCATACCAAAAGAAGGAGAGGGAGGGGGAAGGCCTGTACTTATACTGTATTTATTAACATTTATGATTATGTAGGACTTTTTTTAGCCCATAACAGCCGATAAAGCAGGATGCACGTAAATGGAAAAAGCTGTTTAATGAAAAGCACCCACCTGGTACTGGGTGTTTGTCCGCTCGGTTGCCACAGTTCGGATTCAGTTACCAAATCTGTCCAGCATTAAAAGCGTGTTTTACACCAAGCTTGCAGGCGACTCTTGAGGGCCCACATCTTAATTGACCACATATTTTATGGAGTCACAACTTAAGAGTAATCCATTTTAAAGTTAAATTTTGAATTATAACCATCTGTGATAAGGTCTAACCTTATAAAACCCATTTTATACTAAAGTAAGCGGTATTTGCTGCCCAAGTTGTAAGGAGCTTGACCAGGTGGAAGTCATCGGCTGGCAAGTGCTAACCCAGCCTCTGACAAAAATCCCTCCTGGGGCTGGAACGTTTCATTCACAGTTTACTCTGGTTGTTTGGTTCAGAGAGAAGTTTGCTTCGTGCCGAGGAGCCAGTTGGTGTTGGAAAACCCGGGAGGGTTTGCCTCTGGTCCATTAAGAAAAAAACACGGTGTGAGAAAAGGAGAGATGGTGTCATCCTAAAACTGAAGAACGTGGTGTCCCAGAGTCATTTGCTGAGGTTTGCTATATATTGAGATGCTTCTTCATTAAAACAATTAAAAATACAAAACACTTCTTTCCCTCGTTCTTCCAGTGTACGTAACTCGTGCCAGATGCCGCGCTGATCGTGGGCACGCTCACAGCAACAAAACGCGCGCAAGCAGAGCTTTGCAGCCCTTCGGCACTTGGGTTTACACCCTGCCGCTTTTTCGGACGCCCATGGGCGCAAGCTCTGTCGTCAGAGCTCAGAAACACTTTGCCATTCCTGTCTTCCCAGGGCTTGCCGCGAGAGACAGCATCACACCGCAGTGTCTCACCCATGCTGGCACCGCTGGCTGTGGCTGGTGGCTCGTGCTTGGCAGGTTGGTGGCTCCGCAGGGCTCTGGGGGTCCCTCGTGTCTGCTGAGCCGCAGCCACCTCCCGCCAGTGGCTGGCGAGGGCCCGTGTTCTGAGGGACAGATGCAATGACCTGTCCCCATCCTCGCCTTTTGGGTATCTTTGCTCCCCAGCCCCACATTGTTTGTCAGGGACTTGACGTCCCCACCCTGATGCTCCCCAGGTCTGATCTCTGGCAGTGACCGTCCCCAGGGGTTGTCCTCCAGCAGCCTGACGGCTGCTCAGCTCTGGGGTAGGTTATCACCAGCAGAAGATGGAGCTAATGAACAGGAGGGGCGGAGGTGAACTTCGGGGGCACCTGCAAAGGAGCCTAAAGCCAGCCTTGGTCCTGCCTTCTGGTAGGGACGTTCGTGGGGCGGGTTGGAGAGCCTCGTTGTCCCAGGGTGGGCTGCCAGGGGGAACGGCCAAAATTCACTGTAAGCCTTGAGCTGGGGCGTCTGGAGGCTGCACTTAGCTCTTTGTTCATGAACGTTCATCAGTCACTGGAGTTAAATTGCATGTGAAACTTCAGGCAGAGGCAACAGCAGGGGAGCCAGATTTATTACCGCTGTTCTCTAAAAGCACTTCCCTCCGACAGCTCCTTTCCTTGCTCACGGCTCGACGATGGCAAAAGGAGGCAACAAGCCAGGGAAAGCGCGGAGCCGGGAAAGGCGGCGTGGTACTGCTGGTGACCGTCGTGCTCGATGCGGCTGTTTACAGGTTAACTAGATGTGACTTTGCAGAGTCACAGTCCATGGAAGGATTTCAGGGTTTGGGAATTTAGGCACAGTGGGGTTTTATTGCCCTGAAAATCCAGTGACCAGCTCCAGCCTCCCTGCAGCTTCCCCGAAGCCGGCTGCACGGCTCCTTTCAGCAAAATCAGCAAGTCAGTCCCGCTGACCCCAAATCTGCTTACTCTGAACTTTTGTTGAAGCTCTAACTTTACATTGCAAATTATTAGCCTAAGTCATTTCGCATGAATACTTGCTAAAAATACTCCGCTTGCACAGCCAGCCTCACTCGAGAGCTTTTTGGGAAGAAAATCTTTCAGAAGCATCAAAAATGGAGAGCAGGGTAGTGCCCTGCCTGGGGCAGATGCTCCCAGGTCCCACCGGGTTCCTCCTCCTCCGCTCGGGCGCTCTCTGGGCTGGGGGGACACCGCCCACCTTAGGCCCAGTTTTAAACAAATGTTTTTGTGCCCAGGTCTGCACTCGCCCAATGTGAGTCGTTGCGCTGACTGGAGCAAATTCAAGGGGTTTTTGGTCTCCTCCGTGGGGCATGGGCAGCCTTGGAGACATCCCAGAGTCCCCAGCCAAGGCGTGTTGAGCTGCAGTGCAGCCACATCCCACGAGGTATCCTCTCCCGACTCTTTTACTGGATTTCACCTGGCTGCTGCTGCCAGAAGCGCTTTTATTCCTCACGTCCAAACTGCGCCTGACACTTGCCCAGGTGCAAGAACCCATCCACATCTTTTCCGAGCTCCAACACCCATCTCCCAGCTCTCCTCCAGCCCATGAATCTCTACCACCCTTTAAATCACATTTATGAGCGGGGTGAAAAAAAATGAATTAACATCAGAAAAATAACAGACTGAATACAGGGCTGGCTGTATTTACTTTCACACTCTAATTCAATAAACCCCTCAACTTTAATTGACCTGAATCGGCTCCAACATTTCCAGCGTGCTGGGCTCGAGTGTCTGGGAAATCAGGGGTCCCCACCACGCGCCTGGGGGTGCCAGGAGGAATTTGCCCAGGCCCTGCTGCGCCTCTCGCCGGCTGTTTTAGAAAAGGAAGAAAAAAAAAATAGAAAAAAAAAAAATCACCACCTTGGTGCTTTATTGACTTTTCAATAAGAGGTCTCGCACAAAGGGCACAGTTTAAAGTAATTACGCAGTAAAACAAACTTTGAAAGCAAACGGGCTGTGACACGGGGCAGATAAGGGCTGTTTGCTTCCCTGGCGCTGGCTCTGCGGGCGGCGGTTTGGGGGTTCAGGAGCGGCACCTGCCCCAGGTGAGCTCGGTCCCCACCCCCACCCATGGCCACATCCTCATCCCCCCAGCTCTCGTCCACCTGCCCACACAGCAAAGATAATTAATGTCCAAATGCAAACGGTGGTTGGAAGTGTGAGCCTTGGTGGAAAGGGCTTTTTGGGAAAAAAAAAAAAAAAAAAAAAAAAATTGCATTTCTGTAATTGCTTTTTCTCTGAGCCTGTGCTGGAGCTGCCCCAGCCCATGGCACAGCAGGGCCTTTGGGGTTCGCTCCCTTCTGGGATCGCTTTGGGGGGCAGGAGGGGGGTGGGGTGGGACACACAGGGCACCTCTGGGGGCTGGCCCCGCTCCCCACCACGGCTCTCCTGGGGGATTTCTCCACTCCTGGGCTGGGTTGCAGCTCTCAGGGCGATTGCTGGGCAAAGCGGAGCTGGATTTCACACCGCCCTGGTCTCCCGCCGCCCCGCGGGCCGTGGGTGTGCGGAGCTGCCGCCCCCCTGAGCATCAGAAGCCAGGCAGGAGCGAGGGGCTGGGCGGCATTTGCGTGAGAAGACCAGGTGGGTTTATTTTTTGGAAAAAATTCAGCCCAATTTAAAAAGTCTCGGTCTTGCCCGGGGCCCCACTCACCGCAGTGTGAGCAGCAGAACGTTGGCGCGGTGGGAGCGGGAGGGAACCCCCTTTCCCAGGGGTCAGGCCGGCGTGTCCCCGGGGAGGTGTACAGGGCCCGGGAGATCGCGCGGGAGCGTTGAGTAGCGGAGACGGGCCTGCATCTGGGGCACAAGCAGAGCCTGGGGTGATGGCGTGGGGGGCTGAGGGAACCCCGGCCTCGCCTGCGGTGGGGGCTCGGCCCCAGCACTGGGACCCCCCCCAGACCCCCAGCCCAGCTGCCGGGGGGTTCCACCCTGCGACGCGCCGTCCTCTGACCCGCGTGTAACAGAGCCGGGGGCAGGTGGAGCAGGACGGAGCCGCGCAGAGGAGCCTGCAGCGCCCGGTGTCTCTGACGGGGAGGGGGCCCTGCCGCAGGATGCGGCCACCTCGGTGCTGCTTTCAGTCAGCGTGGCCCTGTGGGGCCCTCGGGACGGGACGGGGCTCTCGGGACGGGACCCTCGGGACGGGACCCGCAGGACAGGACAGGACCGGACCCTCGGGACAGGACCCTTAGGACGGGACAGGATCCTCGGGACAGGATGGGACGGGCTGGGGACAGGGGCTTTAGCCAGGGCCACATGTCCCCTGCCGGCAGCAGGAGCCACTTGTCCTCTGCTGAACGCAGCCAGGCCACTGTGGCCAAGGGACCTTATTTTGGGGGTGGTTCTTCTCTAATCCTCTGAGCAGGGCGGTGCTTCATAACTTTTGAGAAGGAAAATGGAGAAGGAAGGGGCAGATGCGTGACGTGGGTTAGTCTGTGGCTCCCACAGGTACACGGGGGTGCTGAGCTCCGCCTGCTCCCTGCAAAGCACGTGGCAGACGGGGGCAGCCAGCCCGTTTTGGGTAAGAACGGCAATGGACGGTGAAGGATGTTCTGGTGGCAGCCAAAGTACAGCAGTCAGAGGGACAGGCTCCTGTGACGGCACAGGAGCGAGGTGGGGACAGGGGCAGACCCTGATGGGGTCCAGGCCCTGAGCTCCCCCTGCCAGCCCACCAGCCCCCTGGGCATATGGTGGCCACTTCCCCGTGTCCGTGTGTCACCAAAGCCACTTCCATCCCTCCAAACCCCTATCCCTCCATCCATCCAAGCTGCTTTTCCTCCCTCCCTGCATCCCTCCATGCATTTACCGTGTTGATCAGGTTCTACTGTCTGTGTTGTTTCTCCAGAGGTCAGACCCCACTGCTCGTGTGACACAGACACACACACACACCCCAACTCCTCAGGGCTATTTACCCACGTAGCAGGAACGAGCTACAGCTGCACATCATCCAAGTCAGCCAGCCCACCCCTCCGAAGCAAGCCCACAGCTGCGTATTATCAATGTTCGTTAACCCACTGCCCTCATCCCTCCCCAGGCGCATGCAGGGCAGACGACTTGCCTGGTTCAGGGGCTGGGGACACCCCAAGTGCCCCGTGAAGGGCCAGCCCCAGCCCCAGCCCGTTAGCTCTGGCCAGGGGGCAACCAGGAGGGGACCTGCAGGGGCCCCACAACCTGCCGGGGCCAGCCAAGGCTCCGTGACACCGGGGTGGTGGCACTGCGTGAGCTGCCTCCATGCCAGGCTCTGCTGGGGAAGGAGCCAGAGGGTCACAGCTTGGCATGGGGGACATTAGCAGGCCCCAGAGCTCGGAGGAGGCTGATGAGGGGCTGCTGTAAACACAGAAGCACAAACAGGGGTGGGGAATAAAAAATATCAGGGAAGCGCTCCAGCATGGGCAGAGTGAAGCATCTTCCCAGGGACACCAGTGCTGGGCTGGGGGGGAGTGGGACCGGGTGGTGTAAACCTGGCTGAGGGCTCTGGGAATGGCTCTTTCCCAGAGGTTTTGTGGTGGTGGCGGGGTTTTTAAAATCATTTTGCCAGGTGTTGGTGATGACGAGCAGCCACCTGCCCTGGCAGAGCAGCACCTTCTCCAGCCTACGGCAAAGCCAAGGCAGGGCCACGGTGCTGGTTAAGCCGCCGAAGCCTGACGGTGCTGCCGACCCCGCCGCCGGCCCGGGGTGAGCTGAGGACAGGCCGGCAGCCCAAAATAGCCATGATATTTCCTGTCTTTTTTTTAAAGATTTCTTAAAGAAAACTAATTTCCTCTGTCATTTCAGTAGCAGAATACAAAGCAGCCAGCGCTGCCCCTTTCCCCACGTCCCTTAAGAAAATCGCCTTATTTTTTCCTTCCACTGGAGCCCTCGGTGCCATGCGGGATGTGGGGAGCATCCAGCTGCCGTGTAAATGCCGCCTGCCGCTGTCACTGGGGCATGGAGGTGGGCTTGGCTCTAATACATTAAATTATGGGAGTTTTCTGCACGTTGAAGGTAACAGAGAAGGGAAAAAACATTTGAGTCACCCAGCTCAGAAATGTGTAGCTGAAAAGGGAGCATCCCAGCTCAGCACCCGGGCAGGGCGAGCGCAGGGCGTTTTCACACCCGTGCGGGTTTCGGCGGCAGCGTGGCGTTACGGCCAGAAGGAAGGTGAGTGGAGGCAGCGGGGCAGCAGCCCCCACGCCAGCCCCGCGCCGGCCGGCCCCAGCCCTGCCCGCGCTGCTGGACGCTGGCGGAGCTGCAGAAGAGCCGATCTGCTCAAGGGGAGGGGAAATAAAGTCCTGCTTCTAATTTCTAATCATGCTGCAAGGTTAGAAAATATGATTGGCTTTGCTGTCCTTCCTGTCCTGCTGATGCCCAGCCACCGCCCCCAGTGCCCACAGCACCCCAGCTCCTGCGGAACTGCCGGTTTTGGATACCCTGAGAGCCGCAGCCCCAGGCATCTCTGGGGCTGGGACCGACCGGTGCGACCGGGACAGCACCGCTCAGGGCACCTGTCTTCTGCCAAGGTTATTTTATCCAGCTGGGACTGGAGAAACTTTTAATACCTTTAAATTGCCCTTCCTGCAGTTTTCCTTTGCAGGCAGTGCTTGGATTAGCCGTCAGGATGTGCCCAGTGATGGGACCTGCAGGGTGTAGTCCCATCAGCTGGGTCCTCGCACAGTGGGATGGGACCAGGGTGCCGGGCTGCTCTGGGAGCTGTCGTGGGTATTTGGGCCCGATCCTGCACTGCTGCCCAGGGCAGTGTGAGCAGTGGGGCAACGAACCAGCCCTTCTTCCATTTTCTGGCAGAATCAGCTTTGATGTTGCCCCGTTTTCCTGCACACAGAGGAGCTGGCTGGTTTTGGGCAGCCCCAAGCTGGTGGGGTCGGTGCGCCCACAGTGCGGAGGGCCCCAAAGAGCCCTGAGCGAGCAGGAGGGTGTGGGGCCCCGGAGATGGGGGGGACCAGCAGTTTGCATCCGCATCATGCCTGCACCCCCCAAAAAAACATTCAGGCCGTGGCCCGAGCCCTGCCGGGACCGGGGTATTGGGCACGGCAGCCGTTCTTCGGCCCAGCGCCTGCCCCTGCACCCTGCCCGCTGCACGGTGCCAGCGTGAGCCGTCCGTGTCCGTGTCCAGATGGTCACTGCACTTACTCCTTCTAAAGGAGTTAAGAAGCAGCTGAGCCCTTCGGGGGACCCAGGGGTGCAGCGTGCGGCTCCTGCTGCGCAGGGGGCGGCTGGCTGAGCGGTTGAAGCCGGGGTGCTGGGCAGCCACGGCTGAGCAGCGGCTCCAGCACCGACGGCTCCATTAATCCCGGTGGCAGCGGGTCCGGCGCGTCCCACCGCTTCCTCGGTGAGTAATTAATGGCCCCGGCACCCACGTCCCTCCCGCTGCCGCTGCCGCTGCGTGGGGTTAATCTCATTTGGAGCATCCGTTTCCCTCCCGGCGCGGGGCCCTTTCTATGAGCTCCCGCTGCTCCCAGACAGGCTGGGGCAAACCTGACGCTGACAAAACACAACTAAGCTGCTTTCTGGTCTGCCCTCGCCCAGCTGAAGGACTAACCCCCCCGCCAGGCCCCTGCTCAGGCTTATTTTTAGAAGCTGAAATAAAATAGCGGGGACTGTGGTACACGCAGCTCCGCCAGGCCAAGTGCTGGTAACGGGTTTTATCGCCAGCGTCGGGGGGCTCAGGCAGCCCCTTGCCCCGAGGCTTTTGGGGCTTTTCCTGCCTTTGGCCTCGACCCCCTCCCTTTCCCTAGGGACGGATGATGCCCCTCATCCTCCACCAGTCCGGCTGGGAGCAGAACAGGCTTTGCTGGCCTGGGAAGGCTGGGAATGAGCATTGAAATCTCACTTGAGCTGTTTGAACTGGTGGGGTTTTTTATTTTGTTTTTAATTTCTGTATGGTTTTGCCCCTGGGGATTTATTCCTGCAGCACGTGCGTTGCTTACTTAATGGAGCCTTGTGCTAACGAGGTTTCAGGTTTGCTGAAGGGGGAGGAATTTCATCCTGATTCCAGGGTAGCAGCATTCAGGCTTTCACGTTGCTTTTGGGAACCCCCCCCCCCGTTCCCCCCAGGTTTTGGGACACTCTCGCACCCATCCCTGCAGCAGGGACCTCTCACCCTTCTCCACAGGGCCCCCCAAGCCCGGCTGCCATTCTCCCACCGCGGCGCCCGCAGCCTCTCGTCCCCTCGCAGCCGACCGTCAGGACGTGGCCGGTGAGGGTGGCAGCGAGGTCTCCGCTGCAGGGACATGGATTTCGGTGTGTCGGGGGGAGGGGGTGTGCAACAGCTGCGTGCAGCGGCCCCGCGGCGCGGCAGCCAACAGAACAAAGCCCCTTTTGTGGCGGGGCCCTGGCTGGTGCCCACCGAAGGTTTGGGAGAGGCTCTGGCTGAGCCCCGCGAGCGCTGGGAGCCCAGGGGGGCACGGCCCCACGCTGGCTTTGGAAGCAGCGCGGCGCCCAGGGGGCTCCGCTCGAGAGGGACGATAAGGAACTGCTGCGGCTATTCCAGATGGGATTTTCTCAAGAGAAACCGCAAGGCTGAATGGAAGTACGAGCTGTTCTATAGCCCCTGTTGGGGCTTCATGGGTCATGGAACAGCACGTGTGTGTAAAAGGGGTCTGGCACCTGGAGAAGGCGACTGTGAGCCGGTTAGACCCCAGCTCAGGTGACAGGGCTGTGCGTGGCAGCCACGTGCAGGCTTCGGGCTGTGCAGCAGGGCAGGAGGTAGGTGACACAATTTCAGGGAAACACAGTTAATTAGCCCTGACAGACACAGACACAGAGCTACTTCACAGCTAAGCCTGAGTCAGGATAAGCTCTCGGGGCAGCTGTGAAAACGCCTGTCAAACCGCAGCCGCCGGGAAGGGCTGAGCCACCTCCTCCCCGTCCCCGAGACAACAGGCAGGAGAGCTTGTCCCAGTGCGGGAGAGCAAACTGGGATGCAGTGGTGCTGCCATAGCTGCTTCACAAGCTGCTGGAAGAGCCGCAGGGGGATGGAGACAGGCAAGGCCGGGTAAGGAGACACTACCTGCAAACCCGATTCAGGCTGTGCTCGTCAGCAGGACCTGTGCTTGAATCAGACGCTGCAAACCCCAAAGTCCTGGCAGCTATTGCAGGCACAAGTTGCCAATAAAAAGTGCCACCAAAGCAGTATCATCCTGGGGAGGAATCTGTTTATTTTAAGATACACTCTGTTTCTGAAGAAGGATATTTTAGCAGCCTGCAACAGAAATGTGAACCAGAGGGTTAACCTGCCCATTCGGCCTTGGCCAGCCTTGCCGATGCTCACACAAGTTTCCTTGGATAGAAAACAAAAAGGTCCAAAATTCAAACTGTACACCTTTTTACAGGGTGCTTAGCCAGGCTCTTTTTACACTGCTGTACATGCTTGGGATAACTAAGTGCAACTGTATTCAGAACCAATACATCACCTCGGGCCACTAATGAAGGTAAAATAAAAGCTGTGGTGAGCGGAAGCTGCACAGATACACAGGCAAATCAAGCTCATCGTGTTCCCCATACCCCATGTGCATTTACCAAGAGAAAGAGTGGAGCAAAGACAGTTTATAAACCTTCCTGGCCACAGGGCTCCCTTCTCTTACCCCAGGAAGTATCTGTCAAACCGAGTGGCTTTGCTTTGTATCAGCTCTATTTACAACTGACTTTGCAACAGTGCAATTAAGTAGCTCACTCACGCACGGAGATTGTGCAGTATTATCGGCAGATTATTTTAGGCTCTCTCACAGTAACACTGTAACGCAATAGCTTTTAGGAACCAGAAACGCAGTGGCCAGCCAAAGCTTATTGCTGGTTCTTAACACCTGGATGTCTCTACACAGCAGTCACAACAGGGGCTACAGCTGAAGTAGCCTCTAACAAACCTGCAGGAGGTGGTCAGTGGCCCCGCGGCACAGGGCATCCAGCAGGTGCATTTCTCCCGGGAGCAGCGTGAATTAGCCCACAGCGAGCCGCACTGCCGGCCAGCAGGCAGCGGGGACTGGAACGTGCTCAGGCTCCCAGGAAAGAGCCCGCTGTGGTTAACGGAGCTCTCCCAGCTGACAAGATACACTATAAAAGCAGCAGCAGCAGCAGCAGCCAGGGCATGCTGAAGGTGAGGAAGGAATGTAAAATGGGAAGAGGAAACTGGAAAGAGAGGCATGAGCAGAACTGCAGCCACCTCCACCTTCTGCTCTCGACTACTGCAGGGGAGGGTGTGATGGAGCAAGCGAGTGGAGAGATGGTCCAGCTCCTGGGCTCAGCCCTGCCCTGCTCACACCAGTTTCTTCAGTCCCCGGAAGCCCTGATGGGGCTGCAGCCATGGAGACCCCACAGTGCTCACTAGCAGCACACCAGACGCACGCTCCCCCCACGCACCCCTCGTCCCATGCCTCTCCGGGGCTGTGTCTCGGAGTCCAGGCGTGCTCAGAGCAGGATGCTTTCATCGAGCCTCGGTTCCCAGTGCCACAAGCACTACCTTCTTTTTCGCATGCAGGTTTCAAGCCTTCCCAGCTCTTCATAGGCCTGGTAGAAAATGTCAAAGTCTCTGGCACTCCAGCCCCTCCAGACAGCCAGGCACCACTCCATGTTTTCGTTCTCGAAGCAGCACACAACTGTGTCCTTTGCTACAAGAGCAGCATCCACCAGCGTCCTGGGAAAGGAAGAACAGAGCAGGGAAGGGCATTACAGCGGAGAGCAGCTCTGCTAACACGGCACACTGCTGCTCATCCGCAAGACACTGACTCACAAGCTTTCATTTCCAGCTATCGAATCTCTTTTTTATAAGCTGCAAATCCTTGAGAAAGGAGAACGTAACAAAAAGAGGGATCAGAAACTATGTCAAGGCAAAACCAAGTGGCTCAGTGACATGTGAAAAGATTTTCAAAGGGATTCAGGTGCCTAAACACGCAGGTGGGTGCTTAAGTCTGCTGTGACATTTTGAAGTTGCTGCTATTCTCCCTATTTGCTAAATCCAGACTCTTTTGCCTGCTGCCAGCTGGGCACTTTCAGAACAGCTCTGTCGTGCCCCAGCTAACGTGCTGCCCAGAGCTTCTGCAACCTGAAATACAGTGTGGAAGTGGGACGGAGCCCAGCTGTGCCAGCTTAGGGTATGAGCTTTGAGGCCAGATCAGCAGGTATAGCTATGGCAACAGCCCAGGGATGCGCAAGGTTCGTGCAGAAGCAGTCCTGCACGGCAGCACCATGTTGCATGTGCTTCCCTTCATGGTCTCCCAGCACGTTACCTGATCAAACAACGGGGTTAGAGCAGGCCCTGCAGATACCCCAGAGGGAGGTGGCCAGGCAGAAGATGATACTTTCGTCCTCGCAGGGTTAAAGGGACAGGAAACCAGCCCTCTCTGACAGAGGATGGGGGAAGACCGGCCCCAAACTGTTTCTCCAGAAAGGCCCCTAGATGGGGAGCACCAGCAACAAGGGATGTCCTTGGCAGCTAGCTTTCATCACAAACTGCCCCTAAGAAGCCACCTCACCTCCCTACCCTACCTCTGCACTTGGAAGGGCTTGGAGGAGGCAAGCACTACTGGTTGGGCTTTATCCTACTGGGAAAACAGGGCGAGTCAATGGCCATGGTGCCTGAACCAGCCAGGCTGCAAAGCCGGGCAAGGCTGAGATGGCCGTGTCCTCACTTCATCTGGGGAACGCAATATCAACCTAACAGTACCTGCGAACGGTAAAGAGAATACTCCGCTCCCAACTAGCTGATAAAGACACTCAGTTCACAAGCAGAGGGAATGGCAGGAGCACTTTGATCTCTTTGTTTGTGTTTGCCTCGTGGCAATAAATGATAATTTATAATCTTCAGCACTGCTTAACCTCCATTTCTTTGGACACAAATAGTACAATCCCAGCCTGGTGTTTAAGTGATCAGTAGAAACACCCCCATCTCTCTAGCAGGTATTTATTTACTTGGACTCTTGTTCACTGTATGAAACATTTTAGATTAATGTATATAACTGCTCTCCCCTGGGCTCCAGGAGCCTTCCCCCAGCCCGTCACTGCCGACAGCACAAAGGTACTCATTTAGAGCAAGAACATCAACCTGATCCACGTGAATGCAGCCACAGACAAGCACTGCGCTCTGCATAAATACACCTCTTGTTCTAAACGCAGGGGCCGAGTCTGCCAAGCTCCACCGATCTTCTGCCAGGTGCCCTCAGAACACCAGCAGTCAGCACCAGGTAGGATCAGACCGGTGGTTACTGCATTGTGCAAGACACTCCTGCCTGTCTCGTTATGGGGGTACTTGGCCTCTGTGGCTTTTGGAGACCAGACCGTGGTTGCAGTGCCTTCCCCTCACCATCTGTCAGGCTATAAAGAGCGTGTACATGCCTCAGTGTGCAACCAGCAAGTGTGTCTCCTCTGGCTGGGACCTTTTCAGATGCTTCTGGAAGCCAAGAGGAAGCTCCCAGGAGCCCCCGGAGCCCACAGAGCCACCCTCTGCCTCCTAGTCCCCTTGTGCCCCCGGAGACTGGTGTGACAGGCACTGCCCAGTCAGCCTCACCCGTACGGAGCCAGTTCCCCCGCCTTCAGCACAGCAATCACTCTGCCCCGCTGGGTGCCGGATTCCTTCTCCAGTCCAATAACAATGATATCCCCTCCTCTCCTAGAAAAGAAACGAGGGACGTGTCACATGTACTCAGCAATGGGGACTGCTGACAGCTGAGGAAGATCCACGCTGGATAGGGAGGATCTCTGCTGCACTCCCTCCTGCAGTTACACGACATTTTGCAGGGAGAGGGGCACTGTGATGCCACGCAGGGGCATCCTGAATCCACTACAGTGAGAGCCCCCATGACAGGCAAAATGAGACTCCCAGTGGTTTCCAGCTCAGCAGGAGGCAACAGGACTTGCCAGGGTTGCATCTGAGCAAGGAAGCTGCCTGCTGTTCTTTGTTGCTTCAGTAGCTGGGGAAACAGGGCTTTGACTCTTACCGCCTGCCTTCTCATTCTGCTGGAATCAATCCAGCAAGCCCTTAGGTGTGGCCATTCTGCTTAATGCTCGATACCTTTAAAAGGGGGTAGAAAATCAATGTACCATTGTACTGGGAGCAAAAGTTCTTCATGGCAACTTGACTTTCTGGCCAGGTGAATCATACTGGCAATGCAAAAGTTCCCAAACCAGCCTGAGCTGATCTCAGGTTCAGCCCAAGAGGGATTTTGAGGAAGTGACCCGCTTACCTGGGGATCCATATGAGATCTTTTACTGGAAGAATCTTGACAGCTTGGAGATGCTGCATGCTGTCACCTCCAGGCACAGCATCATGATCCAGGGAAGGCTTCAGCTCACGAAATTTGTCAGACTCCTCAAAATCTGTGGAGAGTAGTGCACTGGAAGAGCTCATGGGCGAGCTGGGTAGGCTGGAGGGGCATGGGGTTACCCTGTTAGGAGGTGAGGAGGAGTAGGAAGACACAGAGCAATAATCTGTGAGCGAGTCCTGGTGGTTTAATATCTGGGTGCCAACCTCCGGGCTGTAGATAATGCTCACATCCACCAGCGGGTTATTCTCCACTGCTTTGTGGTTCACAGGTGCCGTAGCGGGGATGGCTGCCGAAGGCTGCTGGATTGTAAACATGTCTCTGAGGGGGCTGCAGTCTCCGCAGAAGTAGCGCGCACAGAGCTGGTAAGTGGTAACGTGATACATCACCAGGAAGTTGCTTTTATCATCCAGACACCACACCACCTCCTCCCCGTGACACTCGGAGTTGCAGGCGATGGATGTGATCATTGACGGCGGGCTGAACGGCTCCAGCCTCCTGCTGATCTCCATCATGGCACAGTCTATGATGAGGATGCCAGGACCGTTGCTGTACCAGACCTCCGCTCCGCTGTTGGTGATCTCCATGGCCTTCACGGGGTACGGGTTCTGCCGGGGGTCGTCATCAGAAATGTTGAATTTGGACCTGTTTGCTGTGTGGGAGCACAGGTAGGAGCAGCTGTCCCCTGGGATGCCCTGGGACACTGAAAACACCGCTACAAGTCCATCTGACAAGCCAGCCAGCACCACATAGAAGTTCTGCAAGAAAGAGAGAGCAAAATCTCCATATGGATTCTTTACTTCTCTGCAATACAGGAGCTTTCGATCCCAGAGACTCTGGCTGCCTCTCACAGTTCTGCAAGTACACTAGTAACTTATCTCAAATCACTCAGTGATAACATCAACATAAAAAGAAGTGATTACATAGGAGCTGCTGCAGAGCCATACTCCTCTCACCCAGTATTACCTCTCTCTTTATTGGCAAGGGAGGACAGATGGACCTGGCAGCCTGCCCCGAAGGTTAACAAACTCAAGCTGGAGTATGTTCAGAGACAGCCATCACAACCCTAAGAATCCAGCTGTAGAAACCTGGCTCATTTCCAAAAAGGAGTAAAGCTATTGCTGTCAGTGTAGGTAGGAGAGAAATGGAAGAGATGCAGTAAAAACGGAAAGAGAGGGAGGCAATCCTCTCATAAGCAAGTGCATGCAGTGATCGCTCTGCATCCTATGCCTGCTGCTTTGACAGCACCGCTCTTCCCAGGGACATGCTCTGGGTCTGGGACCCCTGGCAGCTCAGAGACATCCCAGCGAAGGGTGCAGAAGCAGCAGCAGTTCAGCAAAGCAGCTGCCAAGCGCCATGAACAATTAATTCTACAGGTAGTTAAAAACCTGCCCCTAAATGCACAGATGTGTTGGCTGCGGAAGCTGCGGCCGGCGTCAAGCTCTGGTGCAGTGCTCCGCGGCACTGCTGCGACGGATGCCGTCACGTCGCATGGACAGGAGCCGGTGAGAAGGCCATGGCTCACTGGGTCTCCGACTCCTCCAGCTCATCACATCAGTGCAAAATGCTGTTAAACAGACTGGGAAATGGATCCCTCGGGAACAAAACTCCCCATGACCTTGGGTCTGTACCAGAAACTCCCCCATCTGTGAAGCAGATAAAACAATACCTACCTCAAAGGCCTTTCTATTTCCTCCCCGTGGAGCAATAAATTCTAAAAAAAGACCCTTTGCCCAGGGCTTTTTGCTGTTGTTACAATCTGGCTGGACTAAGCAAAGCAAAACCAACAGAACCAGACTGAGCACTGCCAGCTGAACCGACACAACCTCAGCCCTCCGCAGCCCCGATGTGGCAGAGAGCCCTGCCTCCTGGGGTGCCTGGGGCGCCAGCGACTCTGCCCACCGCTGCAGCATGGGCCGGGGACTCAGCATCACCCCTTGTTGCTCATAAATTAAGGGAAAGCCGGTGCCCTTCCAGGGATCTCAGCTGTGCCAGCCCTCAAAGGTCGCTCCCAGGCTGTTTAAACCCATAAAGGCCAAAATCAATCCAATGTGAATTGCTCTCAGATAGCAAGGGGCAGATAGCACAGGGGTAAGTATTAGTTTAATTGATAGCACTGTTTGCAAGGCTCATTAAGAGTCTTGGACAAAAAGACACTATCTGCATAAAAAGTATGAGTAAAGCCATGAGCGTGCTGAGCCCATATGACTAATCCAAATCACAGCAGAATTTTACTGTAATGGGAAAAACTAGGGAAGCAAGTGGAAAGTTGTGAAATGGGACTTGGACTTTAACTCAGTCTAGTCCCAATTCTCTAACCACTAATTAAAAGAAACCCAAATGACCTGCAGCGTTCAGTGCCGTGTCCCCGCTGCCATGTGGATCTGGTGCAAAAGCTCCTGGATATGGCTTTGCCAGGGAGTTGCATCAATAGGTTGGCACACGGCACAACGCTTTACACAAGCTGGGGTTTGGGTTACTTTTTCTTTGGAAAGGAGTTTGATTATTTAAACCAGAACAAAACAAAGCAGAACAACCCACATTTTGCTGGTGAAAATGGTCCAATTTTCCAGTCCAAAGGACCCTGAACAACAGGTATTTCCTACTAAAAATGGAAAATATAAATTGAAATGGAAACATCTGAAATTAACCGAAATGTGGGTACGTCACCTGAACTGCTCCTAGTGTGACACAGGACACTACTAAAGTCTTCAGAGATGTCTCTACTTTTGTCTCATTCAATTTGAAAATGCTGAATTATCCAAACATAGTCTTAATAAAAAATATTTTGATTTCTTTGATTAGCGTCAGCTACTGCAGAACAGAATCCAGATTCCCTTTTGGGTTCCATAGGCCAAATTTCCACAGCGCTGAGCAATCGGCACCATAACTGAGCAGAGCTGCGTCAGCGATCCCCACCCAGCTTTACTGGTAATACCAACTCTGCCAAATTCTAGCCTGTCTGGCACGGCACAATGGTGGAAGCAAATCTGGAAGATGTTTTATGCTTTGGGTCACTTATTGCTCACTGCCTTGGCTATCAGGACCGGTTTCCATCCAGCCTATCTGTTGTTATCTCTCTGTTTAAGGAACAAGGAGTAGGAACTCAAATGCTGAGAAATGCCCTTAACCTGCCATCCCTTGCCTGACTGAGACAAGGAGGTGACCCCATTCACAGAAGACCACGGCAAAGGCCACCCAGCCACGGGTGCCACTGACTCGCCAGACTTTATTAGGTGCTGGTGCAGCCAGGCAGTGAGACAAAACTCTCCAAATCTGGGTATTACAACAGTGACCAAAGGCAGGCAGGGCAGCAGCCTCCAGAAACCTTAAGTAACTTTCTCAGAATTCATTTTCAACATTTGGGCTCCACAAAGAGCCAACAAAAACACACAGCAACAAAACTGCATTTGAAGTCTCCGTCCTGCCAGAAGTCCCACTGTGCCAGGGAGGAAGGCCTCTGAGCGGGGCTGTGATGGTATGTGATGTGCAGGAGATGAGCTGGCACTAGACGTCCTGTCCTCGCAGCTAAGGACAGCACAAGGCTTGGAGCCATTGGGACGGCCACTGCAAGCAGGTTAAAAAAAAAAAAAATACAGCCCCCGACACCACAGCCTTGGTCACCTCCTCCTCTCTTCCCCACAGGGTCTAGCACTGCTGGCAGCAAACGCTGCGGCAGGCTGCAGCCTTTAAATGTAGCTCTTGTTTTCATATGTTCCAGGTTTTTGCAAGAGGCCAGAGGCTTGCACCCATTCAAATTTCTCTCTCCCTCAACATCTCTTTGTAAGAAGATTGCAAACCAATTCAGACAGCATCTTGTTTTGCTGCTCTTAACCTGTTTTTTTGCTCATTTGGTTTTTTTCTGGAAGGAAATTTGCTGAAAATTTTATTGTTTGCCAAAACCAATGATACTGGTGACAGAAAGCATACAACAAAAAAAGCTTAAATTGTATAAGGCTTTTCCTTGGCTGGCGAGTTTTGGATTCTGGGCCCCTTTCTGCTGCTTTTAAATTTCCATGATGCTTCCTTTGGATGAAAACCCAAGTTTTGGAAACTATTTCTTTTGGATCAGTCTTCCCAAGGCAGTCATAAAGAATTCCCCTTCCCAGCAACATCCCTCAGCAATTCTCTGACTGCAAGTTACCTCACATCTCATCAGCTAAAGGCTTTCTTCCCAGGGAAATGCAAGCAATTCTCTTCTCTGCTGGGCAATAACGACTGTGTGATAGCTCAGATACAGCTTACTGTGCCATACAGAAAGTTTGACAAGCGTAAGTTTTCCACTTAGCTTTGCTGGATGAACTGGCTGTTTCAAAAAACGGTTTAGTTTCTTGCCAGCCTGGTCTGCACATCCCTATGGCTGCTGCTCTGGCTATTTCACTGCCAAACTCATTCATAGAAAGGAGAGAGGAAAAAGTAAGTCCAATAAACTAAGAAGGAGTGCGCCGAAGGGATGTGGATTTCTGGAAGGTTGGGTAGGGTCGGGGGAGGAAGGGAGGTGTCTAGACTCAATATTACTATTGTAGGGCCTGGCATTATTTATGACATTTTCTAGGCAAGCCACAAACTGAAAATAGAAACCAGGAGACATAAAGCCACTTGTAATCTCTGAGGAATGGCTTTGCAAGCTGTATGACAGTGGAAAAGCTGAAAGTGAAAGACTCGTTCGACTATCCTGGACAAAACCTCATGCAGCATGAAAAAGAAATTTGCCCTACACATCAGAAATGAAACTCCACGGCACTGAAACGCTGCAGGTCTGGGAGCCAAAGCAAGCCAACAGATGCAGTCTCCCAGCGGGTGAAATTCAGCCCCGTGCCAACTTTACATCTATGCCCTACTTTAGTCCTACTTACACCATGTTTGGAAGTGAAGCAGTACACCTTACACTAACCATCTGCCTTGGATCCAGTCAGCGATGCGGCAGTCCGAGCAAATGAGCCAGAAATGGACAATAACTCAGAACAGGCGTGCGGTATAAAACAGCTCCACTGTCACTCCGAGACCTGCTCCATATTGCGCTTTTAGACACATACCAGTCTGCTGGCATTTGCAAAAACTACACAGCTACCAATAATGTCGGAACATAATTACATGTTTTCGCTTAAGGTGGCTGTAAGCAACCCGGAGGTAATTTAGCCTGAAAACAGTTTTTATACATCTCCCAAGACTTGCCCGCAATAGGCAGTCATGTCAGATTTCTCTTGCCCGTAACTGGATGTTAGCAAATCCAGAACTAGACAGATAGTATATAACTTCTGTTATTACCCATAAGAGTAATTATCCATATTACCCATAAGAGCTGTATTACCTAAGTGTTCTCATTCAAACCCAAAAAAGGAGCATGGCTGAACCTAGATAATATTTCAAGACGACTGTGCACACCAACGACAGCGTGCACACACACCAGGAAAGGACTGGGTACAAGAGCTAGGATATAACCAAGTCCTGCATTACCAGTTAATAAATCTCCATTCTAATTATTGTTTCTTGTCCTCTCTATTTTGCTTGATCAGCCTAAACCTTGCCTTCCAGTGATGTGGAAACACAGCTGGAAAACTTCCTTGCAGAGGAATGTGATCTATTTTGACTATTTTCCCAGCAGGCTTGGAAGTGCCAGCTTTGGTCCCCTGACTCAGGTTCTTGCCCACACCTCTGTCTTCTGGCAGAGGCACAAAGACCTGCAAACCTCCTCGCACTGCCAGAATGTTCCTGGGCATTGCAAAGTCCTTCAACACCAGCTAGTGACAAGCCGCGCAAACTCTGGCAGCTGGGCCCAGCTGCAGACAGCTTAGTCTCACTAATGCCCCTTTTCCTTTAGGTTCCTCCTTACCTTTTTCACAACAGGCATTACTAGAAAGCAGCTCACAGTAGCAGGAGTGTCTAAACCCTTCTGCGGAGACTTTAAAGGACACATGCCCTGCAATCCATACACAGAAATCTTCTGGTCCTGTGAAAGAGCACAAAAAATTCTGTAAGTCTCAATCATCTTCCATGCTTTTCATATTTTGTGACCTGAACAAGATCAAATTGGTTCCCAAACCAGTTTTTACTTGTATTTCTTGATATCCAAACCCTGGGTTTCTCTTTGTGCTCCCTGGAGAGCATTCGCCCCGCCTGTGGGTAGAAAGCAGGTGCTGCCTTCCCCAGAATGAGTTGTGGGCAACATACGCACGATCCAAAAGCCACCGAAACCACCACTATAGGTGTTTTATCACCACATCTAAAAGTAGCATTTGACAACCCTGACTGCATAAATCCCAAACATTCCAGGATAATTGAAACATGTTTTATGTTACTTTGTATTAATTTGTCAATGCAAGGAAAGCTAATTACAGTGTATGTGGAATTACACCTGCTCTACACCTCATAAATCCACTAAACTGATATAAAGCACCTGGTTTGGGGAATAGCAACACATTTCATTTTGATCAAAAAGTGGGAATACAATGCTTTAAGATTATTGAAATTTAACTATTATAAAAAAAATAGGAATATTCGCACTTTACTTCTACTTGGGGACCAAAAAAGTCAAAATATCTTATTTTCCTATGGGAAAAAAAAAAAAAAAAAAAAAAAAAAAAGAGTTCTATCTTGTCACTCAGTTACAGCATCCATGCTAGGGCGGAGTGAATGAACCAACACAAATTATTTATTCAGCAAGTGTGGCCTTTTTTCCCCCAACTCTGACACACCAAACTTCAGGAACATTTCCATTTGTTTCAGCCGTTTTTTGTTTGGTTTGTGTCAAACAATTGTGTCAGAACCGGCTGACACTTAACGCAGCCCTTACGGGTGGACAGGGCTCCGAGGGATAAACCAGCCGTGCTCTCTCACTCTTTATCTTTTTAGCTGCAGTTTTCCCCGGTGAACACAAAACTTGGGTACCCATTTCCCACCGACTTGCAGATCCCTCGGGGCGCTTTCAAAACCCCACCCTTAAACACATGGTTTCTTTCACTGCTTTATCGCTTACAGATAAGGACATTTCCCAGATGAAACCCTGGGTAGAAATGCTACAATCCGGAGAGTTTTGCCTCGGAAAGCCGAGGTTCCCACGATCACTTTGAACACCAGGAGGCACGATTTTGGTCTAGGTACCAGCTATGTAACAGGTAGAAACAATACACAAAGAGAAAGCAGATGCAAAGCCTCCCTGCTTATCTGAGATGCCCATCATCTCACTCTTAGCTTTACTAATTTCTCTTAATTGGTATCTCTTCCAGCGAGGCTCCTCTTGAGTGGGGCACTGAAGTGCAGGCAAGGCTCACCTCTGTGGCAGCCCAGAGGGCATTCTGGAATTTTAGTTGGCAGCACAGCTTCATTCCTGGGCAGCTCATCCTCTCCACTTCTATGACTCCCTTCTCCGGATTCACCACTGTATAGTTTCTGAAAGGAGCAAACAATAATTTCCTATAGCCAACATTCAGGCTCCACACTGCTACAGGATGGGACTCGGCACTTTTGGCCAAGCCTTTAACGCGACTGTCCAGATGTGGATGATGATGCAAGGATCTACACCCCTCCAAACGGTCATTGTAAAGGAAGAGAAATACAGATGTGCCACGGCTGGTCCTCAGGGGGCAGATATGCAATTGCTTCTGTGAAAATTTAAACTCAGCTATCTGACTTTGCACAGAAATAGATTAGGAGAACTTACATGGTCTGTTACTATAATTCAGCTGTGAGACAAATAGCTCCAGCTGAATAGCAGTAATTAATAGCTGGGAGGTCTCAGCCCATCTTGCCCATTAGTTTCTCAAGAGAGTATGTGCTCGTTCTCCAAATGCACTGCCTCAGTATTATCTGGCTTCATTATTTATTCTAGTAAATAAACAGAAGAGCATGATTCTTCCAAATAAGAGCAAAGATCTGTAACGTGATAAAATAATTTATAAATATGACTAATTAATATTTTCGTAACTAAAAGGTTTTTGTTCATTTGGGGTTTGGGGAAGTTTATTGGGTTTGGGTGTTTGAACAATAACTGGATATTCACAGCCACATCTGTGAGCCCCAGATGTTTTACCAACTGTGGCACAAGCAATTACACATCCTGAAATCTGCCACATATAAGTAATTTGTTATTCAGCAGTCTCCAGCAAGTGGGACTGTCCAGTCAGGAAGCAGATTCACCGAGATATATTGCTGCGAATATTTGGACAACATCCATGCATTCAAAATACATCTGTGAGTCCCATGTGTCTCACCAGTTTTAGCAGGAATAGTTATACTGTCTGCACTGAACGACTGACCAGGCACCACAAACAGCAAAGCAAATTGTTCATGAACAAACCATGTACCTTTCCCATTAGGTTAATGGTTACAAATAATGAACACATTAATATAAAATTTAGATCAGATTGTGCATGTTTCCAAATAAGATCGGGGCTATAAAAATTAGTAACAACCATAAAAATAAACCTAACTAGCCATGGGTCACATGTGGCTGAGCAAAATACCATCATCTCAGTCACAATTTAATAACATTTAAAGCACATGCCTTTTCACTATAGCACACATTTTACTGGTAGTATACACTTGGATGCACACACAGCTTCAGGCATGTGGCTAACTCCCGATGATTTCAACAGGATTTAAGCATGTGCTTAATTGCTTTGCAGAACAGAGATGGAACTGCAGCCTCAATTAGGAAAGGTTTAGTGTTAAATGGTCTCATTAGCAAAGGCAGAACACATCTGTTCTCATGTACAAATGCTTCATCCTGTGTGTGTGAATCATTACACTGCCCTAATCTTCTCCTCATATTAACTGAAGCAGAGTTAAGCTCATTAAATATCCTTTATAAAGCAACCACTGTTCCCAATTAAAAGAGTTTGGGAAAACCGTGTTCACCGTCTCCTTGGCATTCACCCAAATTCACTTTCACCTTCTTTACCTCCCTCCCAGAAGCATAAGTGAAGATGCTGAAGGATTTTTACTTAAAAAGAAAAAAAAGAAAGAAATTACTAATGTGAGTCATCTCACCTGGTGTCTTCCTTCCCATCCCAGAACACCACAGTGTACTCCTGTCCTTGGGAGCAGAAGAAGGAAGACTGCTTCCCACAGGATAGCAGGTACATAAATGTTGCAAAGGTAGGATCTTTCATCTGTCCTACCACAGAAATGGCCAGTGGACGCTGTGGGGAAAGGAGAATAGAAAGACATACGTCACACGAGACAGTTGGAGGTCTAGATGAAATAAAAGACTCATAATAATCATTATTGATTAAAGCTAGAGAGCCAAGAAGTAGGCCTACTTCAATAAATGCTTCTGCTACTTTCTCAAATCTGCATCAAATTCTCCTTATAAATCCCACCTCACTGGTTCTTAGCATCCTCTGTATCTCAGACACTGAAGCCAAATCTCTTCTGTACTTCCATGGTTTGGTCTGTGACTCCTACATATTTTATTGATTAATTTCTTCAGGCTGACAAGTTTTGGAAGCTGACCCACTGTCATGACAGTGTCTAGCTGTTTGTGAGTCAAGCTGGCCTTTGAAGGACAACAGCTCTGAAACAGCAACTTGTAATTAATCAAAAACGTAATGCAGCATAATCCTTTTCTCATACTTTGAACCCTTTTCCTCCTCATACCACTTTTTATAATCTTGGGGATTTTGAAGTCTTTGTAGTTACACTGACAGCAGGATGCTGTAGCTGTTTCTGGAAATTATGGGTAATGTCTCGCCCTGGTGAAATCAATAGCCTAACTGCGATTGACGCCAAGGGACCTTCATGTCACTGCAGATGTCTAAGGCCACCAATCTGCCATCATTTCGTTCATAAAACTCTCATTTAAGTCAACAGAAGTGCTGGGCCAAATCAGCAGGAGGGGTAAATGCGCAACTGAGCTGTTCTGCTGTAGGAAGAGCAAGCTCAGCTGTCCTGTGTGAAGAGGGCTGCTGGATCCTCGTAGCTACAAATCAGAAAGCACTGGTCACGAGGGCTGTCTTGTACCTTTTCTGGCTTAGTGTCCCAACACTCCATCATGAGTGCCTGCATCCTATATAGCTGCACCTCTTCTGGTTGCCCAAGAACGGGACGGATCCCTTTAGACAGCTTCTTTGCAATCTGGAGCTGGTGTTGTCCCAGCACAGGCCGCTGACCAGACAGAAGCTCATACAGGACCATCCCATATGAGAACATGTCAACCTAGAGCCAGAAACAGAGACTGAAAACCAGGGCAGAGCTCCCTTGGTAGGCGGAGCAGAGAGCAAGGAAGACCACAGCGGGAAAGCTAGTGCTGCAGCACCATGCCTGAGGGAATTCAGCCCCATGCACGAAGCCAGCCACCCACTGCTGTCACGCAGAGGCTGCCCCCAAAGATGTACCACAGTCACCTTCTCATCGTAGACTATGCGAGGTCTGATCTCAGGAGCTTGGTAGCCCGGCGTGCCTTCCACACCAAGCGCGCCTTCGTGGAATGACTGCCGGGAGATTCCGTAGTCAGAGAGTTTGATATTGATGTGTTCTTTAACGTCCAGGGACCACACCAAAATATTGTCTGACTTCAGGTCGCAGAAGATGATGTTCTTCTTATGCAGGTAGGCAAGGCCTGTTACAATCTGATACGCTATTTTGTGTGTCAGCATGTGCCCCAGTGGCACAAAGGAAGACCCTGGCACAAAGAAACAGCCTGTCTTCAGTTCTTGCAATAGCAATAACTGCTTTTTTAAAATCTTTTTTTCTTTCTTTTTTAAACTCCAGAACAATAACTAACAAACTTTTAAAACATCACTCAATGCCATCATTTGAAATGACACTGTTCGTGTTACTATACATGTCTGACAGTTCTATTAGATGCCTTTTTTAAACCCTTTCACTTCTAGACCCCTAAATCTTATGATGAAAGTTAGTGTTTGACTGAATGTTGACACAAAGCCAAGGTGCCAAGAGGGCGAGATGGCCTCAACCTATCTTGGAATTAGTGTCATTCATTTGACAGCAACAGAAATACAGATAATTATGAGAGAATTTAGAGCACCAGACACCCATCTGCAGGGGGAAGAACAGAGCATTACCCACGCAGGACTGAAGCGAGATGCATTTCTTATTAATCTGCAGAGAAATTGAAAATCCAGGTCTCCAAAGTAGTTTTGAAAATCCTGCATCAATTTTTACCAGGCTCCCAAAGGCACAGTTTAGGAGCAAGTCCATCCCTCCCACTTCCCGTAGTCTGGAAAAAAAAAATCCCCTTCAGTAAATCAAGCAGTAATTTAAACGCTGTTGACCATTTGCCACTACCATGACTTGGAGAGTGAGCTCTCCCAGGAGGGACACCCTGTTTTTACCTTTGGAGTTTTCAGACAATACAGTGGTGAGGCTGCCCAGAGGGGCCAGCTCTAGGGCAAAGCAGAGAGGATGGATGCTGATGCCAATGAGGGAGACGATGCAGGGGTGTTGCAGAGAGTGGAGCATGCTGGCCTCCTGGCGAAACTCGGAGAAGTTCTTCATGGCATCCATAGCTCTCAGGTGTTTCAGCATGGTATCTGGCAAGACACACGAACCCCTTCTCACTCCCCAGCTGAGAAACAAGGTCAGAAATAATTCGGAAGGTGCTAATCACTAGGCAAATGCTGCAGGAAGAAGGCAGCTTGTGGGGTCATGCCAACAGCAAGGCTTTAAGTTGCATTGTCATGTTGATGCATGAACTTATTGGCTATAAGCAGGATATATATGGCTGTCTCAGGAAGAGAGTGCTCCCCTGGTCCTGTAACACCAACCTCAAGTGCGACTGGCACACACTGTTCTCACAGGTCACCTGGATGATTTTGGAAAACTCGTGCTGTGCTTTTTAAAGTAGGGACTCTCTGGGTGTGGATGCCACATCGCAGACCCTTTGGTGGAAGGAGTCTTCCCTACCCTTTCCCAGATGCTCTGCCAGAAGAAGGACCCTTCACAGTAATTGCCTCACTTTCCTCATTTTTGTTAGGAAAGGATGTAGTGAACCCCTGAGCTGTGGAGGAGGCCAGCTGCTGCCCCAGTGACAAATGACCTTTGGAAAGAGCAGACCTGCCTGAGCAGCCTGTGGTGTCCGATAGCAGAAGGACACTTTCCCCTATCCTTTGTCCACGGACTGAAGCTCTGCTGGAAACCTGGACAGACAGCATGTGCAGTGCAAGAGCCTGTCCCTGCCTGGAGGAGCTGGCAGGATGAGAAGGATTTCCAATATGCTTTCTGTAGTTGCTGGCACAGATGGAGTAAAAGACTTACTCAGAAGTGGAGACCCACAAGTCCTTCATGCAAACCCATGCAAATCCAGACTTCGCATTGCCAAATAGCTTGGGAAGAGGAGATGAAATCTTGCCTCCCATCCCACCTGAGGGCTCTGCCTTGGCACCCTGTGAGTCCACCCACTGACCTGCGGGAGAGAAGCTTCCTGCAGTGCCAATGACCTTCACTGCCACAAGTGCTTTCGTGAAGGACTCTAAGATGCAGCCTCCTCCTCCATGGAAACACATCAGTTTTGCTATATACTTCAAAGCTGTATTTAAACAGGTGCCACCAGCACTTTGGAGAGCAAAGGCTCTTTGGTCTTAAGTTGGGATCGCAGACCGCAAGAGCCGATTCCCAACACTGATTCTGTGTACTGTACCTGCAGCTGAAGTAGGAGAACCCTTGCATTTTTTAATCTGAAATCTCTTCACAGCCACTGGTTTTCCTTGGTATCGTGCCCGATATATAACGGTTCCACTTCCACCCTGGCCAAGAACATTGTTTTCATTTTCACTGCATTCCAGTTTGCTATTTTCCAGGAACAGTCTGCCAAAAAGAGATTGGAGCTTTTTAATTAAAAGTTTCAAAGACATTGTAAATGAATGTTTTAATGTGTTCACATTTTCACAAATCCCTAATAGGTTCTTGTCTAATCTACTGAGAGGACTGGATCAGCTAAACTACCTGGGTCATCTCAGTATACTCTCTGCTGGCTCATGGTATAACAGGTTTCTCAGAGAAAAAAGTAATTCAGGCAAATAAGCAAAAAAAGCTTTTTACTAGTTTATCCCACAAGAATCAAACAGATCTGGAAAGCACATAAGCTCCTTTTCCAAGCAGATGACACAGGTACAGATATTTGTACCATTTATCTGTATTAATGATTTTTTTTTGCTTCATTTACCTCCTGTTCCTCTTTTTCTCCACTGGGGCAGGACAGGACGTTCATGAACAGCCCCACACTCTGAAACCTGATTATTCAAATCAGCTTACTGTTTCCAGGCTGTAATTCATCATTTCCCTGCTCTTCCAGAGACTACTTTTACAGCTGTTCACACTTCAAACTTCTCCACTCACCTCATGCCCATCAAATAGATGTCTAGGAGACCACATGTGAGGAGGGCTGTCATGTCGAGCTGATGGGGTGTTTGCCCCATCATAAAATGACCCCAAGAAAGGAACAGGGGCCAGTGGTAGCACAGAAAGCTCTGATAGCAGCCAACAAGACACAGTTGGTCTAGAGGTCTCATGGCTCTGTATTGGGCACAGAAAGGTCTGAGAGAGTGTGAACCAAAAGAGACATTGGTCTCCTCTCCTGCTCGCTATCAGGAGGTCTCTTGCTCTACACGCTATGTAATAAGGGGTGTAAGACTGAACCCATCTGGGAATGCAGTTAAGCAGCTTAAGGATCTGGCAGCACTGCTACGGGTAGGGAAGAGCTGTTTCAGCTGTTCGACTGCCACACTACTACAATACATCTGACAGCCCTCAGCTGAGCAGGAGCCTCGATTCAATGTGAATTCTCTAGTGGTCTCTATATAAATTCACTCACCTACAGACTCTTCAAAACTAAAGGTGATTTCAGTGCCAATCTTGTGACGAAGCAGCACTTCCTTTTGGTTTTGCCATATTAAAATCTCCTTTCTGGGTTCCCCGAAAGACTTTGCCTACAGAAAAGCTCTGGCCAGAGTACTGGGCAATGCAGGACAGCTATGACTCAAAAAAGAGACCTTCGTATTGCACCACAATGATCTCAAAGGATCCCCTGAAGCGATGACTCCGGTCAGCACACAGCAATTGTCTAAGCAAGTATGCTGACCACCAGGAGTGCAGTTTAGGATGAATTGCCAGAGTAGGGATTGAGAGCAGATGAATTTGTTTCCTGTGGTCAGTATGTTCCTCTAGCAGAGATGACTTAGGAAAAAAACCCAACTGAATTACATAGGTACACTGAAACTTAACCAAAGGCTATCAAATAACATTACCTGGCAGGAAAATCAGTCATGAAAAGCTCTGGGACCAGCTCTTGGAGAGAAACGGGGATGTCAGGGTGGTTAGGACATGTGATGTAGTCCAGTTCAATGGCAGTCAGGACACAGTCCTCCATGTTAAAGTACTGCACGTCCTCCGCCTTCTCACCACACTCATTCTCCTCCGGCTTGGAAGCTGCGCAGATGTGGCAGGGCACATACTGCTCCATCAGCAACGTACCGTCACTCTCGGTGGCTGTGAGTGCTTCAAAGCAAGCAAGCAAACAGAGAACAACATAACCCACACAAACTGAGAAAGAACATCAGCTCCTAGTGCATTCAACTGCCTGCAGTCACTACCTGGATCCACTGGCTGAAAATGGTCACACTCAGGAAAGCAGCAATTTACTGCAGTGTATTGACTGGAATAACAAAACAGCATTTTGCAAAATATACACAGACAGCCAGCACTGAGGAGACAGGACTGCTGACATAACAGCTGCTCTGCTTTGGTCACAGGTAACGCACAGGCTTGAGAAGAAAATGCAGGACCAGTAGAAATTAGAAGTATATGAATAAAGCATCAGAGAGAACCTCCTTCTTGCTGGGTGTCTGTGAGCTGTATATAGGGATCACAGCGTATGCTAAAGAGCATGACCCTGCAGTAGAAGGATGGCAGCTGTGAGGCTGCCCAGGAGCCCCAGCCATGTCTGCTTCACAGACTGCAAGCTGCCGGGTGGCTTCAGGCGGAGAGCAGGCATGGGAATGGGAGTGGGAGTGGACTGGGAGGCACGCAGTGCTCAGGCTGAGCGCTTCAGATGCAGGCCAGGAGTGAAGCACTCACCTGCAGCACCCAGGGTAGGAACACAGTTCCTGTGGGCTCCCTCCCAGGCAATGTTTTCAGTCCTGCTGGGGGAAATGCGGGTTCTACAAGACTAAACCTTTGGGAGGCTCACACCTCTCCCACTAACTACAGAAGGATTTTGTGGTGACAGGGACAGGCTCCATTAAGTGCCTACAATTAGGCAGGGTGAATATAGGACGTAGCCTTTGAAGTCACGACTCCTCTCAAGTTTCAGTGATTAATGTTATCATTAATTCGAAGGCAAATAAAATCTTGTTTTATCTGCATAACATCCAGAACACGAATATGTGAGAGTGCACAACCGTTTCCTCCAGAGAGCCTCCAATTAAGAGATTTTGGCACTGTTTTCTAGACCAGTGTGGGATGACAAAGAACACTTCAGATTTTGTTTTGATTTTAAACGAAGTGTACTGGGGTTGCAAACAGCCTGCTGGGTAACAGCAGGATCTGTCCTGATCACAGGAAAAACAACTGCAGGAGTCAAGGAAGTTACCTTGGCACAGAGTCCCTGGTATCATATTCACTCATGCCTCTCGCATCACAATTTATATAAATTATAGGGTGTTAGAAATGGTGGACAAATGCTGATCCAAGCTGATGCCAAAATGAATTCTGCCATCAAGGGACAGTGCCAAGTAGCTCAGGCCAAATCCTGCCCCTGCTATGAGCAACAGGAAGAGTCTCGAACTCCCACAGAAGCAGGTCCTGTTTCAACTGTCATGTTTCACCTGTGCTTGCTGTGACTGACAGACTGAAAGACACAATGTCTCGACCAAGGTGTGCTGGCAAATAATCTTGATCTGTCTGCAGGTTTATGAGCTTTTATCAAATGTTATTGGCATGAGACTGTCAGAGCCTGAGGCGTCTTCAATTAACACAAAATACTGCGCACCTGGACAGCTCTGTCAAAGAACCTTCTGTTAAAAAGACATAACACTGCACAGAAAATTGCAGTAGCTCTCTTACCAGGAAACCACTGGTCTATCAAAGAGTTGACATGATCTGTGATGAACGCCATTGCTGAGAAGTCTCTCACTTCTGACTGGGAAATGATTTTAATTCCACCACTTTTTTTCTTTTTCCAGTTCACATCAGAAGACTCGACACTGTAAGAAAGCCAAAAGACAGCCACATAAAGCTTTTGTTAAGTATCAGTGTCAACAGACTTTCTTTCTCGCAGGAAACCTGAGTTACACAATAACACGTATGAAAATGATTTTCACTTCAGTCTGTTCTGCAAATGACTCTTAGCAGAGAATTCTGAAAATACGTAAATGCTACAGAAGGTCAGACCAAGAGAAAACTCTGGCCTAAGTGAACTGAATATGATGGCCAGTTTTGACAGAAATGGCCCATACAGAATGATGGAAGGTTAGGAGTTTTAAAAATTCGTAATAAAACTCCGGTGCATAATAATAACACTGAAACTTCTAAAACCTGTTTGGAAAAGTTTATGGACGTAATAATTTTTGTGCCATTCCCATTTAAAAAAAAAAAAAAAAAAAAAAAAAGCGCTTTAATACAAAGAGCTGAGTTCTGTAACTCCCTGAAGTATGTGGGGAGATAAGAGTATGAACACCACCATAGTCCAGAATTAAGGATTCCAGCCTGAGATTTGCAAGTCTCTACTCAGCCGCAGACAGCCTAGATGAACTCAGGAAAATCACTATGCCCTTCTGGTCTCCAACCATGCAACAGCACCAATGGTTCCTATGGTTCCTCCCTATCTTGCCAGGGACTGAAAGAGCAAATGCATCTGCAGATACTACAAAGATGAAAGTCTTAAGTGGCTGTCTACTCTGAATTTGTGAAAGAACAGTGACAGCAGGTTTTCTTCACGCTTGCAGCTAGTAGACACTCTGCCTTGGCCAGCTTAAACCAGCAGTCCATAGTCCCTGCTGCACACGGTCTGAGAGCATAGAACACCTCCACTGATCCCGATTACTGCCACTCAGTTGTGAAGTTTGAGGATTCAGTGGAAAACTCACTGACGTAAGGAAATCTTTGCATGTGAAAATGCATGATTTTACGCTGGCAAAGAATTCTGCTCTGAATATCACTTTCTGTTTTCAGGCTTCTTTAAATTTGTGGCTGAATAACACATACGTTTCGTATATTCGGAACTGCCAAACAACCAGTTATTCATCATTTTTGTCACCAGTTGTTACCAGATGAATTATGTCTATTAGAAGAGCCTCCTCTTCTACTGATGAGTGAGCATACAGCACGAGTCAGGCCCATTCATCTCCATTCAAATGACATGTTTCATACACTCTATTAGTCCCCTGTCATGCATGCTGCATTACAAACACAAATTACCTAAGATAGCCTCCATCAAAGGTAACGAACAGACCTTCCTGCCAGTAAACAGTGTGAGTCCTTTTGACTCGGAACGTGCTGCAGCGGTTCCTTTGGGTGCCTGTGAAGCTGTAGATGGTCACCTTTTTGTTTCTTGTCTTGGTGTTCTTCTTGTTTTCAAAGAGCTGAAACAAGCAGAAAAGATGAAAATCACTAAATTATTGAAATTTCTCATAAGGATGTTGAGATGAAAATCACTAAACTATTGAAATTTCTTATAAGGGTGTTGTTTTAATTGAGCAACAAGGTGACTTCTTTTTTTGGCCTTCACACGTGCTGTCATACCTTCTCCACTATGGAGCAACTTGTGCTCATGAAAAAATTTTGCAATGGAACAAAAATACATGCAGTAGAAGTTGGTTTTGCAGCAATGGAAGTATTTTTCAATTCAACTCAAAAAAAGGAACAATTTTGTATTTGTGAACAAAGTTAATTGTATAACCGTGGCATTTTTTATATGAATTCTGCATTTGCAAAAGTCTTACAACCGTAAAGAAGAGCTAAATGTTCTAGGGAATGACTAAGTTTGCCCTCAATGTGGAGAGTTAACTTTTCCACCTGTTTCAGTAGGAGGAATATGGCTTTTCTCCAAGACACTTCAAACCAGCACTTAAAGCAAAATGTATTTTTGTTTTAAAATCAAAGACTTAATCTGCAGAACTCCACTGTACTCATTGCTCTAACACGTTTGTCTGCAGACGGGACTGGTGCCTGGGATCATTTCCATTCACTTCAGTGAGGACTGGCTGAGGTCCCTTACAAAGGTGCTCTAGGGTTATGTAGTGCCCCTGTGGATGTAAGCAAGGAGTTGGCAAGACAGAGCGTTAAAACAGGTGAAGTTATTCCATGGATTGAGAAGCCTGGAACACAGAGGATCTTCCATAAACAGGTATCGTGTTTTCCATGTTCTGTACATCAATGACAGATCACAGCTTAAATGGATAGCTGTTAAGAAGCTATCACAGTAGTACTAAAAATATTTTGTAGGCATTTATTATGGTTTCCAGCAGGGCTATGTTTCAGATATAAGCTGCTGCAAAAATACGTCTGTTAACAACATCACATTTCACTTAGCTTTCAGAACCTTACACACATTACTTTAACGATATGCATACCACTTGCACTAATAGGGTGCCTGCTTGCACTCATTATCCCGTTAAGGCAACAGTCCTGTAATTTTCTTCTGATTTAAAGCCATACAGATTCAGATAGCTGACTTCGGTGGAGCTAGTCCAGATGTCCTCTGGCAAATGACATGAGCAGAGTCTGGGCCAGTGGAACAGTCACGGACAAGAGTTGCAGGCAGGACTCCAATTACTTGTAATTGGGAGATGCTGGAGGTACTGAGACCTTCCAGGGGATCATGTTATAAAGAGGCTGTGGAGAACACTGGCTTTCTTCCCCAGCGCCAATTTGTTGTTCTAAATGACACCTACTACGAAAACAGAATCAGAGTCTCATCTCTCCCTATTTACTCAAATAAAGTGAGCCTGTGACTGAAGCAAGCTGGATGTGAAGACACCCACTTACAGTTATATTGAACAACAACTTCAGTTGTTGTCTTTTGCTTGCAGAGAGATACAGTAACCTACCTGGAGGTCCATCTCTGCCAGGCTAATTAACATTCGGGCTATGAACCTTTGCCAAAAGCCAACTGGGACAAAACTCATCTTGAAGACCCTTTGGACTGTGTTTGAGGTCTGGTGGCAGAGCCCGTGGATATCTAGTGCTGGCTTGGTAGGAAGCAGATGAGGGAGGAGGTAGCTGAAACACATCAAATTCAACAGCTCAAATTTTAGCTACAGCTTGTAACAGTGAGTACATTGTTACTGGATAGTAAGGCAATTCAGTTTCCAAAGAGATTTTTAATGTCAGAGCCTACTGCATATAAAAAAGCTTTTAGATTAAAGGCACTGCAGCAACACATGGAGAAATTAATTTACACTATGGAATCAAGCAGAGGCAAAACAGACATTACATAATTCAGCCAGGGCTATTGGACAGGGCTAAAACTGATGTAATGAGCAGGACATCAGTGCAATCACAAATTAAATGCATTAAAATATAAGAGTCATTAGAACAGTTGTGATGTTGGGACTTTTTTTTGGTATCTTTTTTGCTCGGTCCTGGTAGTAAGCAGAGAATTACACCTGTGCTCCTATGTGCAACAGAAGACAAACGCAAAAACAACCCACAGCAGCTCAGCTTGAAGGTGGGGAGAGGAGGTGTTGTGGGAGGTGGCAAGGAGGCAGTTGCAGGCTGCAGGGACTGGACTGCTTGGGCTCTCATCCCAGTCCCAGAACAAGAGCATCTCATGGGTCAACATGACAGGGTTTCCCACTGCACCATATTGCAGCTGATGGACTCCCTATCACATCCCTGACAAACTCCAGGGCAAGAGCTCATTTTGCCAGGCTAATGCCAGCAGAGACATCACTTGCCTTGCTCTGTCTCCTCCTGCAATCAGGTTATTTGGTTCTTTGCCCAAATGTGGAAGAGACACAGTGCTATCTGAGCCTGACTGATCAGAAATAACAGAGCTACACTGGTGTAGAAGACCACAAAGTTTTCAAATTATTTTCAGATCTCCTAGTAAGCACAGAATATTAATTTGTCCTGATCTTTAGTATTTGGGAAACTAAAACCTTTTGGAAGACTAGAACTGTTCTGAAAATTATTAGCTTATGGCTTTCAATACCTGCCAATAAATCTGTTGACAGTGATACTCTTCTGTACCAAATACATTCCAAGATGCCTAAACATCTTATTTGATTATAAGCAGAAACACTGCTGGTTTATCAGTGTTCAGCCTGAGAAAATGTGTTGGCATCTGGAGATCATCACTGATGGGCATAATGACAGAAATGAGGCAAACAGCCAAGGGACTTGACCAAAATAACAGTGGCAGGGACTAGACACACAACTAGAACTAATGCTGGGTCCAAATCCAATGCTTTAAGCCTATCATGTTTTCTCTCCAGCAGCTGCAGTATTCTGTAAAACCTGAAATATCAGCTCAGAAAAAACAGCCATCACTAGAAAACAGCTCTCTCCATATGTCACAGTCCATAACATCCGATGACATTTTACATGATCAAATTATCTGTTCTATGAAACATCTTTGGAATGCAAAACCTATAAAAATTTCTCTTTGACTTATAAATTAAAATAAGAATGGTCATAGTTTCAACTCTGTTTTAACAAGCAGAACAAAGCTAAAGCACATGTACCTTAGGCAGAAAAGTGGAGTGCATCAAACTAAAAGTTCTTGCTTTATAAAGGTAGTGGATGCATGCTGTGACAGCCAGTAAATTTTCCTCAGTGCATCCAAGAAAGGGTCTACAAGTGTAAGAAGGCCAGTGAGGCCCTTCTGGACCACAACTATATAGTGGATTATAATACAGATGGTGATTCAATGCTCTTGAACAACAGCCAATGCAAATTCTGAAAATATGTGAAACATGCCCCCATACACCCTTTCAGAAGGGAAACTGGCAGCTGCTTTCTCTAGTGACTGCACAGAAACCCTATCTGGCAATCTAGACAATAACTGCAGAAGCACAGTAACAAATAACTGCTCTGTGTCTGGCTAGAACATTAAATTAATCCAACCTGCTATAGCTACAGTCCATCAGTGGGAAAGAATATTCTGCTAATGTGGCTTGGATCGTTCTAAGAAAGACTGGGCAGGCCGTGAAAAAGCAGTTTCCTTGTTCCCGAGGCACAGACAATGTAATTGCCTTGGAGAAAAATGGCAGATAGTGACAAGGAGTCCAAAAGGCATTTTGGACTAAGCAGAAACATTGCTGCTTTATCTGTGTTAAGCCTGAGAAAATTTGTTGGCATCCGGGACTGGATAAGTGACAGGCATAATGACAGCACAGAGAATGCTGCACTTGTGCTGGCATTCAGAGCTCCCGAGAGGCTCAGGGCAATGCAGCCATGCTGTCCTGGAAGGGCAAGGAAGTGAAATGCAAATGCCACATCAAAAGTGCAATACGGCTATGGTTTCACCATTAACGCAACAACAGGCTGTCGCCAAGCAGATGGGAGAGAGAAAAATAGCAGGGAACTCTGCCCACAGCAAAAGAGATGGGGGGCAGAGGGGAGGAGGCCTCATTAACATTTAAAGAGAATGAGGTTTCCTAGACCATTTCTAGGAAAACTATTGATCAACACCTACTGAGGCTAAAAATTAAGGAAATCACATTGCCACTAAAGCTATAATTCTTTGGTTTCACTAGAAATAAAATACTACTACTTTCAGGGCTGACATAATTACTGATTACCCAAAGTTTTCTGCTATAGTCTGGAGTGAGGATCTTCCACTGGAAACAGATGACTCCATCCCATCTATATTTTAGGCCCAGTAGCCATGAGCCTCACATCCTCTCTCAGCTGCAGCTGTGCCAGCTGAGTGCTTACAGCTTCCACCTGCTCATTGCCACATCCCTGGCAGTGTCACTGCCCCTCCGTGCTGGTGGCTGAGTCTGTCGGCAGCCTCAATGCACCGAGTGGACAAAGACCTGCCTTGGAAAGTTTTCAGACTAGCTTGTTTGGAGCAAAGGATGCTCATGTCAGGAAATGCAGCCCAAATGGATGGGTGCCTTCCATTATACTATGTAACGAACTCAAGTATTTTCTCACAGGAAGATCCTTGTCAAGACAACCACTTACGGTGACAGCCTCCCGCCTGGCTGAGCCTCTAATTAACAACATACCTGTTATTTGCCACAGGCAGTGCAATTTCAAACTTAGCCAAGAACTGGAAGTACTGCTCTTCGGTTTGCTCAGTGAAGCCCGTCCCAACCAGCAGCATCCTGAGATCCTCTGCTCTGATGACTCCATTCTTAGCTACAGACTTGGAGCTCTTGATGTTGAAAATCCTCTGCAGACACTCTGAGAGCCAGACAGGGTCAAGGAAGTAGAGGTTTCTTAGGCCGTGGCTTGTGTCTGGGAAGTGCAGCAGTGTACCTGTTTCTATGAGAAAATTAATCGCTGCAAAAAATAAAGAACTCTAGATCAGCAATAGACCAGCATTAGGAAACCACAGTGCAGATGAGTAAGGCTATGAGGCAGTCTGTGCAGTTTTATGCATACCAGATATAGCCAGCATGCAGTCAAGCCAAGAGAGTAACATTTATCTGAGGAGTGCTGCTATCTGGCACTCCACTTGTAAAACCCACATCTCACCCCTTTACAGCCAGTATTTGTCCCCATCACACCTCCCCTTTACCCTCCTCCTGCCATCCTCACAGGGAAGGGCTCCCCCAGGCTCCCGCAGTGCAAAGCCTCCATAAAGATCACAGGACTGGGGCCCTACAGAGAAGATAGCCTTGAAAACATGGCAACGCTAATTCTGCACAGAGCAGAAATAAAATCAGACAAAGCTTGTTCAAAAAAAAATAAAAATTAGTAGCCTCAGATCACCCTTGGAACCTCCCAGCCCTCTCCCCACAAAGCCCCATTGCTAATTTTGTATCTTAGCAATTTCCAAAGTGACTTCAACACTGGTATAGAGCACACCGTAACTGTTTTTTTGCACAGCAATTACCTGGTGGGCTTCCTTCCCCTCCCCTTTCTATTATTCATGGAATATTTCAATCACACCTCCTGATTTCCAAGAAATTACTGGTCTGCTCTGACCTACCAGTTTGCAAGTCTTCATAGTCTTTGATATCATTTTCAGGTGTTTGCTCAATGATCAGTTCTATTTGTCTGTCTGTTAAATACTGGACATCATCATTCTGACTTCTTCTATGCTGTTCTGCAAGGACAGCTTCTTGAAGACTAAGGTAACTTCTTGGTATCTACAAGCAACATAAGAAAAACAGCAGGATCAGGATCAGACAGCAATCACTCTGCTGGAGTTGAGCTGGCTCAGTCATCTTAGGGATCCTATAGTGCTGTCTTTTCCCAAAGCCAGATAGCTATCTTACATACTTCACATGCCTCCTGCATCAACAGTAACTCCTGAAGTTCACCTCCCAATCCAAAACCAATCCTCAAAAACGCCCCACTTTGGTAAGGATCACCGCTAGAAAGAACAGTTCTCACCAATCTCCCTGCAAGTTTCTGTGAGCATATTGAGCTGCCAACATCCTTCATGTTGCAAGTGACGTGAAAAATCAGCTGTCGGAGTCCATCGAGGCCTTCCAGAGTCTTACATGAGAGCTCACTGCAAAAGTCATGCAAGGGTGAAGATTATCAAACCTTATCAGCACACTGGCTTCCTTTCCAGGCCCACTTTCTCTTATCAGCGACTTTAAATTTCCTGTGCCAGATGAATGGGAGGAAGGCTGTCAGTGAGCATTTTTAGCTTTGGAGAAAAATACAAAGACGCCTGGAAAAGACATATTAGGCCAACCTCCGCTCTGCCTGCTTCATTCACTGTGCGCCGCTTTTCTATCCCCTGTGCACTGTGATCTCTGGGGACTTCCCTGTCAGACTAACCAAAGCCATCACCCACTTTCCCTTCAGTGCTGCACGCATCCTGGAAGGGACTGCAGGAGGGAGGAAAACATGGTGCTCCGGCAGTCGCTGGAGACAAGTCCAGTTCTCCCTGCCTTAGATCAAAGAGACACGATGATGACTACCAGACACCTTTTCCCACCCTCATTCCGGCCCTTGTTCAGCTGGAACCTGTGATCTGGGAATTGATGCTTAGATCCTAAAAGCTGGCCTTCATCATCTCTTTAACAGCTAAAAGCCTGCTCTCTCCAACTCCTACTATTTTTGGTCTTGCTGTGGGCAGGATAAGAACAGTTCTCTTCCACTTTCCCCAACAAAGAGTCTTTCTAACTGATCCTACACATGTTCCCATGGCAGACAGAAAATAGTTTTCTAAAGCAATATGCTTTATCTTAAACCTTAGCTGTCAGTGGCACTGGGAAGTGTGCACTCACTGGAGTGACACTGGAGGACCAGCACTGATAAAAGCACTCCAGGCTCACCCACACATGGCTTTCACAACAAACACTCCTTACACTCCTCCGGATGCCCAGAGCACTGCTTAGAGGAGCCCCATCCAGGTGGACAATGGGGTATGAAGGAGAGGCACGGGAGGGAGGAGGTATGAAATCAGGCATGACTCCAGTGGGAAGAAATGCAGGGGAAAAGGAAGGTGAAAGGGAACGTGCAGGATGTGTGGCAGGTGGAAGAAAATCCCCTTGAGAAAAAATGACTGAGATCATGTTATGATGCTCTGTGGTGATAGGAAAAGAGGCTTGAAGAGACTGAAGCACAAAACTTTCTCCTTCTCATCGTGAGTCTCTGGGCCTCATGCTGGGTCCCTGGTATTTCTCCTAATGGGAAAAAGCCAACTGGGATGCTCGACTGAGCGCTTGCATTTGCAGAGCAGAGCATGCATGGGAGGTCTCCTGATGACTTTGCCAGGCAGCAGATGCAAAGTGCCGGGGACATTGCAAACGCCCTTCTTTACTTGCCAGCCACCACCTGCTTTTGCCCCAGGCATTGGCAATTTCACACTGTTTGGTGTCAGCCTGCTGAATCCATGCTCCACCTGTGCTGTGCGCTCCCTTGGCTGGCAGACTCACCTCTTTCCCAGCCAGAGAAGCCTCCTCTCTCCAAGGGCATTCTCTGTTAGCCAAAGGGAGGGAGCTGCAGAGGCGGCATGGCCTGACTGACACTGATCTTCCAGACAGCACCACCCCTCCGTTATCCCACCCGGTGAACTCAGATGGCACAGGTTTGAACTGCTGGGGGCTCAGGGGGCTGACCCACTCCTCATCCTGCCAACACTGCCACGTGAGCTTTCTCACATCAGGTAGAACAAGGTTACCACACAGCCCCCTCTTAACAAACCCTGTGGCACCCACACTAGAGCAGTCATGCTCTCAAGCTTTGCAGCATTAATTACTCAATCTTTAATCAATTACTTCTCTCGTTGTGACTAATAAAACTGTATCACCATTTAATGGTGAGAAACCTGAGTGGAGCAGGAGCCCTAAACCAGACTGGCCAAGGTCATGACTTTGGATCTTCCAGCTCTCAGGCCCACGCTCAGACCCCTGAGCAACACTGTACTTCTGATTATTCTACATTATCTCAGTCAAAAATAGATGAAACGCAATGCTGACGAGCCTTTAAATCAGTTCCGTTGCCAAGGAGATCAAGTATTATAAAATTGTTTGAAGTGACATAAAATAGAGTGACTGAGCTTCATAAAGGCACAAGGACTTACTGCAGGTGCTTGAATGTGATATCTGGGAAGCCAGTTGCTCTGGATCCAGACGGAGACCGACAGAGAGCCAAGACGTATGCCCTCAGAGTTGCTATCCTCTCGACGCGAAATTTTGTTTCAATTAAATCAAGGTGTGTTCCTACCACTAACACCACTGAATTTGGAGCTTTGGCCTGTAAGGGGAAACACTGATGATGATATCATCCAGATTACATCGTGGTAAATACAGCGAGGACATGTGAAAAGTATAATATTTAAGAGGGGGTAGTCATATACATTAATAAAATGGAATGTATGTAAAACGGAGGCAGCTTGACAACAGCAACAAGTGATCTGGGTATTACAGAAGTTCTCCTACAGAACATGCCTTAATCATCTGCTGCTACTGCAAAGAGGGAGACTGTCGGTCTGGCCTCATTACATCAGGGCTTAACATAAAGGGAGTTGCTATGTGGCATTAAGTTGCTACAAGTCAGTTAAATGGTGGGGACTATGTCCACCCAGACAAAGGAAAATAAGTTAGCTTAACCTGTAGCCAGAAGATCTAACTCTGATGTCCTGAAAAAGGCTAGTTACACTCTGGAATGGATACCTGGGGAAGTTACACATACTTTTGCCTGGAGGTATATGGAGAGGTGAGATAAACTGCTAGAAAAGTCTCAATCTACTTAATCCTAAATCAATGCAAAGGAATGGATTAGATGATCTTGCGGTTTCTTCCAACCCTTCCATGATTGCATTACAGCACTGGAATGTATCCAGATTTCAGGGACCATGCTGCCAAATACAATGGGATTGCACAGGCTTAAGCAGGGGTCAGGCTGCCGATCCAAATTACTCTGACCACAGAAGACTATTCAGATGCAGAAATACATGCTTATTTGCAGTCAATCCATTTGTCTCTTATGACGCCCACTGAAATATCCTAACCTGAACGACACCAAACTCAAACCCTGTGCAGATGCAGAAGTGACGGCTGTACCATGCCAGACCAAGGGGCCCACTTGGCCCAATATTCTGCCTAGAGGCTAATGGAGAGTATAGGCACAGGGTAAGCATGTAGACATTATTTTCCCTGGTGTGTTCTCCCAGCATCCAGCAGCAGGCTGCTCATCAATTTCCTGACCACGAGATGGTATCTCTCAGTTAATAGCACTTGATGGATTTTTCTTCCACCAGTCTGTTTTTTCAACTTCTGATATCCACAGCACATCATAGTTCCAATATATTGCACAGGTTAGCTATCTGCTGTGTTCAGGATACTTCCTATTGTTTGTTTCAAAGCTACCATCTCATTATTTCATCTGATCTCTCCTAATTCTTCTATAATAAAAGATCATGAACAAAGACTCCCTTGTGGTTTTTCCCCTTACCCTGAGGAGTCTACATGCAGCCCTCCTCATTTGCCTTTCCCAAGCTGAAGAGGTCTATTTACTTGCTGTGTACTCAGAAACTTTTTCCATACTTTTAACCATGATGTTCATCTTTATCTGTAACTTTTCTGATGCTACTATGTACCTGCTGGATACATTAAGGACACAGGCACATCATACATTTTTGAAATATCATAGTTATGATTTCAGCTTTGTAACCTAGTTTGGGTTTTTGACTGCTGCTGACCATTAAGCTAATATTTTTGTAACATCAAGATGTTTCTTTTTTGAGAGGGACTGGCTCAGAGCCCATTTTTGTGTATGCAATGTTAAGACAGATATCAAATAATAAACATTTACAAAAAGTTATGAACATGGTATTATAAAAATCAACCAACACTAATGAATTCACTGCAGTTCTGAGTCCCAGCTGAGAGCTGTCTAGGAGATACTCTCTAGCTTACCTGAATCTAAAGTGTTAAAAATATAACCTCAAGACTAATGTGTGTCTAACCCACACAAGAAAGAAAATGCTTCAAACCCTCCTCGGAGCACAGTGTGGTCAAACACTAATTCCAAACTAAGTATGTTCAGCCTTACTTAGCAGGGGTTTATAAATCAGCTTTTGTTTCATTCTCTGATGTGTGTGAGGGAGAACAAAGCAAATGATAAATTTAAACCATTAAATATAACGATATGCCTACAGCATAATGGAAAATTAATTCCAAAAGCTATGAAAAAATCATAGCTTGCGGAATTTTTGAAAGCAGACCAAAAAGAATCTGTAATAATCACGTATCTTTGTGCTGAGCTACTACTTGATAAATAGATACCCCAGAGTCCACCAGTGACTTCTTACCTCAATGTTCAGCAACCAGAACTGTAAGTTTGCCACAGCTTCTTCCCCCAGTGCCAAGTTCCATACCACTATGTACAATGCTTTGTCTGTGAAGAAACACTGATTGACTGTAGACATGCTTGCTGGGCCTCCGATATCCCAGACATTGAACTCCACTGAATCAACCTACTTAGACAAAGAGAAGTGTTCAAATCAAACGGTTGCAGTAAATCACAGGGAGATAATAGCCAAAGTACAAACCTACGCCTGCATAATGTATGACACAAGAAGGGTTTCAATGTCCTAATTGTGCCTCCAGGAAAGATAAATCAACAAGCAATTGTTAAGCATGGCTACCACTTCCCCACAGGAAATCAAGACTAATTACTTGCTGCTAAAATGATAGAGGTGCCCTTGATGCTGGTAAATCTCCAGTTAATGCTGCGGATTCTCCAGTACAAACAAGGGTCTCATTCTGAGCCCAGTATTTCACTGCATCTGGAATAGAAACTGTTTCATCCTTGTCTGTGCCACGCTCGACAGGACTGTTGCAGCTACTTATCTGCCACTGCTATGGAGAACAGGAAACCCCCTGCTGAAATCACTTCCACTGAGCTCAGCCCTAACTGAGCCAAACAGAATATAAGATGCTCAGAAGATGAGAAACTTCTCAAGCTTTTCATAAACACCTCCTGCATGTTGCTCTGAGGCTTCCGATAGGTGCGTCACATCAGAGATGGGCCACAATTACAGCCACTGTAAATCTGACTCGCTAATTTTTGGGGAATCATCTAAACGGAGGCCTCTAGCCCTGGCTCCCTTCCAAGTATCTCAGCAGCCATCCTTCCATGCAGCCCCACAATAGCGCTAGGATGGAGCACGGCCCTCCTCTGACACAGTATTCAGGCTCCCAGTTGCAGTAGGAAGCACCTACATACCTTGAAGGCTCTGCTCCTAAATCACTTGGCCCTGGGGAGGCAAGAAGCTTGTGACTGAGCAGAAAAATAAACTCTGCTCCAGCCATCACCCTCAGAGCATCACGAAACACCAAGTGGGCTCCATTTACTGGTCCAGGTCCAAGTACTGACTGATCCCACATGACAAGTTACCCTATGAGATTTCAGCAAGGAGTTAAGTATCTCAGCAGGGCTCCTCGCATAGTCCCAGTTTGAAGCCTCCCAGAAACAGCTGGAATAACTTCCATATTGTTTAAACCAAGTCCTAACTAGCACAAGGACTGCTTTTTTCATCCCAAAAACCTTCAGCTGTGTGTCTGTATGGTGTCGGTGACTGTATGGTGTGACAGAGACTCAGAGGTAGGGACAAAAGCCCGTTCGGCACCTTGATCCCACTCCAGGTCTCTGAGGCTGTCTAGGTTTTTATTTTATTAAATTGCTTTTCAATAGAAAATACACAAATCTCTTCTCCCACCAAAGTCTTTTCTTTAAGGAGTCAGGCTGTGCTTGCTTTTTTTTCTTTCTGTCTCTGGCCTGGCACTCTTTGCTGTACAAGAGCTGAACTCAGCAGGCTCCTTCGTCCCTTCCAAAACAGTCTGGTGGTCATGGCTGTCATCCGGGAAGGGAGAGCCATGTGTTTGCACACCCTCAGCTCTACAAGACCTCAGGACCCTCAGGACCAATTCTGCACGCTCTAAACCCTGTGCTACTATGCAGGCGGTGGACAGGGCCACCTACAAATGCTTGAATGAATTCAGTGTTGTCCAAATGAGTTCAGTATGGGTTGACACACTCCTTGAATGAGCCATCTGAGATTTGGGAGTTTAAGGTACACAGTAGACATCCTTGGATCACACCAGAAGTCAGGCATCCTACCTTCTACCCACCTTCCCCACCTAGGACAGTTCTGATATCGAGAAAGTCCAACTTTAGGTACTGATGTCTCATTTTCTGGCCTCAAATGCAAGGACAATCTGCTTTAGAGAAGCTGATTTAAAACATTCTCTCAGAATTGGTGTCCAAAACCCGCTCGAGCTGGTATAGAGTCAGTAATTTGGGCAGCCTACACATGGATTTTTCTCTTTAGGACACAAAGCTGAGTGCTCAGGAAAAGAGAATTGTCCTCTACTACCAATTGGAAATGAAACAGAGGAATTGTGATGGGTCTAAACCACATCACCTGCAACGTCTGGCTCACAGGTGATGGAAATGGTTCTTTGTAAAAGGGCATGCAATTTCAGCCCATAAGGGACACTGTAGGGCTCAAATACTCCAGTGAGGCTAAGGATCTTTGACTGTTTTTCACCTTTGCCTTGTGTCCCACTGGCTTGGGGAGCTCCCACTTTGTTGTACGTATGGTGGCATCGCTGTGCATCATCTGAGGGACTTTTCCTGTCTGTAGGATCTCAATCAGCGTTGACTTTCCCTGTCGTGGAGGACCGACGATGATCATCTTCATTAGCTTACACTTTTCTGCTTTGCGCAGCTGTGCTCTTAAGTATGCCAGCACTGTTTTAGGGCCTATGGGGGGGAAGTGAACAGGCTTTATCTGTGGTTAGCAGTTACAAACATACATATGTACAGCAGGACTGCACAAAACCTACTGTTGCAAACACATCAGCTGAATTAATATTTTCCCTACAGTTTCGCTGCGGGCTGAGGCAACCCAGAGAATAAACAAAGAAACCTCTAGTGACAAACCTGAGACAGAGACCCCAGAAAAAGGTCACTGCTCTGTGACTCTACAATGGAGCACTGTAAGAAGAAACAAATGCTGTGGCTCGTATGCTTCAGAAGCTGAAAGGAAACATAAAATACTAATTTAGTATTGGAAAATACTCAGTTTTTCCTTCTACTTTTATGTTTCCAGTTAAAATTAGATTTAGGCTTCAACAGTGTGTTGGAGAAGGACTAATTCCTAATAACTTTGTTCCCACAGGATTTTCTTATTAAAACACACAAAAAAGAAGACAGTACTGTAATAGATCCAAAAATCTAGCAGCTTACAATAGTCACTTCAATGTGACTGTGACTGTTGATCCTAAACACTTCAGTCTTTAGAAAGACTCTCTAAATACCCTAAAGTACACACATTCAGGAAGCAAGCTATGGAATTTATTCGGCATGCATATTGCAAATCAAATATTGCATTTATAAGTCATCGTTTTAACATGTGATCTATCTGAAACTGATCATATAGCCAGAGCTTAGCACTGGTTATCAAATTTGCAAATATGTGTAGGTTTCCCTATGCAATTCCAGTTAACCGCAACAAGGGCTTGGGCACACACTGTCTGTTCCTGTTCAGGACCGTTAAAAGGAAGCGATTTTCATTATATGTTCAGTCAATTTAATAAAGAACACACAGGATCAGCCTTACCCTCTTTTCTGATCTCTGCAGGAACGTTACTGATATTTAGTTCCTCGATATCCAGCTGCCAGAGATTAGCCAGCTGTCCAAGTTCTGGAGGAAGCTCTCGGATACCAGGGTTACTGTACAAAAACAAATAAATCTACCAACAACCAGGCTTTGTGTGTAAGTAGCTGCTCTCACGGACTCTCAGATTACACTATTCTCTCCTTGCAGAAATCTTCCATTAACATTTTAATAAAACTACTCAGCACTTTAATAGTAATTTCCATCCTAAAAGTGATGTATAACCTCAATTTATCCTCTGAGGCAGACAAGTCTAATCATCTTTACTG